>NC_133568.1:22621666-22933333 GCF_048773025.1 Camelus bactrianus | reverse complement strand
AAGGATGCTTCTGCCTCTCCAGATCTTAGGGGTTCTCTGTCCTCTGGGATACAGTCTCCTGTGAATCCTACTGACAGTCCAGGGCGTCCACGAAACTGCTTCTGGCTTTCCCCTCCCTGCACGTCTAACTGAAAATGCCCTTGAAGATGTAAGCTTGAGCATGGATAGGGCTCTCCTCATTTGCTTCCCACCTCTCAGGAATCACTGTCCATTACTGCCTGTTGACTAGTGTCTTGAAACCCATTATTTCAAAAAATATTTTGTCAATTTTTTTCCGGTTGTTTCAAGAATTTAAATCTCTTCTTTGTTGCTCCATTTTGCCCGAGCCTTAAGCAATTTAATTAATACCTCTGTGCCTGTACTTTCTGTCTGTAAATTAGAGACAAGGTTAACCTTTTCCTAAATGCTTTCTGAGATTACTAATTGGTTATTATGTGTAAAGCATGTGCAACTTTATCTGATGCTGAGGAAGGGCCAGATAAGTGTTAGTTTGTATTATCATGATGAAAGAAGTATGTATTGTTTGCATTTGTGGGGTTATATGGACTATTATTTTGTTTCTTCTCGATCTATAACCTTAAAGAAAAAGACACCGCCATAGGAGTAGCATGGATCTGTGCTACAGTGCTGTGGGACATGGTGTCAATTATTTCAGCTTCCTAAGCTTCAGTTTCCTCATTTGTTACATAGACACTGAAGTAGCACCTAACTCATAAGAGCGTCCTGAGGGATACACGTGACATTCAGGGCAAAGCACTTGGCACGGTGACAGGCTTTTGAAAACTGGTCGTGATTCTAACGCTTATCCTTAGAAATGAGCTTGTCAAATAAACACTATGAAGGTGCAAAAAAATGACTAAGAAAATTATTTCATTTATTGCAAATTAAACCTGTTTTAAAAACACATTAGGATATCATCCTGTATGTAGTTTTTTGTCAATGACTGTTTTAAACATAAATATGTTTTATCAATTCTTGAGTGTCCAAAACATGTAAGTATACTTATGTCCAGAAATTTCTGGTCCTGTCACCTCTTTTTATTATCTTTCAGTTAGTTTGAGCATCAGTCTTCCTGATAAAAGATAAAGAATGCTTCTGCTACCAGAATTCTACAGGTTGATCTATTATCTTAGATGGGGTGCATCAACAATCTGTGTGGAGAAATCAGCTGAGAGCCTTATAGGGGTTCCCTTGTAACTTACTCTTTGCTTTTCTCTTGCTGATTTCTCTACACAAACACTACAGGCCAGAAGGGAGTGGCAAGATATATTCAAAGCCCTGAATGAAAAAAAAGATGCAGCCTAGGATCCTTTATCCAGCAAGACTATCCTTGAGGATAGAAGGAGAAATAAAGAGTTTCACAGACAAAAAAAAGCTGCAGGAGTTTAGCAACACTAAACCCATGCTAAAAGAAATATTGAAAGGGCTATTCTAAATAGAAAAGCAGCAGGATGCTACAGAAATGAGAAACACACAACTGGAAAGGTGATAACTCATGAATTACAAATAAAGTAAACATGAAATTATAAAAGAAGACATACAAATCACTGAGAGTGGGAGAGGGAGGCAGGGAAATATAGAATATTTTTTTCTTTCTTTTTTAATTTTTTTAACAGTAGGATGGGTTTGAGATCATGTTACTATCAGTTTAATAAAAACAGTTATAGTAATGGGTTGATAGATTTACAAAAAAGGGTAACCACAAGCCAAAAATTTACAAAGGAGTCACAAAAATTAAATAAAATCCATGATAATACAAAGGAAAATTACCAAACCACAAAAGGAAGAAGAAAAGAACAAAGAGGATATACCAATTCAACTGCAAAGATAAGTTCAAAATGGCAATAAACACACATCTATCATTAATTACTGTAAATGTTAATGGACTAAATGCTCCAGTCAAAAGACACAGAGTGGCAGACTGGATAATAAAGCAAGAACCTTCAATATGCTGCATACAAGAGACCCATTTTAGGGAGAAGGACACATATAGATTGAAAGTGAAAGGATGGAAAAGGATATTCCATGCAAATGGAAAAGCCAAAAAAGCAGGTGTTGCAGTACTGATTTCAGACAAAATAGACTTAAAAACAAAGGCCATAAAGAAAGATAAAGAAGGACATTTTATAATGATTAAAGGAGTGATACATGATGAGGCTATTACACTCGTTAATATATATGCACCCAATATAGGAGCACCTAAGTACATACAAGAATTACTAACAGACATAAAGGGGGATATTGATGGGAATACAATCATAGTTGGAGATTTTAACACTGCATTAACATCACTAGACAGATCTTCCAGACAGAAAATAAACAAGGCAACAGAGAAATTAAATACTACAATAGAAAAACTAGATTTGGTGGATATTTTCAGAGCATTACACCCCCAAAAAATAGGATATACATTCTTTTCAAGTGCACATGGAACATTTTCCAGGATCGATCATGTACTTGGGCACAAAAGAAACCTCAACAATTTTAAGAAGATAGAAATTATCTCAAGCATCTTTACTGACCACAATGCCATGAAACTGGAAATCAACAACAGAGAAATAAAGGAGAAAAAAAGGAAAGCATGGAGATTAAACAATATGTTATTGAAAAAACAATGGATCAATGAGGAAATCAAAGCTGAAATTAAAAAATACCTTGAGACAAATGATAATGAAAGCACAACCACTCAAAACCTATGGGACACAGCAAAGGCAGTGCTAAGAGTGAAGTTTATAGTGATACAGGCCTTCCTCAAAAATGAAGAACAATCTCAAATAAACAATTTAACCCACCACCTGAATGAATTAGAAAAAGAAGAACAAAAAGCCCCAAAAAGCAGCAGAAGGAAGGAAATAATAAAGATCAGAGAGGAATTAAATACAATAGAGATTAACAAGACCATAGAAAAAATCAACCAAACCAAAAGCTGGTTTTTTGAAAAAGTAAATAAAATCGACAAACTTCTGGCCAAACTCACAAAGAAGAAAAAAGAGAGAGCACAAATTAGCAAAATAAGAAAGGAAAATGGAGAAATTACAACAAACAAAATAGAAATACAGAATATCATACGAGAATATTATGAAAAACTATATGGAACCAAACTGGATAACCTAGAGGAGATGGACAAGTTTCTGGAAACATACTGTCCACCAAAACTGAATCAAGAAGAATCTGAACACTTCAACAATCCGATCACTAGAAAGGAAATAGAAATAGCAATTAAAAACCTCCCTACAAATAAAAGTCCAGGACCAGATGGCTTCACCGGGGAATTCTACCAAACATACAAAGAAGAACTCATACCAGTCCTTCTCAAACTCTTCCAGACGATTGAAAAGGAGGGAATACTCCCAAACTCATTCTATGAAGCCACCATCACCCTGATACCAAAACCAGGCAAAGACACTACAAAAAAAGAGAATTATAGGCCAATATCACTGATGAACATAGACGCCAAAATCCTCACCAAAATTTTAGCAAATAGAACCCAACAACACATAAAAAAGATTATACATCATGACCAAGTGGGGTTCATCCCAGGGACACAAGGCTGGTTCAACATATGCAGATCAATCAGTGTAATACATCACATCAACAAGAGAAAGGACAAAAACCACATGATCATCTCAATCGATGCAGAAAAAGCATTTGATAAAATTCAACACCCATTTATGATAAAAACTCTCGCCAAAATGGGTATAGAGGGAACATACCTCAACATAATAAAAGCTATATATGACAAACCTACAGCCAGCATAGTACTCAACAGTGAAAAACTCAAAAGCTTCCCACTAAAATCTGGGACAAGACAAGGATGCCCACTATCACCACTCCTACTCAACATAGTCCTGGAAGTCCTAGCCACAGCAGTCAGGCAAGAGAAAGAAATAAAAGGGATCCAAATTGGAAAAGAAGAGGTAAAAGTGTCATTATATGCTGATGACATGTTACTATATATAGAAAACCCTAAAAGGTCCACACAAAAGCTACTAGAGCTGATTGAAGAATTCAGCAAGGTAGCAGGTTACAAAATTAATGTTCAAAAATCACTTGCATTTCTTTACACTAACGATAAATCAACAGAAGAAGAAAGTAAAGAAACAATCCCCTTTAAAATAGCACCCAAAGTAATAAAATATCTGGGAATAAATCTAACCAAGGAGGTGAAAGAATTATACACAGAAAACTATAAACCACTGATGAAGGAAATTAAAGAAGACTTTAAAAAATGGAAAGATATTCCATGCTCTTGGATTGGAAGAATCAATATTGTTAAAATGGTCACACTGCCCAAGGCAATCTACAGATTTAATGCAATTCCTATCCAATTACCCAGGACATATTTCACAGAACTAGAAAAAATCATAATAAAATTCATATGGAACCATCAAAGACCTAGAATTGCCAAAGCATTACTGAAGAGAAAGAAAGAGGCTGGAGGAATAACTCTCCCAGACTTCAGACAATACTATAGAGCTACAGTCATCAAGACAGCATGGTATTGGTACCAAAACAGACATACAGACCAATGGAACAGAATAGAGAGCCCAGAAATGAACCCACAAACTTTTGGTCAACTCATCTTTGACAAAGGAGGCAAGAATATACATTGGAATAAAGACAGTCTCTTCAGCAAATGGTGTTGGGGAAACTGGACAGCAGCATGTAAAACAATGAAGCTAGAACACTCCCTTACACCATATACAAAAATCAACTCAAAATGGATTAAAGACTTAAACATAAGACAAGATACAATAAACCTCCTAGAGGAAAACATAGGCAAAACATTATCTGACATACATTTAAAAAATTTTCTCCTAGAAGAAATAAAAGCAAGAATAAACAAATGGGACCTAATGAAACTTACAAGCTTCTGCACAGCAAAGGAAACCAGAAATAAAACAAGAAGAAAACCTACGGAATGGGAGAAAATTTTTGCAAGTGAAACCAACAAAGGCTTGATCTCCAGAATATATAAGCAGCTCATACAACTCAATAAGAAAAAAATAAACAACCCAATCCAAAAATGGGCAGAAGACCTAAACAAGCAATTCTCCAAGGAAGACATACAAATGATCAAAAAGCACATGAAAAAATGCTCAATATCACTAATTATCAGAGAAATGCAAATCAAAACTACAATGAGGTATCACCTCACACCAGTCAGAATGGCCGTCATTCAAAAATCCACAAATGACAAATGCTGGAGAGGCTGTGGAGAAAGGGGAACCCTCCTACACTGCTGGTGGGAATGCAGTTTGGTGCAGCCACTATGGAAAACAGTGTGGAGATTCCTCAAAAGACTAGGAATAGACTTACCATGTGACCCAGGAATCCCACTCCTGGGCTTGTATCCAGAAGGAAATCTACTTCAGGATGACACCTGCACCCCAATGTTCATAGCAGCCCTATTTACAATAGCCAAAACTTGGAAACAGCCTAAATGTCCATCAACAGGTGACTGGATAAAGAAGAGGTGGTATATTTATACAATGGAATACTACTCAGCCATAAAAACTGACAACATAATGCCATTTGCAGCAACACGGATGCTCCTGGAGAATGTCATTCTAAATGAAGTAAGCCAGAAAGAGAAAGAAAAATACCATATGAGATCGCTCATATGTGGAATCTAAAAAACAAAAACAAAAACAAACAAACAAAAACAAAGCGTAAATAAAGGACAGAAATAGACTCACAGACAGAGAATACAGACTTGTGGTTACCAGGGGGGTGGAGGGTGGGAAGGGATAGACTGGGATTTCAAAATTGTAGAATAGACTACACTGTATAGCACAGGGAAATATACACAAAATGTTATGATAACTCACAGAGAAAAAAATGTGACAATGAGTGTGTATATGTCCATGAATGACTGAAAAATTGTGCTGAACACTGGAATTTGACACAACATTGTAAAATGATTATAAATCAATAAAAAATGTTAAAAAAAAACAATCTGTATTATTTTATTGGCTTGAGTCTATCGCATCAGATATAAAGCATTTTAATTAAGGTATTTTGTTTAATTGGACCTTCAAATAATTGTGTGCAATATATCAGACATTGAAATTAATTATAAGTGAATCTATTAAATGTTTCTGACCAAGATTGAAATAGCAATGTTATTAAATGACTGAATCATTATTGGATTTAAATGCTTTATGGTTATGACCTACATATTTAAAAAAAAGTTTCAAATTAGCAAGTGCTGCCTTATTTCATCATTTATTAGCCCTTATAATTATTATGTTCTGAGCTTTCAGAAAAGAATAATGGATTGAAATGCACATCTCATAATTTTTACACTTCTTGTCATTAGGAAGCTTTTTAGGAAGTAACGCTCCCCTGTGGAGGACCTCAAAAATCAACCTGTGTAGTTAAAAAGACATTTTTTCTTTTTTTTGGCCAAAACATTAAAATTCTTGAAAGGGGAAGACCAAAAGTTTCAACTCATTTGATTTCAACAGAACGTTGGAAGTCCATCCCTATATAGTATAAAGCTCCTATATACAATCATTGCAATAATTTACTTGACATAAAAAATGTGCCTTGTATGGAAATATAAGATTGCATACATAATTAGAGACTATTCAGTCACAACTAGAGTTTCTCATAATAAGGCCGGTTGCTGATGATTCTAGTGTGTTCTGATTCCTTAACATCTTTTAAGCAGTCTTTGACTTAATCTTTCTTTTATTTCTATAAATAAAGATGCCAGGAAAAAACTTTGAAAACTCAAAAATGACTGAAAACAAATGCTGAAAATCAAGTTATTACCAGACCTTGTGGAAATTTCCACTAAGTGAAATATTTGGAGTAAGACACTGGTGAGATATTAAATTAATTTGGTAAGACATAAAGAAAATCATAGAAAAATGGAGTTTATCCCAACAAAGCCATATTGTCTGAACATTCAATAATTGACCAATATAGTTCACTATTAAGCAAAAATGTAAGAAAAACTCCATATAAATTTCTCATTATATGGAAGGAAAAGAGTGACAAAATCCAACATCTATTCATACTGACTTTTAGTAAAATAGAGATAGGATGCAGCTGTTTATTCTAAGAGGACCTACACAAAATATATAGATTTAACTCATTTCTTCTGTGGTAAAAAGTGAATGTAAGAACATCCATTCACATGTCTTCCATTTAGCATTATATCAGAGGCTCTAAGTGGTCCAACAAGGCAAGGGGAAAAAGAAACTAAAATGAAAAAAAAGAAAAGGAAGAAACAGAAATTACATTATACATGGTTGACAAAATTGTGGACTGGAACAACAGAACATAGAAAAGATTATACAGGGTAAAAGTGAAATTAAAAATTTCTCGATACAATTTTGAAATAAAATTAAAATTAGTCTTGATATATTAACAAAAATTAGAAAATGCAATAAAATCTCTTAAAGACTGCCAAAATCTTCAAATACCTAGGCATAAATATAGTGCAAGATATAAAAGAGTATTTCCCAGAAAACTATAATAATATTGAAGAAATTATAGAAAACTCAAAATTTGTGAGTAGGAAGATTCAAAAGTGTGAAGACATTGTTTTTCTTTAATTTGGTCTCTATATGATGCAATCTCAAAAAATGTGAAAAGAAATTATTTTGTATAATTCAAGAATCTTATCTTAAAATTTGTGAAGATTCAGCAGGTCAAGAATTGGGGGATATAAACAACAATATATCAAGCCATTACAAAGCTGAATATTTTAAAGAGTTGCAATGGCACAACAATAAATAAATAGATAAATGGAACAGATTTCTTAGCCAGACTCACATATATATAATTGAGTATATATAAGACATACTTTTAGTTATTTTTATTATTCAAATTTATTAAGGCATGTTTTATTGCCCAGATGTGATCTATCTTGGTGAATGTTCCACATGAAACCTTGAGAAGAATGTATGTTTAGCTCTTAGATGGAATATTTTTAAAAATTACTTCAGGATGATTGAAAGGGCTGTTGAGGTCAATTACATCACTACTGATTTTCTGCCTATTTGATATCCTTATTAGAGAACTGGTGTCATTTTCATTTTTTGAATAAAGAATTCTGAAAGGTATTCAAATTAATTAATCATGCAGCAAGAAAGTACTAAAACTTTTGGTTTTTCAAGCATGTATCCACAACCCCCCAAACCATTTTCTAGCCAGTGTTCCCTCTCAGTAGTCAGAAATACATGATCCTCAATAAAATGGCTAGAAAGTATAGTCCAACTTAAAAGCAATTCCACTTCTGGGTATATATCCAAAGGAAATGAAAATAAGATATTGAGAATATATCTGCACTCTCATGTTTATTGCAGCATTATTCACAAGTCAAGCTATGGAAATAACCTATGCATTTAGTAACAAATGAATGGATTACGAAGATGTACACGCCACACACACACACTGGAGCATATTCAGCCATAAGAAAGGAAATCCTGCCATTTGTGACCACATGGATGGGTCTTGAGGCCATCAGCTAAGTGAGATAATTCAGACAGAGAAAGACACATACTGCATGATATCAGTTACATACAAAATCTGAAAAAGCCAAACATCAAAGCAGAGGAGAACGGTGGTTTCTAGGGACAGAGGGCAGAGGAACTGGGGAGATGGTAAGAATACAAGCTTGTAACTTTCTCTCACTTCTTTGCATTCTAAAAATAATTTAATCCTGTTCTAGATTTAAAATCTCATCTTTATGTTAGTGATTCCAAAATTTACATTTCCCAATCATACATCATCCATGAAATTCATATTCTTATTTCATTTACAACCGGATTCTACAAGTTGCAGTGAACAAGACAGAACTTTTCTTCCAAACCTACTCATAGCTTCCAGATGTGTGCTGGGGCCAGCTTACAGTGACTTGCAAGAGGCAATTGTAAAAGTTCCAGGAATTTATGAACCATTTGTCATAAGCTGCTTGAAATAAGACATGGTAAGTATATTTACATCACAAAAATTGAGAAACAGTTCCCAGTCAGGGCTCTTTTCATAGAGGCACGTTGGTAAACGTTTACCGTCAAACCTCTGCACCTCCTAGATTTGCCATTTAAAGAAATAACACATTCACCCTTTCTGCTAAAATTTGGGGAAAAAACAAAATAAAACAAAACAGGAGCCTTCTCTCTCATCATCTCTCACATCCATTCCATTTGCATGTCCTGACACTTCTCAGAGCACGACCCATCTGGGACTCGGCCCCTTCTCTCTACTCCCTGGGGGACGATCACACTGATTGAATCATCGTTACTAGTTAAGCAGTTCAACAGCCTCCAATCTGGTCTTCCAGTCTCCACTCTGCTCTCTCCTGCAGCGTAATCCCTTTTCATATTGTAACTGGAATGATTTTTAAAAACTCAAATCAGGTAATAAAACCACCCACATCCCTCTCTCTGGTCTGCCATGGCTGGCGACTGTCCAGCTCTCCAGTTTCTTGTCATGCTCTGTCCTGACTTCCTGTTTCCTCACCAACCACAAAATAGCAACAACATGTGTGCCTGCCTCAGGGCATCCGCAGGAGTTGGGCACTGGCCTAGACGAGTCCCTCCACACTTCCCAGGATCGGCACCTTCCGCCCCCTCTGGTCGTGGCTCCAACGTTAATCTCTTTGTAAACCCCTTTCTTAAAGAGCTGCTGATCACCACCCAGTTCTCATTTACACTCAACCTATTTTACTTACTAACATCTGAGATAATCACGTGTATTACTTTGCATTACTTGTCTTCTCACCACAGAACAGAAGCTCAGTAAAAGCAGAGACAACATCTCCCCTGCTGTCTCACTCCCTGCTCTAACTTCACCTCCTAGAACGGACACTGGCTCTGTAGAGGGCAGCAAATACGCATTACTGAATGAAATCAAACAAAAAAGGTATTTAACATTCTCATTTATGACTACAGATTGAAGAACTCCTGTGTTAAGGAATAGTATCGTGGATTCCACTAACCATGAAAAACAATTATTTGTCATACCACGTAAAGTTTATTTCAGGGCTTTCAAGATTATTAAAATTTGGGAAATCTATTTCTATAATATACTACATCAGTTGGCCTAATCAAGAGAGATATTATTACAATAATAAATATCTATTAAATGTTACACTGTGATAGTCACTATCTTAAGAAATTTACATGAAATGTCCTATTTAGTCCTTTTTACTAGAATGGTATTCTTACCAACTTTATTTGAACAATACAGAAAGTTAGACATGGAGAGATTGTGTAACTTGTAATGAGGTCATTCAGCTGGTGCAGGTGGACCACCAAAACTTACAGCCTGTTCTTTAATGAATTTGCAATATCTCAATTGATCGAAAAATGTAATTGATAGAAACTAAACACAACTTCTTGCGTTTTTTTAAGTTTCTAAAAATTAGTATATAAGAAAGCTTTATTTATATTTTTATCCTGGCCAAAAACTTACAAAATACTTTTTGAATTTTAAAGGTTATTTTTTCTCTTTCCCATCTCTTGCACCTTTCTGTGCGAGCGTATGTGAAATAATGAACATCTGGATTTATACCACCAGCTTGAGGAGTAAAACATAAGTGTTTGTCCCTGTCTTTTTATCTTTCCTTCCTCCTCACTCTCTGACTTGGTTCTGGTCATTCTCAGGCATGCATTTTTAGTTTTACTTTATAGTAGATGTATCTAAAAATCTATAGCTCTGTTTTAAACCTTTGGAACTTTGTGTAAATGAGTTAGTGTCACATGTATATGTCTGAAACTTTTTTTTTTTGCAATCAGTGTCATGTGTGAGCTTTATTTATGTTAACATATAAAATTCAAGTCTCTTTAGTCTTATTGTTACGGTGCTTCATTAAATAACACAGCACTGTGTGTCTATTCTCTTGTTGGTGGTAATTTGTTTCTAAATTTTCCCTATTAAAAAGACACACCGAACACACAGACATAAATTTACTACATGTATGTTTTTTTCTCCTATATTTTCTTAACTTAAAAAATTTTCTTGGAGCATATCAGAATGTTTTGAATTGTTTTCCTCCCTGTTTTCTTCCACTTATTTTCTTGATTTTCTCCAGGGACTTATTTTGTTTATAGCATTAATAACATGGAATATGGTTGACCCCAACACTAAGTCACTTTATGAAATTTACAGCATAATTTAGTATATTCTATTCTAATTAGAAAATATTGTTTATCTTTCTACTTTGAGATGAAATGTAGTCCACATTATTATCATAACGGATCCTGTGTGGTGTGTATATATATATATATATACACACACACATACATATGTTATAGATACTGTTTTTAGGACATATATCCTAAAATCAATATCTGTAACATTATATGTGAGCTTCTTTTTTTAAATGAAGGAGTTTTATGTTTTATAATTAAGAATAACATATACCTCTAGGGTTTATAACTGCCTTCTAAAATAATATGAAAACAATACACATTTATTTATTAAGTATAAGTAAATCTTTCTTACATAGGATAATTCTTCACTTGTTTAAGGTAAATTTAAATATATTGACTAAGTCTTTTCCAGACTAAATATACTTTATTATTTCACTCACTCTGCTTTACCATGATTTCTAGATCTGAAGCTCTCTTGTCGCTCTGCTGAAGTAATTCTTGAGCTCAATAATGTCTTGTCGACAGCAGAACACGGTCCTGGAGTTTTTGCAGTAAGTGTTTGCAATCCCCGTGGAAAACAAGCATTGTTTGTGTTCTTAGTACCAGTTGTCTCACGGTCATATAGACTACAAATACATTTGCTTAAAAGTATTACTGAACTTATGGAAACCTTTGTCATTGTGCTTTTGCTTTTTGCTTTTGATACTGAAAGTTTAACTATATACATGTTGATCCATAAAGTTATTTGAATTGTATAAAGAATCTTTCTGCCTGAGATGATTGGGTATTTCAGCTTTAAAAATCATGCCTGCTTTTGGGATTCCATAGTAGGATTTTCCTGGATGTAGAAAACATGGCCACTCTGACTCTGGCAACTGCCATGTATATCTCTTTTCCGGTCAGCAGAGGTTTGCTAAGAACACTGGGCTTAGGGTGGTAATTGCTGATAACATCTGGGCTTTTTAGTAATAGCTATCATACCACAAAAATAGCTATTTTTAACAAATGTGAACTAAATCAGACCACAAGGATCTCCTGTTTGAGAAATTAACCTAAGGTGCAGAACATAAAATAGAAAATAATGATTAAAATTGAATCATAAGTTCTATTGGTTAAAGCTTGAAACCATGCCACAATTAAATTATTTTTGCCAGAGACATAAAGGGATGTTTGTGACAGACCTTTTAGACTCATCATTTCAGGGTCTCTGATGACGTTTGGAAAACACGTTTTGCCTGTAACCACTGCTTCTCACTGAGGCATATTTGAAATGCAGCAGGATGTTATTTTTCCTTATTCAGTTCACCTGGTTTTCCAATTGCTTTTCATACCTTGTTCCCTGTAGCTTTTCATTTTTCCCCAGTTGAACCCGAGGATGTCTCAGCACGAGAGACGGCTGCTGATTTGCAGGTTCAGCTATTTTCCCTGTTGAAAGTGTTTTTCACTTTGTTTTGTGTTTGGTTCCTCTCGGCTTGATCTGTTGGACTAAGAAATGATGTGTGGCAAAATATTAACATTGCGTATACTGTTACAGCTTAGTTAACGCAATTCAAGTATTTTTAATAGCAGGCTTGATTAACAACCTGGATAATCACTTAAATTATCAGCATAAAGTTATAATTTAGATTACCGTAATATCGTTGTATCTTCTGAGAACTCAGAATATTACACTTAGATCCCCTGCTTTGCCCTTTTGTGTTATAGGCAGTTAGTTAGGCATATAAAGCCTTGCTTAACTGAATGCAGAGCTCCGGAGCACATGGTCTGATTTGTATTTTTGTTAGAATATAAAGCATATTGACTGGCACATTGAAAGTCCTTGATTGAAAACATACACATACACACACAGGCACACACACACACACACGCACACACACACATACACACACAGGCACACACACATACACACACACACACACATGCACACAGGCACAAGACTTAACCATATGCTTCCTATTGGAGGCTTACTTCATATAACAAGACACAAAGAGACTAAAAGGTAAAAGACAGACTATAGTACAATGTGCCTCGTCTCCACAGCCACCCTACACGGCGTACAATGTACTGACACTAATCAGAAGCTCTTAAAATCAGACAAAGTAGGTTCAGAACAAAGAATATTACCAGGAGTAAAGTGGGCATTTCCTGATGATACAGGGGTTCATTCATGAGGAGGACGTAACTACTAGAAGCACTTGTGCACCTAAAAAACAGAGTTTCATTTTATGTGAAGCAAAGATACTGATATAATTTTTAATAAGAGAAATATACATATATAGTCAAAATTTTTAACATATCTCTTTCTCAATAATTGATAGAGCAGGTAGACAGAAAATCTGTGAGAATACAGAAGATTTGAGCAATGCTATAAAACAATTTGGCCAAATTGTTTTGGACAGAACTCTCTTAACAACGTCAGTAGAATAAATGCACATTTTTTCCCCAAGAGCGTATGGAATATTTATCAAAATGGATCATATTTTGGTCCACCAGTTGAGTCCAAATAAATCTAAAAGGAGTCAATTCATACACAATAGGACATCTGACTACAGTGGAATTAAATCACATGACAAAAGCAACATGGTATCATTTAGCACTAAAAGAAATGAGCCATCAATCCAAGAAGAGAAGTAGAAGAAACTTAAATGCATATTACTGAGTGAAAGAATCTGAAACAGCTACACATTGTATGATTTAACTGTATGTCATTCTGGAAAGACAATACTATAGGGACAGTAAAAAGACAAGTGTTTGCCCGGGGTAGAGGGTGTGGGAGGAATAAACAGGCAAGCCACAGAAGATTTTGAGGGCAAAATACTCTGTATGTTATTATAATGATGGGTACATGTCTTTATACATTTGTCCAAATCCACAGAATGTGCAACACCAGGAGTGAAATGTAAGGGTAAACTATGGTCTCTGGGTGATGACAATGTGTCAGATTAGGTTCACCAGTTGTAACAAATGCACCGCTCTGATGGGGGATGTTGACAAGGGGGCAGGTATGCATGTGTAGGGCAGAGGATATACAGGGTATCATTGTACTTTGCCCTCATTTTGGTTGTCAACCTAACTAACCCAGCTCTAAAAAACAGAATATATACAAAATCCAACTCTGTGTGCATGTATAAACACACATGATATATAGGTATTCATTATACTCTTTTCATTTTTAAAAAATATTGAAATTTTTAAAAGAAATACTTCACATATTTTATTTTAATTTATGTATGGGTGATATTAGCATTGATTGCATATATTTATGTATTTGCTTTTCTACTTTTTCTGAAATAAATCCATTTTATTTTCATTACCAGAACAAATTTGAGTAATATAAAATTTGCCTAACATTATTTCCAAACTTAGAAGCATGCAAGTAGATAGTAAATAATAATATGGTGAAAAATTACTGAATAAATTACAGTATTAGATAAAAGTTAGGACTTTGGCCACTATAATTTTCAACATTGTTTATATTTTTATTATTTATAAAAATATTTCTGTTAATTATCTGCAGTGATTTAGTTCATGGTTTAGTATAAAGTAAACATGGGAACTGAATCCAGTTTTAAGAATGATTATGGAAATTAAGAAAGTACAAATATCTTTGCAATTGAGGATGAATATTAGGGGGAATATAAATGCCTGTCAATGTGTGATTCAATTTTGAAAACATTTAGTGTTCATTACTAAACATCTATAATATAATAATACAGAGAAATTTTGTAACTAATTTGAAGTTCAATATTAGTATCAAAAAATAAAAAGTTAAATTACTGTATCCAGACAAAATTAGTTCTACAAAAAGGTTTTTAATGAGAGAATTGTTCTCTGTCTCAGAGTAGTTCTACATACAGTGTTTCACATAAGTGAGAATGGTAGATATCTTTTTATCCTAACTGAAATAGCGATTCTGTCAATGGTCTGATGAATCTTATCACATCTTCTCATTCCCAATAAAATAATTGAATTCATTCAACAGAAACTGACATAGCAATATAGGAAGTCGGGAAACTGGGTTTTCTTCTCTTTCTTTCCTTCTCTCTCTCTTTTTTTTTTTTTTTTTCTCTCTCAAGGAACAGAATCTCATCCCTGTCTTGCCACTAAGAAGCCTGTATGGCCCTGAGTCTCTACATTTCTTAGAAAATAAACAAACTAAATTTCACCATCTGTTCTACTGCTATATACCTGCTTTTGAAGGTAATGGGTGTTTTTTAATCAAGCTCCTCTGCTGATTTACGCTGATGACATAAAATAAAACAAACTGGAGAAAATACAAAACAGCTCTTTGAATGAAGTATAGAGCAATTGAGCTGGACAGAATGAAACAACCCACGATCCTTGAAGAAGGGACATGAATTCAGGCAACTCCATCATTCTCCACAAATTTGCCATTCGAGACAGTTGACCATCCACATGCAAGAAAGGGCTCAGGGTCACACTTTCTGCAGTCTTACAAAAATGGAAGAATGCTGCCGAGAGTTGCTAAGGACCTCTGAACTTGAGTAGCGAAGAATGCGGAGAAAGGGAATCAAAGCCAGGTCAGCCTGATGCTCCGCTTCACACTCCGTCTCAAAGCATCTTCAGGTACCTAACGTGTGTGGAGCAAGGGGCTGGGAAGAGAGCATCAGCTAAAAGGCTCAAGAGACAGGCAGGACTGTCCTCGGCCTCCTAGAGCTGAGAAGGGAAGGGAGCCGCGTAAAGCCAGAACCCGCGGAGGAAGTGGTGGCCTAGTTAACAGCCCAGGGCTTCAAAGGAGACCTCTTGAGGCTAAAACTTTACAGTGGGGCAAATTTAAAAATACTGCAACCAGGTTCAGGATAAAGTTTGATTTGGCCCTAGATTTACAAATTGCTAGAAGGTAATTTTATGCTTAAAGGAAGGAAATACCATTATACTAAACCTCTACAATTTTTCATACACCGTACAATTTTCATACAACATATTAAGCAATTTTCACCTTCTCCCTCAGCCAAAGAGCGTTAAAGCTCATTCTCAAACTCAAGTAAAGGAATAGTAGAGATTAGGAGAATGGTAGAGACTGAGGTAAACAATATTTATATTTACTTTGCAAAGGGCACACCTCTCTTTGTGCCAGGCTTCTCAGCAGGGCAGGGGTGGGGGGTAATTTAATCTGTTATGGCAGGAAGTGTTTTGACTCACACCTACCACACACAATGCTCATTACAATACACACCAGCCTTCACCCACCTTCAAAATCTTCTCCCATAGACATACAGTCATTTAGTTTTTCCTTTACTATTTTAAAAAATCTTACTTTTATTCTGCCTCTAAGAGCACACATACTATACTACCTATTATTAATTATTTGATTCAGAACATGAATTTTTTTAACCAAGCATAGTTCGAACAGTAGAACTGAAGTTTGAACTTTTCTCAGAGTAAAGGATTTAAGTTATGCCAAGGAAATGTCAAGAAATCTCCATTTACAGTGTGACTTACTTTGGCCATTTTATAAACTGGCATATTTTGTACCCTCCATTTGACAAAAAGAAAGCTGCAACTTAACTGGAGTGATGAAAGAGAGAGAAGAGAGAGAGTGAAAAAGAAGGAAGAACAGAACAATATTCTGGAAAAGTATTTTGTGACTTGAAGCATTATTGATACAGTGCCAGCAATTGTCAAATGGAATTATTTTGTGTCATCTTGGCAGTTAAGATGAGTGTTCTGACTTCCAAGGAGAAAATTACTTCCTTATCCTCAACTGAACAGTGACGTATAGGGAAAGTGTTGGGGAAAAATTGAAAGGGAAAAAATAATCCGTCTTTGGGAATCATATTTTACCATTTAGGATCCTGTGTCAGAGCGACAAGACAGACGGATGACCGATTAGGAGATAATAATACAGACACATGACCTAATAGCAAAGATGGACGTTTGCTCGATGAGCGATTTCTCTCCCACTAATGCTGACTTATTACAGGCAGAGGTCCCTCTGTGATTCGCTTCACGATGTTGCCAATTGCCCTGACTTTTCAGATATCATTTATAAATAACAGTTTGACCTTAATATTTCAGCAGCGCTAATGAGACTAAATCAAAGATAATACCAATTCACGAAAGGGTATACAACAGGGAATGTCAGAACAGGGAACTTTCTCTGACATATTCTGTTCAGGAAGAAAAAGTCATGACGAGTATAACAAAAAGTTTCAAGTTATATAAAGGGATGCTGAAAGCTTCTCTGGTGAGCTCTCCCAAGTCAACTTTCCTCAGAGATATGGAGGCTCTGGCTGGAGACACAGCATGATACACATGAACAGTGGTCCAAGGACAGGGTATGCACCAGGTGTCCCTCAGAGTTGGCAACCCGGGGCTGCATTCTCTTCCTCTTACTGCAACACATCCTTCACTTCAAATCTCTGTAGAGTCTTGCGAATCTTCTTAAAAATCTAACTTGGGGGAAAATGCACTAGATATTGTAAAGAAATTAAATATGTAATTAAACCTTTTCAAAAATATCCACGATGCCCAGAAAAGAAATGGACTGCAACAGGACTCCAGATCCAGAAAGATTTGCTTGTGTCGTCTTCCGTGTATGTAAGGAAGACATCATCTCAGTCTCTCTCTCAGAAAAGGGGAGAGAAGAGGAAGAACTTCCCGAATCATTTTCTCGATTCAGCATAACTGTTGTACTAAAACCCGACACAGATGCCAAGGTGCGGGAACCACAGATGTAAAACTCAATAAAAATGTCAACAAATCAAACCAAATCTATAAATATAAAAAACATAAAATACCAAAATATAAAAAAGGCGGCTCTTTTATAACCACATCATGATTATGTTTCGAACTGAAAGGTGAGTTAGCACTTACATTTATCAGCAATGTGATTTCTCACATTAGCAGGCAGTAGAAAAAGCATGAACAACTTAATGGATGCCGAAAAAATTTTTATATAAAACAAACTTTCTTACTGCGATAAAGTGTCTAAAGTAAAGAAACACCACTCATGATGGTAAACAACCGAGAACTTTTCTTCTGAACTAACGCTGTCTGTCTGTAGGAAGCGTTCTGTGTCCTTCGAAGTCGTGCCCACCACACAGCACATGCTCAATAGGTGTTAGCTCTGCAACTATTATTTCTGACGACATGAAGTGATTTTTATTACATGATGGAAGTCAAAATGCCCCATTTTGTGTTATTAGGTCCTTATTACTTCACTTCAGACTTCAATACGCAGGGATAATTCTCTATCTTACTACTCTTCCTGTTTACCAAAATGATCTTGTCCAGAAACTTCCTATGAAATAGAATTCCCCCCCCTTTTTTTTTTTTTTTAGATTTTTGAATTTGGCAATCTTACAAAGTCTTCCCAATCAAATTTTACAAATTCTCTTATACTAATTCACTGCATGAACTTTCTGATCAATTTTTATTTACCCCAGCCCTCCTCCCAAACCCCACAAATTCTGGCCTTTAATGTCTCATGGTATGTCCCTGAAATGCAGTGTCCCCCTGGTCTCCTCTGTTTGATTCTTGTACATTCTTAAAGTTCCAGATCAGGCTCCGTCCACACAATGACACTAGCTCCTCTGAAACACTCGGATCCTGCTATTGTTAGAACTAGAAAATAAATTGTATTTACATTGAACTTGCCATATGCTCGTCCTTACTGTGAATTTGCACACTAATAGTTTATGGACAAAATTTCATTGAAAATTTCTTAAGCCCAAGATCATGAGTCTGATTTTTATTAACCCCCAAGACGCCTATCTGACTTTTGCTTTGTAGATATTGACTGAGTGAATTGTACAGGGTTCTCTAACAACAAATGTCTTCCTCATTTACAGGGCTGGGTCTAGGATGCAGTGAATGTGATACTCACTTTGAGCACAAAATTAAGGGGAAAACCAGAAAAAACACTCTTGTGCATCAAGAGAAATATGAGGGCAGTACATTTTAAAGGTCACAAGTAATGCAAAAATTCATGATGAACAAAATTCAAAATTTTAAATAAATATAGCATTAGTATAACTACTCTTGCCTTGCCTCAGGCCCCAGTATTGGTCAGCAGGACAATGCTTCTTAACAAGCCAAGAGAAACTTACATATCTGGGGTCTTTTCATCGTTCTTTTAGGCTACTGGTAACTATCAGCTCAAAACTGAAATGACAAAATGACACCAGAAATCCTATGGAACATCCAGATGAATTCAATTTGTAAATACTTTTATACTGTTAGAAAATGAGTTGCAGTGGCTGGAGCTCAGATATTGAAGTCATACAGGCTTAATGCATAATTGTGGCCCTTTTAAAAAGTATTATTAACTGGAAATGCTTGAGAAAATACCTAACATTTAAGATATAGTTTCCTGATTTATAAAAAGAAAAAGATATTAATGTCTTTGTAGGGCTATTAGGAAGATTAAGGGAAAGAAGTAATACATATAAAACAATTGCTGGAAGCATTGTAATAATCTCTAAATTATAGCTATTATGGTTACTATAAGCCATTTGTAAGATAAGTTAAAAGGAGTTCTTTTGTGATCTGTGATAAATCTCAAAGTGCAGACGACTCCTGAGGAGAGGGAGGAAAATTGATCTGTGCTTTTTGGAATTTATGAGCAGCTCAAGGTAAACAGAGAAGCCGGAATTCATCAAGAACCCAAGAATTCTCTAAATGGGTCATGGACATCTGTAGGACTCCTTTGTCCCTTTCTGACAAAACCCTTCAAAGTGACAGACTCACTCCTGGAAAGAACAAGCTGCAGTTTGGATAAGACAGGCTTGTGGGGCAGGAAGGACACTGATGCCTGTGGGCGCTGTGGAGAAAATCTGGGTGAGGAAATTCAATTTTACTCTCTGCAGACTTGGAAAAACAAAATACAACATTTTCAAATCCTTGAGGAATGGTGTGGTCTCTTAGGGAATAAATTTTATTTACAATCTTGTTTAACAAGCAATCACTTTTCAGTAAGCACTTATTATGGGTCAAAAATAAAACAAACAGTAACAAATTCAGTAATAAATTTTTTTAATTATAAAATTCTGATAAGAACGTGTCTATACCCAGGGGCTCACAATCCAATGGAGGAACATACAAACATTAATGACTATAACTCAAAGAACACGGGAAAATCATTTAAACTATCATGGGTGTATAAAGAAAGAACCTAAAAAGATGGAGGGTTCCTTTTCTTAATTTCAATAAGCAGAGTTCAGAATAATGTACTTAATATGTGAACATCTGTACTTTAAAAAAGAAAGGAAAGAAGAGGAGGTAGTAGATGTAGTCAGAATATATAAAAATTTACTTTTTTATATTCACATAGAAAACACAGTGACCCTATTATATAACCAAGAAACCAGTATCATTAGTTACCATTAGTAGGTAACTACTGTAGGTGGTCACAAGTTCAAGGGTGAAGGTAAAACAAAATCTCCACATAGTCTTTGCCTTTGAACCAAGTAAATGCACTCATAATTCCAAACGATAACTACAAAAAATCTAAATTATAAAAAGGCCTATAAATGAACACAAATGGAAACAAATCAACCTAATCTTATATCAGCTTCACAGCATTAACACAGAAAAAATAATTTATGTCAAGTAATTTAAGGAAAGGTGTTGACTGCACTTTGCAATTGTACTTTCAGTTGATGCATTTGAAAGAAAAAAAAAGTACAAGGGAATTAAAAATTTCACACTGTAGTGTTATTTTTAGTTATATTTTGCAAGATAAAATGTAAGTAATTATTATGTTAATTACATTACAAATCAAGAATTTTGGGTTAGGAGAAAATATGTACAATTATAAAACGTGACAAAAGCACTAAAATGTTAAAATTAAACTGGAACTTTCAGTATGAATTCATGGACTTTAGATATATGTATATATAAGCATTTAGTAAATATAATGTATATAATTATATATATATAAATAAATACATGTTTAAATGTTTATATTATATGTTTATGTATAAAACTTAAATACATATATACACGTATATGTACATTTTTTGGCTCTGTCTACTGAAATTTCTGGGAAGCAACTTTACCTCAGTAATAATAAGAAATGCAAACATCAAGTGGAGATTTCTAATGCCATTCTACATGAAATAAAGTCAGGGATCCTTGAAGAATGGCTGATTCCAGGAGTAAAACAAGAAGCGCACAAAATGAGCCTGGGATATTATACGTGGTGGGAAAAAAGGGAACCTGGTAACAATTTAGGGAGCTATATAAACAGGATATCTGCTTGAAGGGAATTCCACTATTAAAGTTTGCCAAATAATAATTATTTTATTGGATAAATATCATTGAATTATTAAAAATCCATTAACTCCTAATTATTAATCATGATAGGGAAAGCTAGACAAAACTCAAATGTTATCATTAAAGATAGCTATTAAACCTGTTTACTCCTTGAAAATAAAGAAATTAAACAGAGAAAATTAAACATTGATCCAACTGTCACAGTAGAAAGTCTGTGTCAGGATAACCAAAGGGTATCAGTCAATAAGGGAATAAACTACTTTGAAAATTCATAATTTTATAACTCCATAATTATACATATATGTATATGAGAAAAAGAAATTATTTCAAGTATCAGTAATTGCTTTCAACAGTGTTAAGGCAATGGTTGATCTCAAAGAAATATCTACACTCCCATGTTCACTGCAGCATTTTTTACAGTAGCCACGAGAGAAAAATAATGTACATGTTATTAACAAATGAATATATAAAGAAGATGTGATATATAGCCATAAAAATGAAAAAACATAGTCATAAAAAAGAAAAATCCTGCCATGTGTGACAACATGGATGGGACTTTGAGGGCATTATGCTAAGTGAAATAAACCAGACAGAGAAAGATAAACACTGTACGATCTCACTTACTGGAATCTAAAAAAAGCAAAACCCAGATAAACAGAGAGTAGATTGGTGGCTGCCAGGGGCTCGGCGGGTAGGAGAAATGAGGAAATATAAGTCAAAGGGCATAAACTTCCAGTTATAAAATGAATAAATTCTTGGGATCTAATATTCAGCGTGGTAACGACGGTAAAAAATATTGTATTATATACTTGAAAGTTGCTAAGAAATGCATCTTAAATGTTCTCACCATACAAAAAAAATTGTGGTTATGTGAAGTGATGCATGTGTTCACTAATCTTATTGTGATAATCATTTCACAAAATATATATGTATCAAATCATCACGTTGTATACCTTAAACTTATGAAATGCCATACATCAATTATATCCTCAAAAAAGCTGGAAAAAAACAATGACTATATTTCTGCGTGGAGGTCATCGCTAGTGCATTCCAGCAGATGAAATGACTGCAAAACCAGATCCGGGGCCACTGTGTTCATACTCTGTTGTTTTACTCCTCACAGTGGCAGCCTTTGTTTGCATGCTGATTCTCCTACGAGCTGGTATCTTTTGAGTCTGTGTTCCCATCTTTACACCGTTGATTCCTGTACGCCTAGCACAATGTCTAGCTCATTCCAGGAATTCAGCAAGTATTTGCAGATTGCATTGAAGAATTCTGTAACTAAGCTCCCAGCACTAAAGAGTCTGTTGTGATTAAATGATTGATAAGCTGAGGAGATGCAGGGACAGAAAAGGAGATTCCAGAATCACCACCGTGTGTGCTAGGCGATGCCACATTATTTCCTCTCGCTGGGTTGCCAGAAGGTTGTTTCAGTTGTGATAGAGCTTTGATTCTTCACCCAACTTAGAACCTCTAAATACACTCACTGTGATTATCGTTGAGGTATTAAAAAAATAATCCAAAATACATAAACCCTAACTTGCGCTTTCTCAGACAATTCAAAGAAGCATTGCATCTGCAGATAAAGGAGGCAGGGAATGATGAAGAAAATTCAGAGCACAAATAGAATGTTCTCTATTGTGTGCCTTTCAAATTTGCATATTTACGATTCATCCACTGCGATTTCAAGTGTCACATCTCTTCAAACAAATCTCCACTTCTCTTCGACTCTGATATTAAATTCAGTTCTAGATTTTTGCACGTGTTCCTGTTTGAATTCAGGTTAAAAGGGGAACTCCTATTTTTGTTCTTTTTTTTTTTTCCTCTATTTTGATACATAAAACACACCTGACAGAGCTATACCCTTTAACTGCGAAACAAAAGCATCAACTGCACCCTGTAAATATTTGGACAGATTTCTTAAATAAAAATGCAATTTTATCTTTACATCTGGAGGCTTTATTTAATCCCTTAACTGGAAAAAAGTGAAATTGTCATTGTGTAATGCTGATCAGTATAACACTGACTTGTTAGCTATTTTTACAAGTTGTATTTTCTTCTCTCCTGTGCTCACTGGTGACTGGGAACTGAGATATACTAAAGTGTACAAGACAGAAAAACAAGGGTGTAAATCTTAAGTGCATTTCTGAAGCAGCAACAGAGATGATTTTGCAAGTGTGATACGCATAGAAACAGTAAAGGCCTCAATATGTTCAGAGCTCCTTCATCAAGCAGATACATTTACAAAGCATTGGAGCCAGCGGGTTGGCTCCTTCGATATGAGCTGTCTGAATTATGTTGACAATCTAATAATGCGGCTGAGTAGCTAACGGCTGATGCAGGCCTTCAGGAGTTAGTAATGTTGCTGCAACATTTTACAACATTAATGGCATCATGGAGATAAATGAGACTAATATAGTTTGAAAATGATCATCTCTCTTGTTTTAAAGAAAGATTTAAAATGTATAAATATTATATATTTATATGCCTAGGCCTCATCATTCACATCACGTGTCTTAGCAAACTGAGCATTGCATATAAAGTGGAAGACACCAACAGTGGTAGGGAGTCTCTGTGAAATTCAACTTAACATTTTCCTGAAAAGGGTAATTAAGGTACAATACATAATAAAGACTGATTTCAAATTCAAAGATGATTTCTAAGAGAGAAGAGCATGCACATTTTTTCTGAACATTGGCTATATCCTTGTTTTAAAAAAAACCTCATAAAATAATACATGAAAAAGTAATGAAATGTGGGTGAACATGTCGACAGAAATGATATACACGGTAAGACGCTTTATAACCATATGTGATGGCATTTTAAATACAGTCAAAATACTGCTCTGCATAGCACTTCAAACAAATGGTGGGTGATTTTATTTCATTCAATTTTAAACAGTAACATATTAAACTAAAGGAGACTTGGTATAACAGAAGCTCAAGATGATTTATTATGAACTGTTTTGTATTCAATATTACTTCCTTAACATACTTTTAATACATATTAAGAAAAACATCAGCTAGAAATGAACATAAGTATTTGTCATTTATTCTATTTTAATTAGTTTGTCATATATTCTTTTGCAGAAACAAGCATTTACTCTGAATAATCACTTTAACAATGCATTGGCTGCAAGTGAAAGATTCTAAGAAAAAAAATAGAAAAACATTGTTCAGGCATGAGATAAAGTGACATTTTTGTCTTTCATTTGACACTTAAAGAGTTAATGCGTCCATTCATTTTCAGAATCCCAAGTTTCTTTGTTTCAGAGGCTGGAAAAAATATATGTCCAAGGGAAAATAAAACAGTGAAAGTAATAAATCCCAGTGGTGATTTGATGCTGGTGAAGGAGTCTGTGAAGAGCGAGCAGGACTCCTAGCATAACTTCTCTGAACACCCGCTCACTGCAAGAGTCGGGAAGCAGTTCACAGCACCTAGAGCTCCTTGCGCATTTTGTGAAAACTTGCCGAAATAGCAAGAGCCTTATGATTTACTTTGAGACAAACAGAAAGACATTTACAGAGTCTGGGTCAGCGAGCACTGTCTTATTATCCATGTATGTATCCACTCAGCAACAGGTATTTTGCACCTTCTGTTTGGAAAGCATTTTGATCAGATACAGTGGGGGATTCAGAGATGAATAAGATCAAGTTGATGTTTGAGACAAGCGTGCAAACACCGGCCAGTTCTGTAAGTCAGGCCAGTCCACCAAGCCATGGCCATTCCATGAAAACAAATTAAAACTGAAATTAGTGGTGGTGTTGTTTTTTCCACATCAATCCCTCCCACCCTTTGCTTCTGCTTCACACCTTCTGGGCCTCATTGTCTTGGCACAGGACTCCTACTTTCTGCACTCTTTTTTAATCTACAGGCGACGTGGCTGTCCCTGTGGCTTACCCACCTTCCTCTGGAACACTTAGCATTCTTGCCTCATTTCTGACTTTGTGTGAACCTTAATTTCTGGTGTCCTTTGCTATTTTAATACTGACAAACACTTTGTCTGGATTCTTTTCGGCACTCGCGACCAGCCTGCCCTCACCTAGTTAAAACACCGCCCTACCAACGACCCCCATCGTAAAAGAGGGAATTTGGATTTTTTTTTCAGATAGAATAAAAGTGGATTAAAATAAAATATAATTTGAGGACACAGATGAAAGAGAAACACAACTGTATGTGCACTAAAAGAAACTAAAGTGAATCTTCCAGAGCATAAACTATGTTTATTTATTTAAATTGGAATTACATGCCTTTGTTATGCCATGAATTTTTTATTCTTTACATTTTCTTAACCCTGGTCCATCTACATTAGCTTGGTCATATGGGGAAACTTATTATTTCATATGGAATATAAAAGCAGCATGAGAAATAAGTGGGGATTAAAACAGAGCTGAGTGTGTTTCGGGGAAACACATTTGAGGATTGACAATAAATATTCCAGGAATTTTAGGCAAGTATCAATAACCATAGGCCAAATGTTTGGTTTTAGCATCCAAAAAATGGAAGATCAAATCTAGCAAAATACATATTTGCATCTTCCTAATTCTCTGGAGGATGGAGTTGTTTTTGAAATCTATGAAAACTTAAATAAACCTATAGTTACAGAATTACCACATTTCTTTTTAATTCCCAGGTGTTACTTTTTCCCCCTGACTGTTAACCATTTCCTGGGGGCCTTGATTCTGGCATCATCATTAAGATGTCTTTGTGTCACAGCACATTTTTATGGTGATAACTTGAGGCCGTCAAAAAAAGCCCCTCTCTATTATTTCCCGTGAAATTTTAAATCAGCATTTTTAATTTTATGCTGATATAGAAAAAAACTTGGGAACAGTGTATGAGTCATATAATAATCAACATTTAATTAGTTATCGAATAAATGACTCATCTGGAGAAATACGATATTCATGTTTAAATATATGCTTTTTATTACGACAGCATCTTGGCTGGTCTTATTTTTTCTTGGTAGAAAAATATGACTTGGTACAGTCATTTATCTCATTAACAAGACCCACAGTTTCTGTCTGTACCTTATCTTTCCATTCCGCATAATGAAACTGGCCTCGAGCAAAGTTGGTGACGGAAAATAAGTGAAAGCAACCAAGGAAGCAAACTGCCACTTCCCTCTCAGGCCCAGGCAGCACGTGGCCTCCAGCTGCACGGTGGCCTGTCCCACTGTGGCACCTCTCCCAAAGTTGACAGACTTTCCTCCTCCCCCGTGAATACACATGAAAGTTTTTTAGTGCTGCAGCCATGAGTAAAAAAGTAGTTGCTTCAATTTTCCCTTCCCATTTATTGATGTCATGGCTTCAAGCACAAAGAATCAGCAGGATAAGGAGAAGAAAATAAAATGAACGCAGCAAGGATTTAATCTCCCTAGAGTCCAGGCAAGTCTATCCTTTATTTCTGCCCTTCATTTCTGCATTCACATTTGAATTTTTTTTATTACCCATTACGTCTATTGATACAGTAAACATAAAGCCCATTAAGAAATATTTATGCACAAAATCTAGGAAGACTTTCTGCCTTGGCTTCTCTTGTTGAACATAAAGAATTTTCCAAGAGAAAAACATTAGAATGCTATTATACTGCTCTGCAGACTGGGCCCCAAGCTTTGTATGGTATGAAATGTGTCAACGCCATCTATTTGGGAAAAAAGAGGAAGTATCTAGTAATTTTAGGAAAATAAGCAAAAAATCATTTACTATTTGATATACATGCAAAGCGTATATTGTAAGTATAAATTTTAATAGTTCCAAAAGCTACTTTTTACTATGGATTACTTTAATAATCAGAGGCACTCACTTTGGAAATTTGAATTTCACAAAAAACACATCCTAGACATATGATACATTCTTTTCACTAACTATCCTTTTGAAGTTTAAAAAAAAAAAGAAGGGAAGGAGAAGATAGTTTTCTTTTTTCTTTTTTTTTAAATTCTAACCACAATTCTGTTTATACCTCAATAGGGTTTACAACATCCAAGAAGACTTTCACCTTTTTCTGTAATAATGCTATTGTTTGTTTGCAACAACAAACCTCATTGTCTCTTAAGAACAAATATGGTATTGACTGACTGACTGACCTTTATGGGGGCAAGTGGAGTGGTTCAGGTTTATGATCCATGGTTGGGTTGGGTCCAGGTCTGCTCCATCTGTCTTTGTGATCTGGGACCCCCACTCATCTACAGGATCCCAGAGAGCGAGCAAAAACACGAGCTGTCTCCCAAGACCTACGCTGAGAACAGATACGTCCTTCCCTAGTCTCTGGGCACAATGCAGCCATTAGGCAGCCCAAATCTGTAGGAAGAGGGAGAACATCCCACCTGTTATGGAAGGAGACACAAAGTCAGTGCCAAAGGGCACAGATGCCTAGTTTCAAAAGACTGAAGGAGTGAAAATGTGGAAGCAAGCATCCAACTCACAACCGTTTTCTAGGGATTTCAGAAAGGCCATCATCACAGTGAGACAAATCCACACGGAGTTTATTCAACACATTTCAATCAACGGACTTCTCTTAAACACTCGTGTGAGGCAACGGTTTTCTAATACGTAGATGTTAGAGTTAGGAAGAAGCATATAAATAAGCTTTTTTTGACAGGTTTGTTCTGAGTTGCTTTTGAAAGTTGATATTCAGCTCCTTTCTAAGATTATCAAAATCTTAGCCATGGGCTCATCATTCAAACCAAATTCTCAGGTTGAGCAGATAAGAACTAAGTTCCTTCATATATGCTGAAAGAATTTTTTGTTATTCATCAATATACTTAAATGTTTCAAATGAATGAACTTACTTTCAATCAGAAGAATTATCTTTTTTTTCTTTTATATGGGTAACATTTATAATAGAATTCCCTATGCATAGCTGTTGCTTCATAAGTGTTTATTTAATCCATAACTATCTTCTTGCCAACAGATCAATACATATAAATTTATAATGTAGGGTATATTATAGTATATTTGAATTTAAATATGTGACATTTTATTATGCAAGACTGTTTATGTATATTTTCTTTTTAAATGATTTCAGAGCACAAAATTATATTTGTGTGTCATTATATTATATAATATACAACATAATTACACATTGTTCATATAACATGTATATTTACTGTGAAGAAATAATGTATATATTATACACAATGTATATAAATACTTATGTTTTGTATAGAAAAATTTTTTTTAATATGAAGAAAAAAACTTGATTTCTAACACTATTTAAATTGAAAAGTAACATAGGATGGTAATTGAAAGAGAAAGATATTTATCTGTTTTTTTCATTTTTGAATATCATGATTAAAACTAAGTTTATTAAAATACACACTTTAATATTACCAGCAGTGTTTTAAAGCTTTGTGGAATTTTATATAAACTTTAAATGTATTCACATTCATGCATATAGTAGACAAATTTTTGATTTGAAGTCTAACTTAAGAGGCTAAAATTTGACACTCTTATAACTGTGTTATAACTGAAACACTGTTCCGTGCATAAGTAAAGCTATTCTTTAGCTTTTGCTTACACTACTGTCCACAACTACTAAAGATTTCAGAGTAAATAGAAAAGTGAAAATTATCTCTTTCTTTTTGTACATGATGTTAATTTTTTTGCTACCAGGCAAACATTAATGAATATTCAAAAATTAACTTTATACAGTAAAACAGGTGTCTACATAATAGGGTAAGATATTATAATCAAATTTAGAATGAAATATTTGGATATATCTTTTATGAAGATGGTAAGAAAACCAAGAAAACACACATGGCCAACCTAGGGTTAAGAGTCAAAAACAGATCCACTTTTGATGGAGGAGGAGTTAAAGTTAGTTTTGGAATCTACCCTAGTCTTTGTCCTGTTGCACTCATCAGGTCTGAAAATGCAATCACTTCCATTCAAAGACTTCCAAAAGTATCATCTGATTATGACATCAAAATCCCAGATCACAATTTACATCGCACCCATCACATATATCAGGTTCAGATGGAAAGGAGACTCGTCCAGTGCACTTTTTCCAGTGTGGCACCTCTTAAACTCTTAATCTAAAATCCCCAGTCTTATAAACTAAGGAACAAATGATCTTTTCACACTTGTGAATAGCATGGTGAGACAATTTGTGGATAACTGTAATAAGTCCTCACATTTTAAGAGATGAAGAATGAGATGTACTTAGCAGTTGCTGGTTCACAAAAAAGTCTGAAATTCCACTGGGCATATGGCGCCAGGCCCATCTGGGGAAGCCGCAGTGTACGCCGCTTCACTGAGTTCTAATCTGTGGGACTCGGTCCCTAGTTCACTGTTTTCTTCTTATCTATTGACACCACCATATGGGATCTTTACTCGGCCTCCCAAGATGTGCCACTTTTTGCTTAAGAAATTGCCAACGTCTGTAGCTTAATAGCTTTCTCAGCAAACTTCCTGCTTGCAGAAAGTTGGCAATTCTGAGGGCCTTTTGAAATTTGATCAATCTTAACTCCTTTTGGTCAAAGCTATGCTGTACACCAGAAATTGACACAACATGGTAAACTGACTATATTTCAATAAATATATATATATAAACTTCTGTGATGATATTCTTTTTAACTTTATAATCCATTTATGACAAAGAAAAAGAACTACAATCCTTTCCGAGCCAGACCTCTCTACTCCCTATGTTTCAACTTTGTGTAATGCCTCTTATATTAGGCATTGTATGAGATGTTTTGAAAATATTAATACAAAGCTCTATAGCCACATCTTTGAAATTAACTATGGTGTAAGTCTTCTTCAAGTCAGCCCTTTTACTTCAAGAATCTGTTACTGGGCTTAGAGACTAGAGGTAAGTAAGTTTATTTTCCAACCCAATAATTTATGCTTCCTATGTAACCCTTTTAAATTATTCTTGCAATCTTAACAGTTTCTTCCATAGTTCATCCTTCTCCTAAGGTTCTTCATCATACACAATTAGGAAGATCCAACTGACATTTTCAATATTCTGTCTGGAGATCTCTTTGGAAAACAATCATGTTTATTAGGTAGATTTTCTATCTAAAGAGTTATTGCAGGTTACAGTTCTGCCAACTGTTTTACGACGACATAAATACGTTGTCATTTTTTCCACCCTTCAGAAATAACTTCTGCACCATTTCTCCAGCCTTCTTCAACAGCGTGTTTGGTGATTTTTTATTTTCTGACTATCACCCAGTTCCAAAGCCAACGCCATATGCTTTAAGGTTTATAAAGACAACACCCTTTTATAGGTAATAATTTCTGTGCTGTGCAGGTTTTCTCTTTGTTAAAAAAAAAAACCTCAAAATTTAGTTACTTACAACAGCAATATTATATCACAATTTATTTGGATGAAACAGGCTGCAATGACTCTGGCTTGTCTGCTTTGTTGCTCTCTGCTGGGTTTGCTCATGCCTCCAAGGTGAGTGAGTTAGCTGGAAGCTGCTGTCTGGTGTTTGGCAGACTGGCTGGTTGAACTGGGACAGCTCATTATCAGTTCCACGTGGTCCCTCAGTGTCTAGAAGTCTGGTCTGGCTTTATTAATGTGTTTGTCCTAAGATTTGACAGACCAGCAACTGAGTGAGCGCTCCTGTCCAAACACTTGTCAAGCCTCCGTGTGCATCGCAGCTGGGAAGGCTCTAATTGGCCTTTGAAAGTCATTGCGTGCAAGTCACTGCATGGCCAACCTAGACTCAAGGAGCGGAGCTGTAGGTCTCATGTTTTGATGGGAGGGGAAGAATTTATGATGATTTTTAACTCTAACAATGCGTCTTTCTGCTCTGCCTTGTGCTCCTGCCCTCAGGAGGAGGAAAGCTTCTCCCAGATAGTGACTGGTCAACAGGGTGATGGCAGTGGGCTGTTCCTGGCTCAGTCTTAACAGGGACTGTGGGTTTCCATTTGCCTTCTTGCACTTCTCTCATTACTATAAAAAAAAAAAGCTTTCTCCAGGTAGTTTCTGCCCCCTTGGCTTGGACTCCAGAATATAAAATATGCACAGTATATTTATCCAACATGCAGTGGGAATCAGTCCAGCTGGGTCTGGAACATGAAGTAGAGAGCCCAGCCCAGCCCACTGTAGCTCAGCCAACTGCAACCAGACACACATACGTGTGAGTGAAAATAAATGAGATGCTATCCTACGCCACTGAGTTGGAGGGTTTTCTAATGAATCAGTGGGTGGCTAATACACACGCTTTCACTCTGATGACCTAGGAGAGGCACTGAAGACTCAGCCTGTACTGGTGGCTTTGTGTCCTTAGATGAACTGAGAATGTTCAGAATGCTGACCTAATTATTTATCTATATGAACTAATATATTTTCTTCTTCATGTTTCGATGATAAGAACTGTGTGTTATGTTAGGAACAAATGGAGTCAATCTGTTTTCATTGCTGCAACTCCCCATGATAAACGAGGAAGGAACCTGTGGCCAAATCATTTTTTTTTTTTCTTTTTCTGATGAGCAAGATATCTCCAATGAACTCTAGAAAATATCAGCATAGTATGTGTACAATCAGACACCTGCAATGAAAGCAAGGTCACATCTAAACAACAAAAGGGCAAGTTGGGTCAAGTTTTAAAAAGCTTTTATTTCTTATCCAATTTGTGCATGACGATTTTGCCTAAATAACTGCTCCAGTCTCCCTGTTTGGGTGTTTGTTAACACCGGTTGACAACAATCCTTGAAATCAGGGCTTTTTGATGCAACGAAAGTTTTGTTGAGAAAAAGTTAATGGGAACTATGGAATAAACAAGAATTACCTTCAGGATATGCGAAACAACCTCCTCCACACACACGTGCCACACACACACGTGCACACAGACCATGCACTCACACACCAAGACGTCTCTCCCTGGGCAGTGTTTAACCCCAGGAATTACCAAAGGGCGAGTCTCTGCATCAGCTCTTACGTCGCTTCACCATCTGCTGATTCCCATCTACGGTACAGGATTTTTCCCTTATATTTTTCTGTATCAAGTCACACAAAACTTGGTTACATTCCTGACTCAGTTGTTATATTTACTCAGTGCTCTCCATCCTCGTGTCTACATTTTCTCCAGATACGATCATTAAAACATAGGGAATACATGATTTGCAATAATTATCTCCCTGTTTCCTACTGTAAGGATTGGCATATTTTAAAGGCACTAGGATGCAACCCTTTTCCAGTTTAAAAGGACTCCACTAACAAATTCAACAGACGTTGTTATACAAATTATACTAGACCACACTTGGTGGTGTGCTGAGATGGAGCTCATAAAAGTTGATGGCTTTTGGAACAGAAACGATGCTTTGGGGGTTTGGGCATTGCTAGAGGAACTCCCCACTGTCTTAGAATCAGGCCCTTCAGTGGCTGTTTACAGCTAAGCTTTTGGATTATCTGGCGACCTCAGCCAAATAGATGGTGACCTTTTAAGTATTTCATGGACAGATCGTGGATATGAGAACCCCCCCAAAATTATCCTGGATTCTGTCCATTTGCTTTGGTAGGAAATCCAGAGACTGATAGAGCACTGGGTAAATTTTATTTTCTTTGGATATTTTATTTCTATTTTTCACTTTATTCTTTAGGTCTTGCTCTAGCATTTATTTTTGTGAAATGGGGTGTCAAACTTCAAAAAGGTAGGAGGGAAGGCTAGACAGGCAAATCTCTGAGGTTTCCTAGATGGTCCATGATCCCTGCTGCGCCCTGTAATTCTTGCCTTCATGTAAGTAAAGCTGCAAGTTGCCTTGGTTTAAATACTTGGGTTCAGGAAACTCTCAGGCGTGAATATAAACTTATTGCTCCTGTTTTTCTTTGTGCTCCTCTGACCCACAAAAGACATCTGGCTCAGCTGTACCATTAGGAATAAAGGGGAATAAAGATTGAACAATTGATTCAAATTGTAGTTTTAAAATTTTTTTATCAATCTTCTTCTCAACCGAGAAGAAATACAGGAACCTGGTGTTGATAGCTCTTAAGAGACATAACAGAAAGCCTAAAATAAAACATGTAACAATTCAAAATAACAATTTTAATTTTCAAAATAAAACAGTTACATACTTTTATAAGAAATAAAATGGCACTTTATATGATCTACATGGAATAGAGAGAAATAACCAAAAATGAAATGAAATACTGAAGAATAATCAGAGTAGTAGATTCTTTTTTCTTCCTTTTTCTCCAAAATTGTTTGTAAAGCTGCTACATCAGCAATTTTCAGTTTTAAAAAAGAAAAATATGTTCTAAAGATGACTCTACTTTGAGGTTTGTTGAGTTGTTTATTCTGTATCCATGCCAGTGTTAAAATACACCTAACTAAGAAGGCAGATTATATTTTCTGATGTTGTCAAATGTTCCATTTTTATTTTTAAAACAGCACTTTTTAATGCGATAGCTAACGGTTAATACGAGCAGATGGAAAATCATGTTTATTCTGCAGCAGGTTACTAGGATGGACTGTAATCTCAGATCCTGCATCCAACAATTCAGATACTTAGTATCATTTCCACGCTTTAAAAAACGTGCATTAATATGTTTACATGACTGGCTATCATGTGGCAGGTCTCACACATAGCTTATTGCTGGCTACTGACATAACTACAATTATCTATTTGTTCTGAAGCTTTTTAAACATCTCAATGACTCCCCAGCTTTACTCCATCCTATTATGCAACATACCCATTTAAACCATGTTATTTTGGGCATTCAGAGACAATTATAGAATGTTAACACAAACGGGATAAGATGATGAAGGAATGAGAAGCAATCTTTTGATACCCTGCACTTTGTAACTCTTTTTTCAACCTAACCTCAGGTAGACTATAATGGTTACTTCTGGAGGATTGTCAAGGGCTAAGAAGCAAATTACAAAGGATATAACTAGATGATAAAACTTTTTAGAGCAAGAACATTATTGCCATAAAGTAATAGTGAAAATTTTAGTTTTAATTATAGTTTTGTAAAGAAAATACAGACACACACAAACACAGATGGCTCTATTCCTATATTTGAATGGAACTATTTATCAAGGCAAGAAACTGTTAAAGAATTCAGTAGGCTTTCTGCCACTGTGGGAAGATGAATGATGAATCAGATGCAAGGCAGGATTCCTTAATAATTTATTGGGTCATGAGTTATAGTTTTGTTCAATTGAAAATTATTAGACGGGTTTGCCTCAGGCAAAGAGTATAGTGTATGGAAAAGGAAAACAGATTAAGCAAACATTCCATGGGTTTAATCATTTCAAACAGTGTACCGGATAAAGGCCCTGGTGCATTTGTCATTAATTCAGGGGACAATTTTACCTCCACACAACATAATCACAAGATGGGAGTTGTCAGCAAAGCTCTGTAAATGGGACATTCATAATGAATAGTCAGTACATGTCATTACTTTCATAAATGTTCTTCCTCATGAATTAGAGTAACAAACAGTTCCGAAGCCAAAGCTTGTGATTTTTTTTTTAAATTGCAAGGTTTTTTTTTTTTAAACTCTAGTCACTCATTAAACATTGACTTTTCCATTCATCTAACATTTTTTGAGCCCCAACTTTGTGCCAGAGACACTGTACAGAGCTCATTATAAGAACCACTTTTAAATAAAGTCTTGGTGGCTGGCATTCTGAAGTGAAAACGCCTTTTCCTGGGTTTTCTTAGACTAAGACAGCTGTAAAGTTGCCTAATTTGGCCAAAATAATGAAACCGATGTAAAGGTAAAGTTATAACCCAGTCTTTAACTAATACCCTCTTAATTTTTTGAGAAGTTAGGATATGCGTTTTCTTATATACGACAAAGCAATGCTTTGTTAAACAACTTGGTATACGTAATATTTAGTTCAAGGGTATAAATCAATGTTAAATCAACCTCTAACCAATCAATAAGTAACTGGTTTCAGGATCTGGAGTTTTGCTTTGGGAGATTTTTCATGATGCTCCAAACTGCCGTTCTTTATTGGTAATTCCTCATACAATGCATTGGTTCTGGCAAAAACAAACAGCAATGATAAAATCAGAGCAGTCTCACTAGTTCTATGTCCCTCCCTGATAGTTCTCCAACCTAGGTTTCCATGGACAGGGATGTAGGAATCCCAAAGGAGGAACAGTATGGACATATGTTTTGATTATAATGTTCCTCTGGCAGTGAGTTGTCCAAGAAATGTGTCCCTTGAGGACTGAAGGTCAACCTTCTGCTTGCTTAGAGAGAGACACGACGAATATTTCAGCCACCTGTCACCACTAGGCTTTAGGATAAACTAGTGAGTGACTATCCCGTGTTGGTCAGGAGCAGATGCCTCTTGTCTGGGGCTGTGAGTGGAATCTGGGTGCATTTATTGTCCCAGCCAGAAGGCATCCGCTCATTTTTACAGAGCACTGAGGAGGAAACCCACAAAAGCTCTTATGTAGCATGTTAAATTTTAAAATAATAATTAATTTAAACATTTTTAAAGGTCATCCAATCCCTCTTTTTCTTTCAATTATTTACTACATATTTTGCACAAGAGACTATGACTTGCTAGTGAATCATAACTGAACATACATCCCTCAGGACACGTGCACAGCTTCCTACTGTCAGCATCCCCCACTAGAGTGGTACATTTGCTACAACTGATGAACCTAGATTGATACGGCATAATCACCCAAAGACCACAGTTTACATCGCAGTTCACTCTTGGTGCTGCACTTTCTATGGGTTTGGACAAATGTGTAAAGACATATATCCATCATTATGGTGTCATACAGAGTATTTTCACTGTTCTAAATATCTTCAGTGCTCTGCCTGTTTGTCCCTCTGACCACCCAAAACTGTCAACCACTGATCTTTTTTACTGTCTCCATTCTGTTGCCTTTTCTAGAATGGCACACAGTGGGAATTATGAAGTAGGTAGACTTTTCAATTAGCTACTTTCACTTAGTAATATTCATTTAAGTTTCCTTTATGTCTTTTTGTGGCTTGGTAACTCATTTCTTTTTATTACTGAATAATATTTTATTGGCTGGATGTAACACAGTTTGTTTATCCATTCACCTACTGAAGGACATCTTGATTACTTCCAAGTTTTAGCAATAATGAATAAAGCAGATATGCAGGTTTTTGGGTGGACATAACTTTTCAAATTCTTTAGGTAACTATCAATGGGTACAATTGCTGGATCATGTCGTAAGAGTATGTTTACCTTTGTAAGAAACCACCAAACTGTCTTCAAAAGTGGATTGCCATTTTGCAATTCCAACAGCAATAGACGAGAGACCCCATTGTGCCCCAACTTCACCAGCATTTGCTGTTGTCAGTTTTCCAGATTTTGGCTATTCTTACAGGTATGTCATGGTATCTCATTGTTATTTTAGTTTGCATTTCTCTGGTGACAGATGTGGGGAATGGAGGATGGTAGACAGGTTAGCAAAACTGTCATGAGTACTGTCATTTACTGTACTGGGCTCTGTCTTCATTAAGTACTCCAATGTTTGCTGTACTTTTTTTTTTGATTGCAGAGTTCTAAAAATGTGATTCTGCCAGTGTTTGCCAGCTAAATGCAGCTTCAGTGAGGGCTTGATTTTTGTAACTCCATATTCTACCATGTTCTATCATATCACGCCAATTCTGTTTTAAAAATAAGTTTTTTGAGTTTCAGGACTCTTAAAACTGTAGACTGGAAGAAATGAGACTATGTATCTATATATACAGGGAGTGTGTGTGTGTGTGTGTCTGTGTGTGTGCACACACACAGGTACTACTATCTGAAGGATGTGTAGCTCAGTCATCCTCCTCATTAGTGGCTATTAAGCTCCAGTGTACATAGAACTGCCCTGAGACACTTGTCAGCTCATGCTTGGCCCCATCCCAGAGTTGTTGACCCACCAGTTGTGTGAGTTCACAGGGATCTGCATGACATATAAGAACCTCATTTGATAATAATTCAGGTGATCTGATGAACATGTGTTAAGCTACACTTCTCTAGATGCTATAAACTTTAACTTCAAAATAATGCTTTTCTCTGCCTGGATTTCTAGAAAACCTAGAGTCAGATTTAGTTCAGTCAGGTGTTATAAAATGAAGATAATATGCATATACATACTTATATATATACATATATGTCATTGATGAATATAAACAGATACATAATGTATGTCCCTTTTTCTGAAGAAGGCAATGGATAGAAAATAATTGTATATATACGTATACATATGTATAGGTATATATAAGTGTATACATAAACATTTTATATATATAATGTTTACATATATATGTGGGGGTAAATATATGTGTGTGTGTATATATATCTATATATGCAGTAGAAGGACAGACTGTTTTCTATAACATGTGGCTATAATGTTCAAGAATTGAATTTTTAATTGTATTTTCAGAGGAACTTGTGGGTTCTGGGTGGATTTATGTTTTAAAATTTTAGATACAGTTGGTAAATCATTTGTTAAAGTTGCATGAAGTTAATTTAGAACGTGTGACACAGATAACCTTCCCCACAACAAGTTCACAGGAGGAGAATAAGAAAGTGAAGGCGATTAGTTCCTCTGAGTTCCTGACTCCTGCATGTGTCTAACAAATGAACTAGCCGTAGAACAGTCCACATGCATCCTGACGCATCATGACAGATCTCAGGGATGGCTACGTTAACATTCTCTTTCTGGATCCCTCAGTAACTGTGCTGAAAAATTAAAGGGAAATGTGGAAAAATCATCCCTTCAGGTTGAAAAGCAAAAACCAAAAACGGATCCTGAGCATCACATTAACAAAACTTAACACATTCTTTTTGATTTCAATAACGTTCAAGAAACTAATATTTCTTTAGTGAGTCAGAAAAATTCCCATTCATGTATATTTCAGTTACTTTTCATAATATACCTGACAATCATTTTATATATATATTTATATACTTAATTACCACCTTTTACATCATATTAAACTTACAGTGTTATATATCAATTATATCTCAATAAAATTGAGAAAAAATAATATACTTGAATTCAATCTAAAAGGCTTCTCTAGGTATGGGCATGTGATTGCCCATTACAGAGAACATAATAGAGAACAGAAAAATGACTGTGAGTCTCGAGAAGATTCAGTACAAAGAGGGGGTTGTAATTTATTTTAGTAGATGTTATCTCTATTTTATATTTAAAACTTAAGCATGGAAATACAGTATTCATTTAGTACTTTTTTTTACGATGCCTGAGGCATTTATTTTGATCACTAGGGAGAAAGGTGTACTTCTCAAGGAACATGTAATGTATGATTTCATTCACCATTATGCATTTTCACTTCAGATAAAGCAAAAAGTGTTTATTTCTTTGCAGCCCTACAACCTTGTCCTAAAATCGTCATCATGACATATCTTCCTTCTATGTATTTATTTTCAGCTCAGTGATCTTTACACAAAGGAAAAGCTGCAGAGGAGAGCTGTCCATGGTAAGACGGGCACACAGCCTGTTAGTCTGTACACGATTCTGTGACTGAGCGTGTCATTGTTATTAAGAAAGGAGGAACAAAACTCAAGGAGGGGAATCACACAAACTTGTCAAGTTATAATACATAATTAAACACTTCTTATAAGGAACCAAGACAAACTGTCAAATCTTTCAAGTTTTAAACTTTTTTTTTAAGCCAGAAGAAATTTGATAAGAATATGACAATCTCACTACAATCTTGCTCTAAAATCCCCTCCTTTATGTTTATATATTTTTAAAGAATATAAATTACATCCATGAATTATATTACTTGCGCATTTCTAGACTATAACCAAAGCTGAAAGTGTTTTACTTGAAAATCTCACACTGGCAGGCCCTTTATCACACACGTATGACAGAGTCCTTGACACTTTCAGTCATTTAATGTTGCCTGTATATAGCGCTTTTGATCCTAGTGTATAACATGCAGGAGCATTAAGAACTGATGAAAATGGAGGGGAGGGTATAGCTCAGTGGTAGAGTGTGTGCTTAGCACGCATGAGGTCCTGGGTTCCATCCTCAGTACCTGCATTAAAATAAACAAATAAATAAACCAAATTATCTCCCCACCTCCAAAAAAAAAAAAAAAAAAGAAGTCTAAGGTTCTACTGTGTAGTGCAGGGAACTATATTCCATATCTTGTAATAACTTATAATGAAAAAGAATATTAAAATAAATACATATGTATAAATGAATCACCGTGACGTACATCAGAAACTAACACAACATTGTAAGTCGACTATACTTCAATTAAAAAATACAAAAAAAGAATTGAGGAAAATGTTGATAAAACGTTAGACGAATTTATCCAGAACTGACATTGCGGTATACCTGTGAGCGTCAGACTTCCCTTCCTATGAAATATTCATGTCACTGATTTGCCTTGTTTTGTCACACAGTGGAAGGAAACAGTGCGAAAATGAAAACAACAAAGGAGAACTACTTTTCCCATCGATCAGAGAGGCCAGTGCCAAGGGCCCTGCGCTGCTGGTGGAGCTGCTGCTGCTGGTCGTGACAGCTGCACACCGTACAGCACAGAAAGCTCTGTTCACGTAACTGAGTGACGCACCGCATCTAAGCCTAGGTCTGGCTGTGAGACTTTGTTTACTTCCTAGAGCTGTGTAACTTTTTCTGGTGGTCTGCAGTATTTGATCATGAGAACCATGATATTAAGGACTGTAGTTTAGAGAAAAGTTAAATAAAAACCTTGGGTAGACTTTTAAAGGAGACACTGGTACTGAGGAACAAAATATACATTGATAGTCCCAGCTTACAGTGGCTCGATTTACAACTTTTTGACTTTAAGATGATGGGAAAGTGGCACCCATTCAGTACACACCATACTTCGGATTTTGAATTTTGCTCCTTTCCTGGGCTGGGATCCTCTCTGGTGACGCTGGGCGGTGGCAGTGAATGCAGCCCCCAGTCAGCCTCCCAAACGCAAGGGCCAACAACTAGCACGTAGTCAACCACTCTGTGCCCAGACAGCCGTTCCGTTCCTCACTTGCAGTGCAGTATTCAATAAACTATGTGAGCTGTTCAACACTTTATTATAGAATAGATTTTGCATTAGTTTTGCCCAACTGTAGGCTAATGTAGGTGTTCTGAGCACGTTTAAGGTAGGTGAGGCTAAGCTGTGGTGGTTGGTAGGTTAGATGTGCAGTAGCCCCTCAGGATCCAAGGAAGATTGGTTCTAGAACCTCCCACGAATACCAGAATCTGCAGATGCTCAAGTCCCTTATATAAAATAGGTAGAGTCTGCATATAACCTACGCACATCCTTCTGTAAACTTCAAATCACCTCTAGATTACTTATAATACCTAATACAATGCAAATAGTTATAAACACAAAAGTAAATGTAATGTAAATATGTTACATTGCCTGCATTGTAGAAATTCAAGTTTTGCTTTTTAAAACTTTCTGGACATTTTTTTTCTCAATTTTTGGTTCACCATTGGTTGAATCCGCAGATGTGGACCCATGGATACATCGGGGCAATGGTATTAAATGCATTTTCAATGTATGATATTTTCAACTTACAATGGGTTTAACAGGACATAACCCTATCACAGGAAGATCTGGAGAGTTAATGAAAAGCTTCTGCTCAAGAAAGAAAACCTAAAGGCAGTAAAGATGTGAAGTCATCCTTAGAAAGTTGAACTGGCAAAACAGTCTGTTTTCCAGAGGTCTTTTATTTTAAAGTTACCTGGATCTGTGGATACGGGAAAGAAAAAAGCCAATACAATTGTAAACTGAGAGTTGGCATTTTCCTCAAAGAGTAAACATAATACAAGCAGGGCAGATTTTAAGTTAATATTTAATTTAACATAGGTAGTCAGCTGTAGATACAGCCAGTATTGTGGAGGAAAACGCACTAAAGTGCCAGATGCATGCAGATTCTCGCTCTCTCTCTCTTTTTATTTTTTGTGATGTAAAAAATCTTTGAGAAGCAATATTGTGGAAAATGCTTACAGAGTCTTAATTAGCGATATTAGCAAACAGAGCTCAGCGGTGAAATCAAGGAAGAGCAGAGAAAGAACAAATAACTGAACTATTCCCAGGAGTTAAGTTTGTTTTTAAGCTGTTGTAGTTCTAAATCCTCTCCAGTGTCTAGAACATAGTTTCTGTGACTCGTTGAATGAATTAAGTAAATATGCACTGACAGAAGTGGGGAAAGTGCCCGGCAAGCCAGGGGCATATGGACGCAAGCAAAGGAGGAGAGAAGAGTCAGGCAGCTTGAGGTGGTGGTCGACTACAATGGGTCTGTAACTCAGGAATAAAAACAACAAAAAACACAGGGAAAACTGAGCATTGTGGAAGAGCTAGGACATTCTGGTTGGCTAAGTGTTCACAGCAAATACTATGGAAGAGAAATTTAATTAAATATTTTCTATTTAGGATGACATTAAAAACGTATTTGCTGCAAACCTGTCAACTCGGAGGTTTAAAAAAAAAAAGCTTGGAAACTGTTCTTTAAAATAAATATTCTGTAGAAAATAGACAAAATCAGAAACTGCTTTGTTGAAGTGAAGGTGTGGGTCCCAGAGCCCGCGTGGGGCCCCTGCTCCTTTCTCACAAGTAAGGATTCATCAGACTCTTGTTTAGAATGTTCTGGAACTCTCTTGATCACATTTGGCATATTAGCAATTTCATATGAAAAAATTTAATCCTCCATCAGAAGAGTCCTATTAACTTCTTACCAAACAGCAAAGTTTCAGATGTTGAAAGTATGTTTGAAATGCTGAGCTCATTAGAACTCTTTGTATCCACAGACAGCAGACGTCACACACCAGTTCATCTGTGCTTGTTTCAGAGCCAACACATAAATCTAAGGACCAAGTGTGAAGTACAGTCAGCGAGTCGAGTAATTCATTGTAAACAAGAGGACACTGCCCCTAATCTAAAGGGTTTAATGTCCGTGCATACTTGGTATAAATTACACATTCCATAGAACCTTGGTGTTCACTGACAAAATACTCTGCCCTGTATAAGAACCTAGACGGTGTGAATTCTAGGTTAGGCTTTTGTATTTTCAAGACTAATGCAAAGGGAACTACATATATAGATTATAGTAACATCCCTCCCAGCTCTGAGACCGTAAATCAGAGACTTAATAGCCTATTGCTCTATATTACAATTATACATATAGCATTAATTTACTATTAGCTAAAAGGCTTGCCATATAGCCATGAAGTTAAGGGAAAATTTCATTTATATTTTAATTTTAGGTTTAAATAGATAACTCTGGGAATATTACTTAATCTATATTAACTAAGACAGATAATCAATGCCCTTATTTAAACGTAAATACTAATGCATGCAGCAGAATTAAATCCAATGACTTTGATTTTTTTTTTGTTTTCCTGGAGCTACTGTGAAATTATTTGATCCATCTTTCTTAACATCTAGAATCTGGTCCATTAAGACTTTGAAAAGGCAGAGAAATGCTGCATTAAAATTAAAAGCTCATATTCTGAGAAGCAGCTAGCTAAACTTTGAGACATTAATGTCTACATGTAATATTTTGTTGTCTATGAAGGGAAATAAGCTTCTATTGCTTTTGACCTTCAGAGTTGTGTTATATGTGTAGTTAAACAAACTCCTGTTTGCCAGTCAATAAACGAGGGTTTTTTTTTTTTTTTTTTTTTTTTGGAGTCAGTACAAGTAATTGCGTGTGTACATGAAATTTTAGGATGGTTTAAACTTCGTACCTTACAGCTATTCCACACCGTCCCTTATTATTATTCTACTTTATTCAATTTTAGACAATTACTTATGCATATTTATCCATCTAAACTAATTAACTTCTGCCCTGTTTTTTTAGCTACAAGTTTGCATGACTAGTAGAAAAAAAACCTGCTGCTTTAGGTACTGGTGAATTATATTCTTTATTAAAATAAAGTTATTTGATGCAAATATTTCTCTGACTCTTCTCAGGGTTTTGTGCCATATTTTAATGATTACACACTTTAATATACCATGTCTATGGTCCTTCCAGAGGTGTCATTTTCAGTCTAGATTTTTAGGACATGATGATGCTTGACTACATTTTCTTATAATGAGCATCTAGGAATAGATTTCTACTCCAGTCCTGTAGACCTTGCCACCAATTAGAATGAAAAGACAGAAACCCGGTAAGAATTAGTGAACTTATACTTTGGCTGAGTCATTTCTACACACCTTTTATATAATTGTTATTATTTTTAGTCTGTCCTTTTTATTCCTTAAGATGGGGTATGCCAATTTACAATTCATAACGTTCAGTGTTGTTGTTAACAATATCAAAAACCATCAAAAATTAACTCACTAATTTAATAAACAGATACACTCCACCATGTCATCTCCTTTGAAAAGGTTTCTTTCCTACATAATTCTACATTTATTATTATAGTTTGAGGATAATATGCTGGTAAGGTAATATTTCTAATGTAAGCATAATTTAATTTGTATTTTTGAAGTTTTAATTGGTTTTGGCGTGTCTCTGAAGATTCACAGAGATTTCATAGATATTAAAAATCATGTAAATATTAAGTAATGATTATGGATAATGAGGTATTTTCTAAATGAGGGCTATCAAACTGTCTTAGTAACTGATAGTCATTCTGGAAACAGGGGCAAAAGCTAAAGGACAAGATACACAGTGAAATTGTGCACCTGTGTCATTTCATCCTGATACAGAATTAAAAGAGAGAACAAAACTGAATATAAAATGCTCACTTCACCACTCTCATGGGAGGAATTTGTACGCAGGTTTTTAACGTTTGTTTTAAGAATCAAATATCTATTACAATCAATGATGAGTTTTATGAGAATGAACAGACACACATTTTTTTACAGGGCGATGTTTAGCCACGAACTTGAGACTCAACATTTCTAAGACTAGATTCTTCACATCTTATGAAGGATAAAGTATTGTTTTAGCATCCTTCAAGCTATAGTTCAAACTTCAGTGGCCTGACATTTCTTTTTTTTCCTGCAGTTAATTCATCCCCCAAATAAAGCTGTGATCATCAGAATGACGTGCCACAATCTATATGGAAAGGAATATAAGAGAGCGACCTCTGGGACCACATTGCTGAAATTTGAATCCCAGATTTGTGACCTCAGGCGTTTAGCAGCTATGATCTGTTTCTTCACATTAAAAGTGAGTGCCACTTATTAAATATCTATTCTATAGTGTCATCGTGACTTCTAAATGAGTTACAGTGGGAAAGCTCTTAGAACTCTATTGCACATGTAAACACAACCTCTTGTTAATATTATCCAAACTCAGTAATAAATTTGCAAAGAATTTCACATTTAGGCTATTCCAGAGGCTCTTGTCAGAAGTTAATATGAAAATCATGTACCAGTCTTGCACAGAACTTATATATAACACACACTCCATATTCCACAGTGACACACACACCAAAAGGTCTTTCCAGTCTATTTTTTTAAAAGATTTCCTAACAAAACCGTCATAAAGGTTCTGATTTTCACAATATTTAGGCTATTTCAAAGTATTTATTACATATCTGATATATTTAAATCAATCACAGGAATTTCATAAAGGGTTCATTCAAACAGAAGGAGGCAGGGAAGATCTGTCTTCTAGCTGGAAATTGGATATTTAGGATTTTAAGGTAAACAGTTCATCAATAGATGTTTGGGAGAAAATAATACAATAAAAATTATTCTGGAATATTATCTGTGGGATAATATGAACTGGAGATTATCCTAATGAAAAATGACATTTTCCTCACACTTTTTAATTTTCTGTTTCTGGGATAAATAGAAATGATATTTTGACATCAGCAGTTAACATAATAAAGATATTGCCAGAAAGACAAACTGAAGGCAGAAATGCAATCCTGACAGGAAGAAATTGATTCCAGCAACATACAAGCTGACAAGGTACAGACTTACCTAAAGTAACAGTTATGAAAAATTCAAATAGTAACACCTAAAATATGGGGGGAAACTATGTAACTCCTGTCATATTTCCTGTTTCTCTCTAAAAGTATCCAATGTAATATTTGATTATTTCAATTGACAAACTGGGCTTGATTGGAATAAAAATAAATTTAACTCAGAAAAGGTGGATATTTGTATATTACTATGTAAGAAAATGTAGTCGTCAAGATAAAAATGTTGTACAACAGCATTAGTCAGTCTACAGTTAACATGAATTTATCTTCCACATTTTTATTCTCCATATTTTCTATTGATTTATTTAGTATTCATGCAGGGACCTTGAAAAAAGATTCATTTTGCTGATGGATGTAGGGGGTGGAACTGCATCATTGCACAAAAAATACATTAACTGATATGATAATATAGCCGTAAATGTAATAGGATTCATTACTAGCAAGAAATAGTGCTCTGATGCCTACAAAGTTCTTCTCTGGTTTTCGAAATGTGTATTAAATAGAAATTTCACCAAGATTTTAAACCTATCAGGATTTACATTATAGGCAATAACTAAACTGAAATCAATCATCTCAAAAGGCAAAGAATTATTTCTGTTCTGCTCTACATGATATCCTTTTATTTTTACATGATTAAGATGTAAAACAAAAACAAAATGTCTGTATACAAACACATACATTCATGTCTACCTATAGTCAAACATCTACACACTATTTTCTTTGGCCTACAATTGGAAATACTCCATTGGCAAATTCTGACCTACAGTAAGAAAGTATGATCCAGCTACATTTGTTAAGGTTTCCCAGAGAAGCAGATTAGTGATTGATAGATGATAGATAGATAGATAGATAGATAGATAGATAGATAGATAGATAGATAGATGGGAAGAAAGAAAAAATCAAGAAAATAGATTTATTATAAAGAATTGTCTCATGCAATTACTAAGGCTGAGAAGTCCCACCCCAAAAATCCAACAGTATAATTCAATATCCAAGTAGGGAGGCCTGAGACCCAAGGGAGCCAATGGTATGAATCCTGGTCTACAGGAGATGAGATTAGATGTTCCAGCTCATGCAGTGAGGTAGGGAAAAAAAGGGTTGATTTCTCCTTCCTCTATCTTGTGTTCTAATCAGAGGCTCAAAAAATTAGATGAAGTCTACTCACTCTGGGGATAGCAAACTACTTTACTAAATTTACTGATTCAAATCCCATCCAGAAAAATCCTCATAGACACACCCAGAAATAACGATTAATCAGGGCACCCCAAGGTCAGTCCAAATGACATAAAATCAACCATCACACCAGCTATTCTAACCACTAGACATTTCAAGAATGCACAGATTTTTCTTCTACAATCATTTCCCCAACTTTTTTGCACTGTATTTCTTATTGCATTAGCATTAGCATGAGTCTATTGGGGTTAAGCTCAGTTTTTGTTTCTATGTATATTTTCACCTTCGACTTGAAAGATGGTTTTTCTGGGCCTGCAATTCAGAGAAGACATTGAAGTTATCTCAGTACTTTGAAGATACTATATTACCATCTTCTGGCTTTAATGTTTCCTGTTATGAAAACTATTTTTCTAATTGTCTTGACTTTGTAATTGTTCCCCACCCTCTCCCCAACCCTTTGGTGGTTTTCATGTTTTAAAACTTTGCCTTCAGTGTTTGTGGTGCAAATAAAATGAGTCTATTTGTACATTTTATCTACCTTAATTCAAACAACTTATGCCTTCTGGATCTGTGGAATCATGTATTTTTCAATTCTGAAAATGCTGGTCCATTTCTTTCTCCCATATTGTCTCTCTTCAATTCTCTCTATTCTCACTCTCCTTAAATCCAGTTTTTATTTGCATGTTAGACTTTCATTTTTTGCCCCACCTTTTGATTCTAGCAGTTTCCTCTATGGGAGTTATTTCTAAGAAGTGTTTCAAGATCATTTCCTTTACAACATCCCCTGTGCTATACATTACATCTTTGTGACTTACATATTTTATAACTGGTATTTTGTACCTCTTAATCCTCTTCACCTATTTTACCCACCTCCTAAACCCTCTTACCTCTGGCAACCATTGGTTTATTCTTTGTATCTGTGAGTCTGTTTTTGTTTTGTTACGTTTGTTATATTTGTTTTGTTTTTTAGATTGCACATTTAAGTTAAAACATACAGTATTTATCTCTGCCTGATTTATTTCACTTAGCATAATATGCTCAAAGTCCATCCGTGTTGTTGCAAATGGCAACATTTCATTCTTTTTTATGGCTGAGTAATATTCCATTGTATGTATATATATACAATGTCTTCTTTATCCATTCATCTGTTGATGGACACTTAGATTGCTTCCATATCTTAGCTATTGTAAATAATACAACAATGAACATTGGGGTGCATATATCTTTTCAAATTAGTGTTTTCATTTTCTTCCAACAAGTACCCAGGAGTATTTTATGGTAGTTCTATTTTTAATTTTTTGAGGAACCTCGTTACTATTTTCCATGGTGCCTGCACTAATTTACATTTCCATCAGCAGTGCACAAGTGTTCTTTTTTCCACATTCTCATCAACATTTATTATTTGTTGTCTTTATTCTGTTTTTGTTTTGTTTTTTTTTCTGGGGTCTTATCTTATTCTTTTGTTAGGGATATAGTCCTCTCTCTTCTCATTTTGCTTCACTTTCTGTGTTTGTTTCTATAAATTAGGCAAAACAGTTATTTTTCCCAGTCTTAAAGGTGTACGCTTGTGTAGAAGTGTCTTCTACAGATATGTGTGACGTCTGACTTTACAGCTGGACAGAGCCTAGTGCCAGCAGGGGCTTCTCCCATTGCGTGCTGGAGCTGGAGCTGGAGCTGGAGCTGGGTGTGGACTGGCGGATGTGCTAGGGCAACTGCACTTTTCAACCTGCCTCTATGCTGAAACTGGAAGCCAGTAAGTTCACATGCAAGCCCTTTAAGAGTGAGTCTTGGCTTCGTACAGCCCTCCAGCTCTTCTGGTCATAAGCCCTGCTGGTTTTCAAAATCACTTAAGGAGGCTCACCTTCCTGGTGCTGGACCACAAGGCTGGGATGCCCAATATGCGGCTCAAACCCCTTGCTCTTTAGGGAGGACCTTTGAGCTTGTGACATCCTCTTCCTCTTTTCAATTGCGCGCTAGGAGTGTGAATCCTGACCAGATTGCTTCCCTTCCCCTCCTACCTGTCTTGATTTTTTTTCTTATATTCTTAATTATTAAAGAGCTGTTCTGCTCACCTTCAGGTTATTCCAGGATTGTTCTTCATGTAGTTGTAGTTTCGGTGTGTCCTGGGGAGGGAGTGCACTCAGGGTCTTCCTCCTCTGCCATCTTGATCCCCTCTTCTGCCGTAGGTGGTCTTAAAATATCTCTTTATGAATATCTGGGACTTACAGTTGTTTTATATATTTTAGGTTTGGGGGCATTGTTGGACTCTACTTGTGTGTAGTCTCATGTGCTCTGATTTTTCTGATCTTTTTTCATTAAAATGATATCTGGGTTTTATCTTTCATTGGGAGATATTGATGTTACCGTTCAGTCTATCTCCATGTATTTCAGACAAAACTTTGGGTTAAGGAGTGATATCTGAACATAGATGGGGACCTGGTGTGACACAAAAGATACTTTTATTTAAGTCATAGTGGGGAAAACTCTTTCTGCTGAGAAAAAAATATATTTCCTTCACACTCCATTAAGACAACAAAAAAGGAGATGAATTTAATTTGTAACTTTCTTTGTGAAATTTATTTCAAATTACTCATCCTTGCTTGTAAGCTGAGCTTGTTTTTGTTGGCTCTCTTGTTTTATTCAATGGAAAAAAATATATAAATATATCAGTATAATGGAATTCACAGTTTTTTTTCTGGCATATATTTTCCATGTACTACTTCAGTAAGTCTTGTGAGCGAAGTCTGCTTGCCTATGAATCAGATGGTAAATGCACGCTGCCAAAGGTACACCATGTCCCGCCATGAAATCTTCAGTTTGGAAATGGATTAGTGGTTGTCTCGTTTAATCTTCCGCTAGTTGAAATCGTTGCTCTTTTATGATTCTTTTGAAGCCATCATTCAACAGACACTTCAAGTTAAGTGGACATTTTTCTTTTAAGTGGCAACTCAATAAACATTGTCCAACAAATGCTCTGACAAAATATTTGCCTCATATTTTTTGTTGGTTCTTAACCAACTTAAGCAGTGAGTGATCATATTTTTTAAGTAAATTATTTTAGTCATAGTGTATAAATTCCTCTCCATCTTTAAGTATTTAATGGACATGAAATCAGGACACCTGTGGCTTTTGAGCATTTGAAATACAGCCAGGGAAATGGAGGGACTGAATTTATAACAGTTTTCATTTTGAATTATTTTAAATTAACGTTAAATATCCACGCATAGCTCCAAGAAACATCTGAGGTACCAGAGGCTAGAAGAGGCAAGGAAGGATTCTCCTCTAGAATCTTTTGTGGGAAGTGCATTCCTGCCAGCACCTTGGTTTTGGACTTCTGGCCCCTAGAACTGTGAGAGAGTAAGTTGCTGTTGTCTCAGCCATCAACCTTGTGGTAATTTGTCACTGCAGCCCTAGAAAACTAATACAGATGGCTTCAGTGAGGAATTTGAAACTGGAGCAAGGGGCAAAAAGGGTCAGAAATCAGGAAGCATTCATTCCTGACAGAGGTCCAGGGACTCCATCTAACATCCCAGATCTGAGCGGCAGCAGCCATATCACCCTCCCAGGCTGCCCACGTCCTGCAATTTCACTGACACTCTGAGCCCTCGTCTCCACCGTAGCTGTCCTCACTCTAAGCCTGTCTCTTCAATCTCCCCATGAATGGTGTGTTATCCAACATAATCTATTTTCTGGCTTAGTTTAACCAGAATCTATGTATTTCAGTCACCTACAAACCAAGAACTGAAAACCTTCAATGGCTGTGAACATTTTCCAAAACTTAGTAAGTAAAACTGTATGTATTTTATACTCTTCTAAATAAATAAATAAACAAATATTTATGTGCTTTTTATCTCTCAAAAGTTGAGGTCATACAAATAATGTGTGTCTCAGAAATATGAAGTGATTTTCAGAATAAAGCAAATGAAGAGTTGTCTTGCTGTTTGGGGAAAAGCAGAGAAGTGCCTTCGTTTGTACTGAGAATTATGATTGCCATCAGGGAGCCAGGGGTGAGAATGTAAAAGCTGCCACAATAGAAATGTAGATTGAGCTGAAATATTTCTTTTGGCAGCAACTCAATTTTAAAATCATAAACACAGTAATCTGCAAAAATGTCATATATATTTGCATTCTTCTTATTTAACAATGACTGTGATTTAAAAAGCTTATTGCATTAGAGAGAAAAAATATGCTTCACTCTGTAAAAATTTAGCATGCCAATAAGTTGTAAGAAGTGTTACTTCACATTATTGTGGATAATTCATATATTTTAAAAGCATTTCTGTCTTATCAGCTAGAATTCAGAAACTGATAGGGCTAACTGCAAATTTCATTATTTTCCTAGTTTAATATTTTAAAAATCAATTTTCATTTAAGTGATTTGATGAACTAAATTGCCCTGAAATATCCAAGAACCTTGAATACATCATTCAGTTTATAGAATATAAATAAACATGTAGATATGTTTTCTTTTCTTTCATATAATCATAGCTGTGGTAATATATTAAAACATATTTTAATAAATTTCTACCATACCACTTTTTCATTTTCAAAAGTAAAGAACTGAGATTAAGTCTTTCCTCTCTTTTTTGTGTTTCTTACATGGTACCTGGCTTACATTCTCAGTTCTTCTACAATTATCTGCATGTACCTCCACCTGTGCAGTGATCTATAATTAGCCTTCATGGGAAAGAATGGGGGATGTTACATTTAGTATTTGCTAACTGTAGAATAGGGATCTCTTTTCCTTGTTTTTTTTTTTGTTTTTTTTTTTTTCCCCTTCTAGGTATATGGTTGTGTCATGGTGAAATGGTCTTGTTTTTATCTCATTCTAGTGTGATCACAGAATGTTCTCATCTGAGATTGGCGTTTTGTGAAATTATCTGTTTTACATGTAAAACACCCTGGTCCAGCTGTGAGTATCCACACAACCACAAGCTGAGAGCTGCCAGAGTTTATTTTCTTTCTATTTCCTTACCTTCTATTAGCTACATCCCTTGCAAGGGGAGGAATACTCATACGTAAAAGTTGCCATGGAAATGTCCATCTGATTTCCATTCTCATTGCATTCAGATAACATCTTCCATGAAATGCACATGGCCAGCTGTTACAGTTGGTGGCAATTCTCTGTCTCTGAGGGTGGGAGACTCCAACACTCAACACCATGCAATATCAAGTAACGAATGTATTTCTTAGGGGTATGTGCTGGCAATATGGAAGGGACTTGGGGGAAGAACATTCTTTGTCATATAGGACATTTTGGATATTTATCCTTTCATTTTATTCATGTATTCATTTATTTGCTTATTCATATATTGCTTCTAATTAAGTACCAGTTTTGAATTGTGCTACTTTGGGTAATTTTTTATAGTATTGTTAGTTTCTTTTAGGACAATCAAATCACAGTATCTCTGGGTGTGACAGCCCCACCTCAATTAGAATACTTCACTATAATAAAGGAAATTTCTGTGGTTGAAAACTTATTACAAGTTAAAGCCCTTCTGATGACTTGGGGAAAGAGATCCATGTCACCTCTCTGCCTTTCTACCTTGATCCCCCACTAGATAAAAAGTTCTGTTTCACCCAAGGGACAGCCTGCAGGGGAAGTGGCGATGGTCATATCAGTGTCATCCTTGCAGTGCTCTAAGAAGCTACACCTAGACTCATAGTTCATCTGCTTGAGGCAGATAATGATTCTGCTGATGTGTCAAAAAAAAAAAAAAAGAAAAACAGGAACAAAACAGAAAGGCATATAGAACATTGGGTACAAAGGAAAAAACAAGATTTACAAGTGAGTGCAATTATATATTCAGGCACTTAGAGAATTCACACTTATTTAAGAAGAATAATACTTCAAACTGGATCTTTAAAATTCAGTAAACAGTTTTTCACTCAGTTGTAGTAAAGGCATAAGTCTGAGATTTTTTTCCCTAAAAACTAGACAGATTATCTATAAATTATCTAAGAGAGCAAAGTCACTCAGAGAATCTAACAGCATTAAGACTTCTGATAAAATAAACTGTATGGATGTTGAAACTTACAGACTTGGAGGTACTGATATTAGAGCTGAGAATGAATAAAATAAGGCTGAAAAATTAAAGGAAAACCATGGTAACAATATGGTACCTAACAGACATTATTATTGTTGGATTTGTGAGGGGGCTAAGTGTAATCATTGTGTTTGTGTGTCTAATTTTAAAAGGATTTAAAGCATTTAAGAGAATCCATATAAAGAGCTGGATCAGTGGAAACTTAATTTATTAAATTTATAATCAGTTTTAAATGATTTGGAAAATCTAATTCATCATATTCATATGTTTTTTAAATTGATTTTTTTGTGCAAGTGATATTTGAATATTAAGACATTATGTCTAAATAGTAATGACTTTAACATTAGGCAAATTATTAAAAAGGGTAAATATTTCTGTTTATGAAATTTTTTCAAAGTATGTATTTTTCACATTAGAGCTACTGATTCTTGAATTTGATTTTAGTTCCACTGAATATAGCCCCCTTTTACTTTATTTTGCCATACGAAAATATTCAGCTATTCTTTCAGGTACAGTTTGATAAATTTCAGTCATTTAAAACTTCTCCCAGTTGTTGTCTTTATCATAATTTGTCACTCTATTACCATAAACTCCAGTGGGCATTTTTATTTGTATCATGGTTGGGACTCTATCAAAACGAAAAAAGGGAATTGTCTGAAAATAAATATTTAAAATTAATCTTTCAAAGAATAAGATTTTTAAAAATCAAAACTTTCCTTTTCTAAAAAGAAGAAATTCATTGGGTAATTACTAAGGGGAAGATTTAGGACTTTTTAAGTGCTAGAAAGGGGAAATTGAGAATGACTAAGGTAACCAAGCATTCAAAAATAGCAGTTGGAATAAGACAGTATTAGTCCTGTGTGTACACAGCTGGTTAAAACAAGTCCCTTTGTTCACTGGATAGAAAGTATTTTCATTAAGTGCAGAAAGAATCTGACATCTCAAGGTTACCAAAAGTCCATGGTCCTTATCAGCTTCAGTTTATTAGAACCTGTTGTGAAGAAACATGATGTCAGTTTTGATGTCTCCTGGGCAAGAGCTGCTGTAATTGGAAATGTTTACTTTATGATCTCCAGCCTTTGAAAAGCAGTAAAAGAAAAATAAAGCTATGTTTCATCAGTTACTTGGGTCCTTTATACATTAATTTCACAAAGGAAAACAATATGGGATCTCTGATTTGAACTCAGAAAGATACTACATGCTTGGAGTGTGGGAAAAAATCCATTGATTGGAAGCATACGGACATTGATGATGGTGGTGGTGATGATGATGGTGGTGGTGGTGATGATGACGGTGGTGATGATGATGGTGATGGTGATGATGGTGGTGGTGGTGGTGGTGGGTGGTGGTTTCTTTGGCATGTGCTGAGTAATACGCACTGTTCTGAGATCTTTGCATATATTGTCGTATTTTTTCCTTGGAGCAACCTTGTGAAGTGAGCGCTGTTATTTTCTCCATTTTGTGGATCATTAAACAAAACATAACAATACTGGGTGGCTCCCCTAGGTTTGTACAGCTGGTAAATGGCAAAGGCTATTCATTAAATCTAATTATATCAAAACAAGAGGATGAAACCTGTATCCAGGGCTGGCAGCTTATTAAGAAAAAAAAAATCACCCAAGTTTTCATAATACTAATGATTATCAGTAGTTTGTGTGTATATAACATTAATACTGAAAATGTATTTTAAACTATTTTAAAAATATAATACCTATGTTAGCTATACTATTGCTTTTAATTGAGTATATATCTACTAAATATGTTTTATAGGCAAATCTTGCTTAGAAATTTTATCATTTGTATAATAAATAAAATGAAAATAATTTTAAAAAATAAAATGAAAATAATTTTAAAAAAACATTTCCCTGCTTAAAATTAATACCGCTTCAAGTAGAAAATCAAAGGTATTAAATTGAGGTCTGAAACTTCCATTGATGAAGAGTAGGGAAAATAATTTCCTAAGAAAAATATCAGAAAACCCCCCATAAATGTATGTGTTATCTGATTTAAAGAAGGACTTTCTGAGTTAAATATGCATGGGAAATTAACACTATACTGTTATTTTCAGAATGCTCTCTGATTCTTAACATAACAATGTAAAATTTGCTTGTGGTAATTTAAGAAATGAGTTGACTTTTCTATTTCAGGTACAGTTATTGCTCAGGTAAAAATAATCTTCTTAACTGAAAAAAGAAGCACAAATCCAGCCTCACTCTCAGAGCTATCAAAATTTCAGGACTAATAGGAAAAATAGTTTAAGTCAATTTGGTATCTTGCTGGGGCCATGTGTTCCGTGGTTTCTGAACTGAGCTAGGAAGCAGGTGTAGAGGGCAGTATACTGCTCCTTCCAGCCTTTAGTAGACATAAATAATCAGAAAATAATATTAACAAATTTATCCGAAGATATCAGGAATCCAGGTGAGCTGGAGGAAGCCACGAGGTTTAAGCCAACACAGCAGGAAAAGTGAGGGGCCTGACATCCACCAGGTGGCGCCTGGCTGCTGTTTCTGCTCAGAGGTAGCTCAAACCCAGCCAGCCACAAAGGAAATCAGAAATGGGAGAAAATCTGGGGAATACCGAGGTGGAAGAGGCAATTATAGAAAAAGAGGGGCTCAGAGTCTGGTGAAATAAAAGTTGTGCCCTCGAAAAGGAAGGGGCACACAATTAGGCTTAAGAGGGAAAAAAATGACAAAATTAGGAGCCCACAGAGGCAGTTAAGCTGTGCTCCATAACTTTAAGGATAAGATCATGGTATTTTTGCCTTTTCACTAAGGAAGCATAGCAGCCCTTCCTGGGATTGAAAATGATAATACCACCCTAGAAACCATGTGATCTCTCTTGAGATCACATAAAAGTATGCAGATGGTGTTTTCTTACCTAAAAACAGTTGCTAATTCTCCAAGTAACAAGAAAATATGGAATTAATTACAATGTCCGATGAAACTGTTAACCTAAAAGTACTAGAAATTGCTTGGATGAAATTCCATGCAGTTAGAAACAAATTAATGGTCCATTTCCAGGTTGGATTTTATAAGATTATATATCACATATAAACATCATATCGGATCTTATCAACAGGGTAACTTAAAGGGATTCTGTGTTCATTTTCTAGGTTAATTGTGCAGACACAACAGAATGGGAATTGGGGAACCATGATGAGTTTTAACTGATGCAAAAAAAATGACTATTTCCAATAAACTTTCTATAACAATAATTGTTAAATTCTGCATTATTTTATGTAAAAGTTAAAATGTCCTTGCAAGGGCTAAATATCTGTAAACTTGTACATACAGTAAAAGACAAGTAAACCCAATTTTAATGGAAATTGAAACAAAATTGTGTTAGTTAAAATACCTTTGAGGAGTTATCCTTTTGGAGTTGAGAATACGGTCTAAAATATTGACATTCAGCACTGCCTCCGCAAACTCACATATTTTCCTAATTTAGTAATGGGCTTCTCTCAACATTCAATCTCAACGGGCATGAATACCGTAGAACAATTCTTTTTCAAGTTATGTAAAACTTATCTCTTCATTCAAAATATTTAAATTGAAGTTAATGGGACTCTCTTTAATCATCTGACTGTTACGTATTGTGTGTTCCTATCGTCATTTTCTAAAGAAAACACTTCACTGTTTAGGTAGTAAAACAAATTTGTAAAACGTAATGTACGACAGACAATTCCTTTACATTTCTTGCACCTTTAACAATGCTGAAGCAGTTGAGCAAAGAAATAGGATTTTAAAGGACGGATTGATGAGCTTTGTGTATTAGTGTTCTCCAGAGAAATGCAGCCAATAGGCTGTATATATAGGAATATATTTATATACATAGGAATATGGTTATTATAAGGAATTTGCACAGTTGTAGAAACTGAAGGCATATGATCTTCCATCTGCAAGCTAGAGTCCAGGAGAGCCAGTGCTATGATTTAGTCCAAGTTGAAAGAACTTCAAATCGGAGCACCAAGGGCAGAGGAAGATAAAGGTCTCAGCTCAAGTACTCAGGCAGGAAGAAAAAGGGGCACAGAGCACCTTCCTCTGCCTTTCGTCCTATGCAGACTCTCAACTGATCAGATGGTGCTGGTGTCCACACGGGGAAAGGAAATCTGCTCTACTGACTTCACTGATTCAAATGCTACTTTCCTCCATACACACCCAGAAATAATGTTTAATCTGAGCATCCAAAGGCCTGTCAAGCTGGCATATGAAATTAACCATCACTCTCTGTGACAAGACAAACTCAAACTGGGCAAGCCACAGCTTTTATCCTAATGGACCCTAATGGTGTGGGGAGGGGGCACACCACAGCGGGCAGCTCTGGATGGAATTCTGATCAGTCTTCATTTACCCTTCCAGCCTTCTCTAGTTGCCAGGTTTGCAGCTTGGGTTGCAAATAGACATTTCACAACTTAGCATAGGCTCCCTTTTTTTCCTGAAGTTCTTTCTGACTCCTCCAGGTAGAACTAGATGCTCCATCCTCCATGGTCCTATGATACCTGTAAGTACCAGTGATGAACCATCAATTACATCTTATTGTAGCCTTTAATCTCATTTTAATCTCTACCTCCACCCTGAGGAATCTCTCAAATATTTACGTATATTCACATACATATTTTCAGTTTTGGGTATTCAGCACTTAAAAGGAATTAATATTTAGTGAATATATGAATACATGAATAAAGAAGCAAAGGAAATTAAGTCACTAAGCTAGCACAAATGAAAACAAAACAAATCAATCAAATAACAAAGGATAATAAGAATAAACTCAGAGATATAGGAATTTCTTTATCAAAAAAGAAATATCTGGAAATTCCCATTCAAGGAAAAGAAAAGAGGAAAAGGAAGTGTTGGCCAAGATGGCAAAGGAAGGAGAATTAGAAATAGAAATCACAAAACCTTCATGAACTGGTATAAATGATGCTAAATGAAGAGCACAGTGGGCATCTGACAATACATCAGCCTTTGCATTGGTGACGGAGGCTGTAAGTGAGCACATGTGATAAACTGAATGGATGCTACTATCTGTATAAGTTGAATGAAGAAAGTTTTGTAAAAAGAACTCAACTGCTTCTTAATTGCTAATTATAACCCAGAGGGATATTTTGAGATAAATTTTATCTTAGTAGGACAGTTTTAAAGGCTATGCAAGTTGTAAAGGGTTACCCTCTGCTACACTAGATCAATGGAAGACACGACTGGGAATGGTGAACCAGAACCACACATCCTCTCCATCCACGTCCTACTGTTGCCCAGGAGACACCTGAGCTGCATTACACAGAATAAGCTGCTTTGGGCAAGGGGAACAGGTGGGAGGCCAGAGGGAATTCTGAAGGTTAAAAATTACTAATAATAGAATACTTTCAATATACGAAAAAAAAAATTGCATTTGAGGAAAATTGTCCCTAAGAGTAGATGGGGCCTCCATGAGGAATATGAGTGACAAGTTTCTTTACACTGACATGCAGCCTCTTTGCTCATGTATGAGATCTTCCAGGTACACACACACACGCACCCCCCCACGCACACAATATAGAACTATGAAGCCATGTGGACCTAAATTGAACTCCTGATACTTACTCCCTGAACAAATTACATAATATTCTTCATTTTGCTATCACATTTGAAAAATGCAACATTAGGGAATATCTTGCATGGTTGTGGTGAAAATTAAGTTAAATGCCACATGAAAAATTCCTTCTAAGCACGATGAGGTAATGTGAGTACAATTTATAGCAGGAGCCTAGCAAATATTAAAGCAGATTAAACTAATTCTCCTTCTGCTGCCATTTTTATTGACCCGTGAGAGAGGGTAATTTGTCTCACTCTTTAGTGCCCTTTCTCACTTAGAAACCTGAATCCTGAGAAAGAAAAAAATACAAAATTTTATAGCAATGGTAGATTTTTAAATTTTAAATTCAGTTTATGATGAAGAAATGTTGGCACACTGTAAATATATATAAAAAGTAGTCATAAGCAACATGTAAATTGCTTTCTATGAGCCCACAAATCTCCAGTTCTTAATTATATCATGGACATTTTTGTGACAAGTAGAACATAAAAAAAGGATTTATGGAAATTAAAAAAAGGCTTGCATTATTATTATTGCCATAAAAGGCTCTTTTGATCAGTAAAGTTATTTAGTTTCTGAGAAGATTACAGATGAAAGAAGTTAAAAGAACCTGTAAAACATGGTTAAACCTCTGAACCTTCTAATGCTGAACCATTATTTTCACTTACACTAATAGACAGCAGAGGAAATTTAGATACGATATACATAGACTTCAACATTGTAATGAAGCTGAAATTATTCTCATTGTTTCAATGTCATCTGTCAGATTGGCTGCAGTAACATAGAGGAATCAATCGCTGAGTTTTGTCACTTACAGCAAATCTTTGCGCTTCAAATAAAAAAAAAAAAACAGAAGCAGAAATAACTTGGTGCATTATGAATACAAGAGTTTTTATCAGCTAAATTCAATTAGACACCCTATTATAGGCTGGTGTCCTAAAAGGCCAGGAGAGCTTTTGGCACCAGATAGTTGACTTAATTTCTTTGTTAACTGTGCTATTTTCTATTAATAGTTTTGTTTTCATGTTAAAAATCAATAATCTTGTTCCCAGTAAAATCTTGCTATTTCCACTGTAGCATTTCCACAGCTGTTTGAACAGATCAGTCCTTAGTATGATTATATATTTATGATGAAATTATTTTAAAATAAAAGTTTTAAATTTATGCCATATAATAATTTAGAATTCCTTAGCAATAACATATTATTTGTACTGAACACATAAAATAATTTCACAACAAAAATATGATAAACGTATGTTTAATGGAATATTGAAAATGAAAACCAGATGTAGCAGTAAGGATAAATTACCTCTCTATTTTTTTTAACCCCTTCATCCATACATGTAACATTTTTAAACTTCTGATATTTGAATACATCTTAAAATAAGTTTCTAGGTCTATCGGAGGTAGCATCTCCCTCCCTCCCCAAAAAGCTATTGTATTATCAATATATGAGCTGTTATCAGAAGCACAATTATTACACAAAATGAGGAATGCCGTTTTAGTAGAGTGTTTCCACTGTGACCCTCCTGGATGGACATCAGCATTCTGGGGTTTCCCATTCCGGAGGTTAAGTATAATATCCTAAGACACTGACCTGAATACTACATGCTGCGGAGAGTTCTGATAATAAAGGTTAGGGCAGAACAGATGGGAAGTTAAGTTTAGGATTTAACTTTCTCATGATCAGTAAGACTGCGAGGTTTAATCTGTAACTGGAAAGACCTGAGGGAGGTTAAGAGAGTTAATTGAAACATTAAATTAAAGTAGATTGAGCTATCATTCTTTAATTTTAATTTCTTAATTATAATTTAATTACTGGTATATTATTTTTAAATATTGGAAATTTAAAGAATATGTATGAAGTAGATTCTATAAACTTAAGACACAGGAGAGGGAAATTTCTAGTGGCTTGTTTGAAGACAGCTGTTCGAGGAAAAAGAAGCTTAATGTATGTATGTCTCGAGTTTAGAATGTTTCATACATTGGTTACAAATTGAAGCATTTCAAGTAAGGAAACAGGAAGACAATTTTAATTTTAGTGATAAAATTCCTCGTTGCAGCATGGCAAATAATGTTAGTGTAAGAGTTATGATCGAATTAGGAATCTAGTGTGATCGTGTGTATATACCACAGATGATTGGGTTGTAAGTTAAATAATCAAATGACTGTGCTGTGGATAGAGGAGCACAGATAATAAGAATTAAAGTTGACTACAAATTGGGAAAATACTGACAACAAGTGAGAAATTTTTAACAAGTCCCTTCTGATTGAGAAGGTGCACAGTGGTGGTACAACCAGCTTTGTACTTGTTAGTTCAAGGTAACTGGGTCTCATCTAGGAGGAAATACTGAGGAGCTGATTCCACGTATCTGGATGTGGAGCAAAATGTAGGTAGAGGGCTCCTGACTTCACAGGTCATAGTTGAAGAGCAGGGGTTTGAGTAATTCACACAGAAAGAGTGTATGGAATTAGAAGAGAAGAGGGTCAGGTAGAAAACTGAAACCATACTCTAAGCATTCAATGTGTAATAGTAAGTCATTTAATTTTGATTTAGATAGGCAAACAATCCTTTCTCTCCAAAGATCTCCATAATGTGTCGGTAAACAGTGCCATGCATCAATAATTGCTTTGTCGTCTCCTTTTACGTTTATTTTGGCCGCATCCAGTTCAGTCTCTCTAGCTTAAATAACTTTAGCCCATTTCAAATGAAATGTTCTTTTCCTCCAAATAATATTTATTTGCCTCATTTTTTTTGCTAGCTCGTGCTTTACTTTTTGAAACAATAATTAAATTTGAATTTTTCTATTAGTTTCTTCCATTTATAGAAAACATATCTACAGTTTACTTGGGGACCTAGTAAAATCCATACTCAAATTTATTTTGCTGACAGGACTTTGGTTTTTAAATTATGATTCTTTTAATTGAGCATTAATGTAGGGTCATACACTAGGCTAGATACTGGTACCTGTACGTCCAGTTGGACGTAAGCAGAAACTGTGATTTTTAAATGAGTCGACAGAGTTCTAAATTATTTTCAATACATGTTACACACGGTTTCCTCTGAAGTCAAATTATGTTGAGGTGCTGTAAATGCTGTAGAACCTGGGGATAAATGATGGTTAAACTCCCACTGTCAAGGTACTCACGTTTTGGAAAGCAAAGAGACAGAGATGATGTAACAACTAAACTACTTTTTGCTGAATAATTTATCAGTGCTGTAAAAACCCAAACTTAAGAGTGTCTCAATAGCTAGGTGAGTTTTCTGTCTTATGTTGTACAGACAAGTTCAGTAACAAAGGTTATCAATCACAGAGAAAACACAGTTTTTTACAGTCAGTTGTTTTTTTTTTCCCTTGGGGTGGAGGGTGATGAGGTGGTGATAAGGGGGTGAGAGGAGTATAAAAATTTTAGGGAAGATTTCCCAACAGAGATCGAATTTGTGCTAGTTTTTGATAAGTGTACACTTTTCCCTGCAGATGTTGATTATGTCTGGGAGTCAGAGAGTAAAAATGTTCTGGAAAAAAATAATAACTCTTGATTCCTGCTTGCAGGACTTCCTACAATTCAGAGATGAAGATCTTTTGGGTATTTGAGACTGGGAAATCTTTGGTTAACTTGTGTTAACATACCTATCCTGGCAAAGCTGAAAAAGAAAATTCTGGTGAGGCACTCGGGGTTGTCTACATTTTGTGGTACGAACATTAGCTATTTCCATGATAGTCCAAAGTTGCATACTATCAGAATTTAGAAGGCAGAACACCACCCTCTAGTTCTAAGCCCCTCCATTAATTCAGCTTCTCCCAACAAATAGGGAGAAATGCAGATGCAAGTCTCAAGTATACTTTGTTTCTCCAAAACAAAGTAGTATATATACAAATATACATATGTAATTATATATTACATAAATATACACATGTATATACATACATACACACATAAATATATACAGCCATTGACTTTTAGTTTCTTTCTCTCCTCAATATCCTGTGTTTCTAATAATCACCAATCGAGACAGCAAACACATGAATTAGCTAAAAGAGAATCAAATCAACAAGCAGCACTCAGGTAGAAAATCCAAAAGAACTGGGAAATGGTAGGAAACAAAGGAAGGAATGAAGTTGAGTCATATTTGAAGATCTGTATTTGACAAGCATGGCACTTGCCCTCAATCCTACAAGTTGCTGAAAAGAGCTAAGTAGATTTGCATGTCGTTAATTTCATTTCGTGGGAAGTATAAAGATGTATTAGGAACTGGGATGAGAAAGATTATCCTGTTGCTTTGTGCAAGTTATTCTCTGAAGACAGGCAATCCAAAATAAGTAAATCAAGATCTTATAGGATCAAGAGAAACTTGTGTCATTTTTATAAACAGAACAAACTAACATTACTATATAACTTGAAATAAAGAAGACTTGTAGAATTCTTTGCTTTCTAATTTCCACATCACAAGTAAACACTTGTCAAGAAATATTTGTTATTGTTTAAGCTTTTAATTTAAAGACAAAGTTATTACTCTTAATCAAAATAAATTTAAGCTACTCTCATAAGTCCACATGTGTACCTCCCAATGGCATACCTCACAATTTATTAGTCCTAAGCACAGGAATTTACATGGCACACAAAAGAACAAGTAAAAAGGTGATGGGAGTTAACTGTGAGCTCTCGCATCATCTGCTTCAAGTTCCTTGCCCTTCGAATGGGCAATGGCATCCCACTGTCGTTTCTTCAGTGCTAAACCACCCGCATCCCTTTTACTTAGATTAATGAGGAAAGCTAACTTGAAAGTGAGCTCTGCTTAGAACTTTGATCTGACAAGATGCTTTCCACACAGTGGATTTGGAATTAGCTGATTTACAGCCTGTAATTTTCAGCTACATTATCTACAAAATAAATAATTTCAACTATTTCAAATGAAGCCAGAAAATGTGTATAATTTTATTACTGAATCTGCATAGTTTTGATTCTCCTGTAACATCCTTCAGAGAGCTACCAAGCTCACACTATCCTGACCATTTGTTGAATTTTACTCTTTAGGGAGTGGGAGGAGCATGTTTCCACCATTAAGGTATTCCTATAATGGACACCTACTTGTCAGTTAGTGAAAAGAATTGTGTGTTGTTAAAACTACAGAATTGTTTCCATGATTGATTTGAGGAGGAAAAGTAGTTCCTACTTCTTTCTCGTCAGCACAGAGGAAACACTGAACTTGGGTGTACTTACCCTAAGCTGACTATCTGGCACAGTCTACTACTTTGTAAATTCACCTGTTTCATCACCTGAACACCAGCAACAGCAACATTATGCCTCAAGCTAACAGTTGTGGGTTCTGACCGGCAGAAGTCCCACTGAGGCAGAATGAATTACTCGAGACTCTGGAAAGTCAAGAGAGCGAGAGGGAGTCGGGGACCAACTCCAGGAGCCTCTCAAATGCTCCCACATTTGCTGTGTACAATCAAAGGAAAAATCACTAGCAGCTGTGTGATGGAATGCAGGAATTTAGGGAAGGACAGGATGGGATAGAGATTGTGGAATCCACAATGAGTACAAAGGCTTAGTTTATCTTTAGGGAAGTCATGGGAGAGGGGAACAAGATACATTCTTTAGATACGTTCATTACAAAGCAGACCTCCAGACCAGCCAGTTCTTTGTCTTGGGGATAAAAGACTATCTAAACAGCAGGCACGCCCAGCATTTATAGCTGAGGGCCTGGGTCGTTGCTTTGCAAGGAGCAGAGTGCTATCTAGGACCTCAACTATGCAAGCAAGGCATCGTCTCTGCTTTTTACAGCAAGGAGACAGGAGTGTGGATGCACAGGCGCCTGCTAGCAAAGCAGTTACTAAGCACATTTGTTCTTCTTAAAGGCGACAAGCGGCTGGGGTCTGTTACAATTTGTTAACCCAATCATGGGCTCCCACAAATAAGGAAATGTTGGTAAAACTTAAGACTTCCTCTTGTTCTCCCCTGACTCAGCAGGCGGAATCACGTGTCACTGTACAATTCTGTGGGTGGTTTTAATACGTAACAGCCTAATCACAACCCTCCTTTTACATCCTGAAATTAAATACTAAATTGATGTAATTTATATTTAATTGTATTTCTATTTAATTATACAGTTTATTACCATTTTAACACACCTTGCATTAGATGATGGTATAGAAATTTTTTAAAAAATACAGTTAGTGTATATTGTTACATGTGTCTAAACATGGCAAATATGCACAGCTTCTCACTTCTCATTTCTGCGGCTATTTACAACTTGCTTCTCCATAAATCATGCCATGCTCCCCTTGCCCTTGCCCAGCACTTCAACTTGTTTTGTTTATTTACCTGGACATAGGACATTGTTCTATTCACGAAGCATCTGTGCAATGAGTGTGCCCTGTCTGAACTGAGTTGCTATAGATTTATATTAACTTTACCATTGAACATGGTAATAGTCATAGGCACCCAGATTATTCTCTGATTTCGGATGTACTCCACCCTGCCCTCATGCTGTAGTAGTCCTCTATTTCCCCTAAATAAACTGGATTCATCAATCCAGAGATTAAGATGTGCTCTATTGTTTCATTGGCACAAAGAGCCCACAGTAACATAACGACTATCTCAACTTACAACTCACTGGAAATTCATTATATATATATATATGTTTTGGTGGTTCTTTGGGTAATAAAATATCTAAGCCAGCAAAGCCAAAGTAGCCAAAACAGAAAGCCAAATTTTTGTAAGGATATTAGGAGAAATAGCAAAAAACCAACCAATCAAAAACGCCCGCTCACGTCAGTCACTTGCTTCCCAGGGACATGTATCCTAGCCACACACAAATCACCTGTTCTGAGTATGTACTGTGACATACAGAAAAGAACCTCAGGCCTACAAGCTGTTGCCACATCCTAGTGCCATAGCTGGATTTTGAATAAGCCACCCCACCTTTCATCAGGACAGATCCTGCAGGGTGATAGAATACAGAGGAAGATCAGTGGCTCCCAGGAGTGTGAGGTCATTTATTCCTCACCTCCTTTGCTGTGAAAAATAGTTCCTAGTTAGCAGCAATCGTGTGTGGAATATCATATAAGTGACTGATATATTTTATATGTTCACAGGTGGCCCTGGGAGAAGCAAATTAATATAAGGAGCAAGCAGCAAGGGCTTATTCCAGTGAAGAGAAGCATCACTGCTCCTGCCGGAAGGCATCCGTTATCATCAACCTGCCAGGGGTGCCTGGCTGTTCCTCTGGGAACAGTGCCATCTTGAGAGCTCAGCGTTTCCTATCACTACTGTCAAGCTGGAGCTCAGCGGGTGTCACAGCCAGATCAGCCTCAAAAAGGTTGAGACCGTTTTCTTGAGCCCATGCAGAACTTCCATCCTGCAGCCATAATGTTGTTCTCCATTAGCTACTGATCTTCACTCGGTAGCTAGCAAAAGTCAGTCACAAACCCAATGGATCTTCTTATTTAGATTGTTCTGTATGGCTGATGGCCTTTGTGAGCATTCTCCTGACACACAGATTTATGCCCATTCTTTGCTCACTGTCGTGGGATAATACCATGTAGTTTTATAACTTCTGACTCATAATTCCTTAATATCTGCCAAGGCAACCTCCCTCACCTCCAAAACTATAGCTCTTTATATTAGAAAAGTTTTCGCCCTCAATGGCTCTGTTCCTGCATGTAAAAATTTAAGTAACCTTATCAGGTATCTTGAAAAACCTCAGGGTTTTTATTTCTTCTCTGAGAGCTATAATAGAAAATCTGTAGCTTTATCTATTTATATTTATGCTCAGATATTGATATGCTTTGATACAATTGTAAAGTGTATCCAATTTTGTTAGCTCAGAGTTGCTGTACCATCCTTTCTTACCTCCTTACAGCCCACTCACCTTTGTGGCTACTTCTTAAGTGAACTTCAAATTTTACAAATTTGTGTGTGATCGCTTTCCTGCTGGGTCCATGACAAGCACATAAAATTAATATATACCAGTTTCCTCTTTGGTAAGATTATTAGTTCCGTTTATTTATTTTAAATATTAATCAATTCTTGGCATAAATATCATATTTCTCTTATATACACTATTAGATTTGATTTGCTTACATTTTGTTCAAGATTTTTTGTCTATATTGATGATTATAATAGCTCTAGCATTTTCCTTTTGCTTACAGTAAAATTTCCTGCTTTTACTGTTATGATTATGCTCATATCATAGAATAAAATATTTCTTCTTTATTTATTGTCAACAATAGTAGAAAACAGAGAGTACTACTTCATTTAAACTTTATAGAACTTGTCTGTAAAATTATCTGGGCTTTTTTAAATTTGGGAGATAAGATATTTAAACACTGCTTCAATTTCCTTAATAGCTACAGTACTACTGAATTTTAAAATATTTTCTGGAGTCAGTTCTCTTGAAAAAAATCCTGTAGTGTTTTGTTGGTTAGGTTTTGATTTTCCGTTTGTTGGTGTAGCTACTCATAGCATTGTCTTACAGTTGCATTCTCTATTTTGTGCCTTTGTGTTCTCATCTTCATTCTTACGTTGTTTATTTGTGTCTTCTCTCTTACTTGGTTCTTCACCAGTCTTTCCAAATATTTATTTCTTTTGTTAATATTTTCAAAGAATCAATATTTGGTTTTGCTGATATTCTCCATTGACATTTGTTTTTTTTTTTAAGTCTCAACTTCTGCTTTCAAATAAACTCTCTCTTCCTAGTTTACATAGATTTCTCTATTGTACATTTTCTAACCTGAAAAGAAGATAATTTAATTTATTACTTGTAAGCATTTATTTTTACAAATATACTAATTTAAAGCTAGAATTGCTCTTGAAGTACAGATTTTGCTGTATTTCATAAGTTTTTTATATAATGTTTTCATTATCTTTTTTTTCTTTTTATAATGAAAACTTTATTTGATATAAATGGGATTTTTATATTTATATCTTATTTTTCAACTTTCTCCGTGTACTTTAAACGTGTATTCTCAATTGGATGAACGGAGATTTCTGGATAATTTCTTTAGGTTAATACTTATAACTATGTCTTTCATACATCATTTATTTTCCGTGATTTTCTGTATTTCTGATCATCAATACTCAAAAGAATGTGTAAAATACATACAAATTATACATTTTACCAGTAGTTCTATCAATAAATTGCCTACAATTACTACAATCTCTAGTGAAACTCTCTATCCTTAATGATAGATTGTATCTTAAATATATATTTTGTTATCAAACCAGCTATTCTGTAAATAATTTTTTCTCCAGTGAAGGCATTTTTTTTGCTTTGAAATCAAGGGGAAAATCATCATTTTAACTAAATTAGAAGTAGCTCTGATCAAGACTGGGTTGTAGGTTTAGTTTTAGTTCAACTCTTGTTTTTTTTTTTGCTTGAGGATGAGATTTGTCCCAAGTATTACTGACTCCTCTCATAAGCAGGACTTTGGACTAGGGGATTTAAAAAGAAGTTTCTACACTCCTAAGAAAAAACTGATCTTTTTCTGTAGCCATGGTAACAATTAACCAAGTAAAAGTTTGAAATTCATTTGATTGATTAAACCAGCATCTCAACAGCACAGTTTTCTCACAAGCACAGCTCAGTTATGACAGCCTACGTACCAGTGACACGTGTACTTCTCAAAGTCAGCCAATTGGCAAAAATCTCACTTCAGTGTCTAAACTTTTGAAATTCAGCCATTCAGCAACAGCCACAATCTAGTGATCTTCCCACAGCCAAAGTTCACTCTTAAAACATTCTATCCTCAAAAAAAATCTCAAATTCTCAAACTCCGTGTTTCCCCAAATCCCTGATTTGCTGTGTCTCATGTTCATAGCATATATTTGCTTAAGTAAGAAAAGAAGTTCAGCTTTTTTTTCATGTTTCTTCCTACGTTTGTTAATGTCTCTTCTTCCGATATTTCTACTGAGCACCATGAGGACACAGAGACCTCTTTGCAGATCAGCCACCAGCCTTCTATGCTGCCATGTACTTTGCAAAAGCCCTTTGAGGAAGTTTTAATGGATAGGAATATCTCTACAGATAGGACTTCTGCAGAAGTACAGAAGAAGAGCCAGTGCAGTATTAAAAATTCCCTGTTGTTAATTCATCAGAAGCCTCTGTGTGTGACAGACTTAATCATCTGTCTACCTGTACCCAGATTTGGCAATTTGGCTACAGGTTGGAAAGCAAACATTCATCTCTGGTCCCCTAAGAGGGTCTCTCGTCTTTTTGGGGACGGATCTTTTTTTTTAAGTTCAAGTATGCTCTTGGCTTTTTGAAATTTAATTCCCTTACATTTCTTTGCATCCTCAGATACAAAAATGGTTTACTCATTTTGTCTAGTTATTCCTGCAGGAGCAGTGGATTGTATTCTCTCTGTAAGAGGTATCCTTGTCCTTTAATGGATAAGGTTAGAATTCTATTTAAGTTTTCAAAACGATTGCTAGCTTGGACCTTTTTTTCACAACTAAACTTATTATTGCAGTTTGATTTATTTTTTAATGTCTGTTAAATTCTTTACATTATATTTTTACATGATGTATGTCCTCGCTAATATAATTTTAGCATGTCCTCGGGTCTGTTGTTCCGCCACTACAATTTCAACATTTTCTGCACTTCATCTAAATGTTAAATGGACTTTCATTCTGGACCGTTAGGGCTATTTCCCCCCTTTTTCTTCCATCTTAGTTATCCTTTTAAAGACAATAAGCTATTACCAAGTTATTGTCATCTTTTTTTGACATACATCTTGCAGCATGCTCTGACTTTCATTTCTCTCTTCCTTAAGCGTGTCATCCAAAACAGTTTTCAGTGTGGTTATGTTTACGGCAAATTTGTTGAGACCTTTATGCTAGACAGTATTTCTAATATGCCTTGGCATCTGAATGACAATTTGGCTGGATATTTAACTTGAAAGCCTAAGACATTTTTTTTCTTAACACTTTCTGACAACTTTTCCAATCCTCTCTGGAGTAGGAGGACTTGCTCATTCGTCATCACTCGGCATCAGAGCACATGTTTTACCTGTAGAAAGAGTCCAGCACCACAGTGCTTTGGAGCAATTCTACAATATTGAAAAACAAAGTGACGATATATACATTCTACTTTTTAAAATAATTCTCTTTCCAAGGCTAATAATAATAATAATAAATATTATTTTCATGATTAGTTATGAAATGGCTAGACTGCTAAACTTTTAGTGCAGTAATGTACATTTTCTAGAATGCAGAATTTATGTGAAGTGCACAAATTTAGGACTTAGAAATGTCCTAATGGAAGCACACTTGTCTATTTACTGTGGCCAATTTTGGGTAGAACTAGACTGAAAAAACCACCTCTGACATTCCTTTTGCTTAATTTTGTTAGCCATAAGATATCCATTTTTGTTAGTCATAGCATATTTCCAAACCAGTAACGAGATAAAAAAGAATAGATAAACAAAACAAAAACAAAAAAACCCTCTATCATTTTAATACTAGAAAGGAAGGGAAAATCGAAACATCAAAAAATAGGATGTAAAAAGAGCATACAGATATTGCAGATAAGTTAAAAATTAACTGGTTGCTTTCATTATAAATCATTTTTCCACCGAAAAGATGTCAATGATGAGCTGTAGTATCTGACAGAGTGACACATAAAGTAAGCAAAGGAGAGGAATGAATCTTAAGTAATGCAATAAAAATGATCAGGTAAATAATCAACTGAAAGTTCTTACAAGTAGATTTTATAAATCAAATAAAAATTAAGGAAGGCGTTTGATGTTGAGTAATAACTATGGCTGTAGAAACAACAGAGAAACACGATACTGGGATCTCAAACAGGCCAATTTCATGTCATTTCTTGGAAGTGACTTATGTGTGTAAGACTCTGAGCAGAGGCCCTTGGCCATGCTGCCCATGTTGGAATCCAGCCTCCATTCTTTGCTAAGACATTCTGGCACTCAGTTTCCGCTTTGGTTCAACTTGAGTGTATTTATATTTGGAGATATATCTATATCTTTATTATTAGTTATTTATTGTATTAGTCAAGGTCCAAACAAGAGATAAAAGCCAAGCAGTACATCGAACAGAGATAGCTCAGTAAGAACACCGCCTGCACCAGGGAAGAAACCAGCCCCTTGTGAAGAGCGTGTGTGACGCTGCGGTGCCGAGAAAGGGCACAACGAAAGGAAGACACTTTGAAGCAGGCTTCCCTGCCCGTGCTCTGATTCCGACTCACTGGAGTAGTAGTCGTGGCCGTCTGGATGGCGATGTAATTACCTGGGTTTCCCAGGCCAGAGGTGGTCCATGGCTGTTGGGCAGGCTAGCCAAGGCTGGTGAGTGGGCACGCAGAGGGAGTCAGATTGCCTGGAGCCACGCACCAGCCAGGTGGTGTGGGGTCTGGATGCACGGCATCTGCGTGGGAGGGTGCCGGAGTGCAGGTGGGCTGAGGCTGGCAGGCAGTGTGAGGGTTTTTGGAGTTTGCTCATTGCAACTCGAAGTCTAGGATGCATGTTTGTGTCAGAGATTTGTGGCAGGGTGGGACCCAGAAAGGTGCCTTCCAATTTCCCCATGGTGCATACTCTCTAGTGAATATAACCCCACCTCCCTAGCCATTATCCTTGCTAAAATCTTTCCTAATAGGAACAACATCGCTCCTCACCCTCTGTTTTTTTTCCCCTATGGAAGGTTGTTTATAGCTTGATACTCTATATATCTAGAGATCACAGACTTTGCTGGCACCTTTCATATTACAGTTTAATGGTGGAAACTCATTTTTCAATTGTGTTGTCAAAAACAACCTGACTGTTATAAACGTGCCAGAAAGATCTATCATATTTCATTCTAAAAGATAAAACTCTTGACATAAGATGCTATGTTGTAACGCCCTGCCAGTGTCTTCTCTGACAGCCCTTTAGAATTAGGGCAGCGACAAATGCTGTTGTGACTATGCCAGTGAGGGGCTACAGTGCACTCCTGTCTTCTCCAAACACGAGAGGTGTTGCACTACAGTCTACAGAAGAGGAAGAAAATGCCTGAAACATACCGATTTTCTGTGTTTGTAACTTCTGCATTCCTGAAACCACTAATGGTAATTGTACTATTAGATTCTCCTTGGAACCAGTTACTTAAGGCAGATGTTGAGAAAGTAAAATTCTTTGACCCTTAAAGATGGACTAAAAAGTTCTACTTATATTTTAGTCAAGCTAAATCTAAAAGAAGAGATGAATAGGGATTTAAGACATCTGGGTTAATTTTCCTTCCAACATATGACTTTGAATTAGTCACTTAACTACCCTAAGAACTAATTTTCTTATCCATAAATTGGCTTGATTTCACAGCCTGCAGGATATTTTAAATAACCCTAAGAAATATTCTATATAAATCCTAGTCAGAAGAAGTCACTTAGGAGATTTAAGAAATAAATATTCACTACCATGAATATACAAGTTTAGTATCTTTTACTTCCTTGAACACTTAGCAAGATTTAAGCATAAATACACAGGGTCTTTTAACTATGCTAAACTAATGACAGAAACTAACTGAAGCTGAATTGCTGACAGCAAAGTTGAGAAGAGAACAGAGAAAAGTTTAATATTCAAGTCATTCAATGACTTCAAGGTCAACTGTCTGTAATTTTTGGCAATGCTGTGAGCAGCAGTTGTCATCTTCTAGAATCATTCTGGCCTTTGCTGAAAAAATTCTGAACTGTTAAATTCATTTGCATCTTTATAATAATGTTTTTTTCACTAGTATAGTGATTGAATTTATAAAGGATATCCACAGTTTGTTTTTGCGTTTTGTATACTATTTGTACACCCTAGTCTTTTTTGACAACCTTTCCCCTTTTATAAGCATACGATGAATATTACATTCATTTAACAAAAAAATAATGAGTCCTGAGATGCTAAATGACCAGCAGCTAAGTGCTGCAAAGGACTCTACGGTATGCGATACTAGGAGCTCGGGCCTGGAGGTGAGACAGTAAATTGTAAGACAATGAGCAAGTTACTTCTTCAGTTCAAGGCCCAGAATTCTCATCTGAAAAAATGGGTATAATGATAGAACTTACGTCACAAGGTTGTTGTGGGGATTAAATTAGAGATCGGCTTGGAGTGCCATTTGAAGTAGCAATGCATCTTTGAATGTTCTTCTGCTAACATTCTTTAAAAATTATTTATCTATTCATCTGTTTAACAGAAGTTTCCCAGCTTCTCACCTGTGCTACGAAAACACAGTCTGCTTTGCAGTGGGTCATTGGTAAGCCACGTGGGAAGAAGTAGCATAGAATTTTGTCTGGTGGCCTTGGAGGCTTTGTCTTCCAGCAAGATGAATCCACAGTAGAGGACGGAACAAAGAACAAAGAAGGCTTAATGTGCAGGATTAGGTATATGACTTGGACAAGTTAGTAAGTTCTTAAAACCTCAGCTTTTTATAATTTAATGGGATAATAATGCTTGCTTCCCATCAGCATTGAGTACTAAGGAAAATAATGCTTTTGCTAGGTCTTCAGAAATACCAAAGACTGTAAGGTGTGTTGATGATGACCTAGTAGTTATAGAGAAAAGAAGATACATTTGAAGTGATTTAACCAGACGCTCTCTTAGATACTTACAAAACATTGTTTTTTCACAACTGAGCTCACTTTTATAATAGCCAAATCAATTCAAGCATTAGGAAGAGGGCACTAAAGCAATTAAGTAAATGTCAGATAAGCTCATCTACTTACTAGCAATGCCTAAACCAATCTGCAAGTGTATTAGATTAGATATTAATGATTTATCACATTACCCTGTTTATTTCCATCTTTATTCTTATGCATAACTCTCTGATCTCTTCATTTGTTTACATATTCATTGTCATGCAATTAAAATCTTATGAGGGTGGAAACCTTCCCCACACTCACTTTTGTTTGGTTCATACATGTATCTCTGTAGCCAATTTGTGTGTGGAACACTATAGGCATTCAGTAGCTATTTACAAAAAGAAAGAAAGAGAGAGAGAGGGAGGGGGAGAGAGAGGGAGAAGAAAAGAAAAGAAAGAAGAAAGAAGGAAAAATAAAGGAAGGAAGGAAGAAAAGAAGGAAGAAGGAAAGAGGGAGGGAGGGAGGAGGGGAAAGATGATGTTGGCATTAAAATTATATTTTAGAAGAATGTTACTTAAGGACAAAAAAATATATAATGCAAAATCAAAGCACAAACCTATATACAATCACATAATGGTTTCATTTTGCCAAACATATATGTGTTCATGTGTTTAGGCATGTACATATGTATCTAAAAAAATTAAGTTTAATACAACAACCATCAGGATTTGTCACTTTTTGCAGAAGAGATAAAATCATATGTATTAATTTTTCTTTTGTATATAGTCTACATTTTCTAAGATTAGAAAGCCTTATCTTTATAAATAAAAACCAGAAGCAATCTAAGTTTGTATTTGTTTAAGGCTAGTTTTACTTAAAGTTCATCCATTCACCTCAGTTTTACTGCATAGAGATTACGATCATTGCCATTCCTACTCTTTAATTCATATACAGAATATTAAATTTGTTATAATATTAGAAGTGATATAACTGACAATCAGGAACCTTTTGGTTTTATTTGCTAATTTTTTTTCTTTTGTTTTTAAGTGTGACTTCATAGCATAGATTTAAGAGTACAGATTCTACAGCCAGATTTCTTGACTTAGTGAACAAGTTCTATCATTCCCTGGGAGAACTCAACCAGGGGATTATCTGGCCTCTCCATGCTTGCATGCCCCCACACTCGTGAGTTAGTGGATACGAAGCAGGGACAGCCCACCTGCCCCGTCACCTTTCCTACGCAAGAGAAGCCAGACTATCATCTTTGCACAGGACTGAATATGTCCAAATCTCAAAAAAGCGTATTTTTCTTCCCTTATGTCCATTTCCAATTTAAATATTTTTCAATTCAGGTTTGTATCAGTTGTCCACTGTATTTAACCAAACCGGAACTCTCTGAGAAGCACAGCATGCCGGGCTCTGCCTCGGTTACTGCATTTCTACCAACCAATGCCAAACTGCTGAGGGACACTGAAATCTTAAAATCTGGATAAAGATACTATCTATTTTAACATAAATTTTCTTATATATTCTTCAAACTGAAGTCGACACGGCACACTTTATTCATAGTCACGCGCACCCTACATTCTTATCACTTTCAGAACCCTCTCCCTGGCATACACAGTTGGGGGAATGTCTTCTAATATGAATTTGACACTTCTGTTGGCATTTCATATTTTCTTCGGAGTAAATGTGTTTTTTGAATCTCTGACTCCTTACGTGTTGTCGACAACAGCATGGTAACACAGATCTTTTATTTTACGTGATGTTACAGTTCCTTGGTTATGAAAGTTTCTCTCTGCTATATTATATGTTAACCCCGAGACCACATCATATTCATATTTCAATTTGGCACAATAGTAGCACTTTTTTTCACATGCTATGTTGGTGCTCCATTAATGTTGCTGAATAACTGAAATGAACACAAGATCAGGAATACTGACTCTCAATCTAAGGATTAGAGTTGTTTCTACTAACGTTTCAAAATAAACCAAATTTGCAACTTCATAGAGCATGTGTAAGTGTGACCTTCCAAATTTCTGACAATAGTGATGGAGATTAGGTAAACAAGATAATGCAAACAAAGATAATGGGAAATATTAGGTAGAAGATGAAGAAATGGGAAATATAAAAATGTTAAGAAAAACAGCTGACATTAAGTTTATGAAAATAACTTGTCCTGTGTGCATGAATTTGGACACCGCAGCCAACATCATTCAGTAATTAAACACAGTTGCTAATTTAATGTTGGAAACACGGAAGTAATTTATTATAAATAATTAAAATACTTCCCCTATCATAGTCATTTACATCATAATGAGCCAATTATTCTTTGCCATATAAATTTACTGAATCTCAAGGCAAGCAGAGAGGACAGTTAAAATTATAGTCACAGTGAAGCCAGCATGATGCTTTCCCTTTGTAATTTTTCACAATATATTTTGTAAATTATTCAGAATTTTATATAGCCATAATAATATTAGTGGTTAACCATTACATTTTACAACACTAATAAAAACTATATATAAAATGCACATGGTGAAACGTGTAGTAGTTAAGATGTGGACTCTGAAGTAATTCCATATAGTTTTATAACTTAGTTGTGCAACTCATTCTTCTGCAACTTACAAAGTGACATATAATTTCTTTACTTTAGCTTTCTCATCTGTAGAATGGGAAAATGTTTAGCTCACTGATGGGAACTTTCTGAGGGCTGAAATCAATAACATGCAGAGTTTTTACCTAAATGTCTGACACTACAAAGCACTGAATAAATAGCATTTATTATTATTAGTAATAGTAGTAGTAATATAAGATCATCTACTCAAGAGAAAAACTAAATAAAACATCAGGATAAACAATTTCAAAATGATAATGTGAAATTATACATTTATTCCTTCATTTACAATAGATCACAATAGAAAACAAAGAAACAAATATATGAAATTTAAGAACAAATAATAAAGAGGAAAGTTATCCTCAAACAACCAGAAACCTTCAGAAATTTTCATCAGTACTGAAGACAAAGAAATCAAATTATAGGGAAAGACCATAACTGCTGAACATTTGACAAAGAAAAACAATGTGTATCTTAGAATTAAGTGAAGGGACATTTTAAAAAAAGCAAAAGAAGATCCTCTGGACCCAGAGTTTAGAGGCTGGAAGAAGGATGGATCCTGAGACAGGTAATGAATGCTATAATGAGTGACTTTCTTTTGGAATATATGTCAGGGTCCTACACATGGACTGCCATGGTAATAAGTCCCAAGTTCTTATTTTATTGTCTTTTGTTGATCGCTAAGTGTGGTATTAAACATATGCAAAGAACCAAACAGAAGAAAGTCTATACCAAAGTGTTTTTTCCCCCCACCATAAATATGGCAAATGATTCTGGCTTCAATTACATAGACTGGAGTAAAATCCCACAATAGGATCTATTTTTTAATGTATCTCCTTATCTAGGCTTCATTGATAAATGAGTTTAAAACAGATACCCATATCAGAGCAATGTCTGTACACTCTAAAAGAGATAAAATGATAGGAGCATGATTTATTTTTACAGTGTGTTTCTGAAGACACTGCTAAATGTGGCTCGGTCTTTGCTTCTCTAGCAATTCCAAATGCACACACAGAACTGCGGTTCTGTAAACATGAAATATGAATTATCTTTCGAAGAACAAAACAAACAGATGGTGAATTCACAGATGTTCTATGCGTGGCTTTTTTTAAATTGAAAAATTGGAAATAATTATAGATTCACCTACAGGTTTAAGAAATAATGCTAAGAAATCTTATGCACTCTTTATCCAGTTTCCCCCAATGGTAACATCCAAAACTGTCATAAACAGGATATTGACATTGATACCATCCTCCGATCGTATGCAGACCTCCTCTCCCCAGTTCACTTGTACAGATGTGTGTGTATGTTTGTGTGTATCTGTTTAGTTCCATACAGTTTTGTCACGTGTAGGTTTGTGTATCCACCGTCATAGTCAAGGCACCGAAAAATACCATCATTACAAGGTTCCCTAGAGTTCCCTCCTTATAATTACACTCACCCCACCTCCTGAACTCAACACCCTAAACTCTAATGCTTGGCAACTGCTACATTGTTCTCCAAACCTAAAATTTTATATTTTTAAAGTGCTATTAAATAGAACCATCAAGATGCAACCTATTGGGATTGACCTTTTTTCCCCACTCAGTATAATTACATGGAGATCCATCCAAATTATCATGTAAATCCATAGTTAATTCTTTTAATTGCTGTGTAGTATTCTAACAATAAAGGTATCTCAGTTTAACAACACACTTGTTGAATGTCATTTGTTTTCAATCTGGGGCAATTATGAATGTGGTAGGATGAATAATGTCCCCACCCCCAAAATGTGCAACTCTTAATTCCTGGAACCTGTGAATGTTACCTTATTATGGCAAAGATTTTGAAGGTGTGATTAAATTAAATGTTTTGAGATGTAAGATTATTCTGGATAATCTGGTTGGGTCATAAATGCAATCACAGGGGTCCTTCTAAGAGAGAGACTAAAGGAGATCACACACAGAGGAGAAGGATTTCCACAATATTACCGCAGAGGGAGGTGGAGGTTAGGTGATCTGGATGCATGACAGGGAATGCAGCAGCCCAAAGGAAGATGGAAAAGGCAAGGAATAGATTCTCCCCCAGAGATTCCAGAGGGAGTGTGGCTTGCTGACACCTTGATTTTGGCCAAGTGATATCGATACAGGACTTCTGGCTTCTGGAAGTGTGACAGAAGAAATATCTGCTGTTCAAAGTTACCAGGTCTGTGGTCATTTGTTATGGTAGCAACAAGACACTGATACAATGAATCAGTCTACTATAAACTGTAAAGGATTTTTTATTAACGTAAGTTTTAATTTCTCTGGGATGAATGCCTAGGAGTGTAATTCAAGGTTACAAGGAAACTGCATATTTAGTTTTATAAGAAACTTTCAAAGTTTTCCAAATGGCTATTTCATTTTCACATTCTCATCAGCATTGTATGGATGGCCCAGTTTCTCTGCGCCCTTGCCAGAATGTAAGGTTATTACCATTTAAAAATTTTACCTTTGTGTTAAGTGTAATAATATCTCATTAGAGATTTAACTTGCATTTTCCTAAACATAGTTTTGAGTGTTTGTTTACCATCAGCAGATCCTCTTCATTGAAATGTCAATGTCATTTGCCCATTTTCTAGTTAGACTATTATTTACTATTATCTTTTGAAAAATCTTTAGATGTTATATATACTGGTTCTTTCTCAAATATGTGTCATACAAATATTTTCTCCAGCCTGTAGGCTGTCTTTTTATTCTCTTAGTGGTAACTTCCACAGAGCATAGTTTTCATTTTGATGAAGTCCAGTTTATCATTTTTTTAACTGATAGGGTTTTCATTGTCAAGTCTAAGAACTCTTTTCCTAATCTTTCCTCCACTGAATTGCTTTTTTCACCTTTATCAAAAGTCAGTTGATTATGTATGTATGGGTCTATTTCTGGGTTATCTGTCCTGTTCTGTTAATCTATATGTCTATATCTGTGCCAATACCACACTGTCTTATCTTAAATATATAATAATTAATATAAGGTTGAGTGATTTCTCCTACTTTATACTTCTTTTTCAAGATTGTTTTGACTATTCTACAACTTGTTAGTTTTAATAAAATTTTAGCATAAGTTTGTCTATAGATGCAAAAATCCTTTCTAAGGCTTTGACAGCTATAGCACTAAACCTATAGGTAAGTTTTACTATGTTGATTCTTCCATTCCATAAACACAGTGTATCTCTTCATTTTTTTTTAGGATCTGTTTTATTCCTTCCATCAGCGAATTGTAATTTTCAGTGCACAGAGTCTATACATGCTTTGTTAAGTTTCTACTTAAGTATTCATTCATCAGTTGTAACAAATGTACCCAACTAACACAAGATGTTATTAATAAAGGAAACCGGGCAGAGAGGAGGGTGGAAAAGGTATATGAGATCTGTGTGTCTTTCCTTGCTCTTTAATTTTTCTGTAAGCCTAAAACTGCTCTAAGAAATAAAATCTATTAATTAAAAATATGAGGAATGGAATATTGGTGTGAGTGTAATTAGTTATCCCGAATCAGACAACAGCACAAAAGAAAATGCAGTCATAACAATGATCACCGTTATCGTCTTCACATTCTCTCACTTCTACAAGAATACATGTTTAAAGCCAGCCAATCAATGACATAAGAATAGTAATGGAAAGATCTTTGATCTTAGATGTCTATACACAGTAATTATTATGCATGTGTTTAGGCAAAAGGAATGAATTCTCAGAAATAGAATAAATCTTACCTATGACCACTGTATGAGGTAACAGTAACTTGAAGTAGCCCATATATATTTCAAGAGAGAAACAGAGAGAACTTTTCAATGTAACATTTCACAAAAAATGACTTAGGAAAATCATATAACTGAAACCTAAGCTTCTATCCAAATATCTGTTGATTATAAGACATAAAGTTATAAAATTTCCAAATTTCCTCAAAATAGAAAATATGTACCGTAAATGTAAAAAGTAATAAAAATTGGAACGTAAGCTCTAGAATGCTTAAGAAAAACCTTGAACGTTGAGCTAAGAAAAAAACATACTTCATGAAACAGTTATAATCTTTTTTTCTGGTGGCTTATGAAAGAATTTTAGTTTTACATATTGATTTTAAAAAATGACTAAATGTAGTTGCTTATACGTATGTGTTAAGCCACTACTAAAAAGTCAATACGCCACAGATTTTTAAACCAGTAGGGAAAGCAAAACAAATTCAACAAAAAAACAGTGCAGTTCCCAAGGCTTTGCAGGGGACAGTGGGACTAATGTCTTTCCATGTCTTCATCATACTCCAATTAGCCTATTCTGTATTCAGCGTCCTCTTCTGTGTTAAATCAGCTACTACATCTGTGTTTGCTTCCTGTTAACCCTAAATCATTGCTCCCTTTCTAGTTTATTTGTCCTTGTGTCATTATGGCTTTTTAAGACCATTTGTCTCATGGTATTATTCACTCTCATTTTTATATCAAAATTAAAACCTAATGTAATCAAGTGGCTATATAGGAAAATTATTGACACAATGGCCATAGTAAATAGCTATAAATTCTCTCTAGTTGATATAATTTTGATAATATGTTTATCTACACACATTAGTAAGCCAGAATAAGTAGGGTTTTTGCATAGAAAAATATCAGAGGAAAAATAAGCCTTAAAACTGATGGTAGCCCCTTAACCAAGACCACTCCATATGGTTGTGGGCAAGGAAGAGCAATGCACCTACAAGGTCAAGCACATGACTCTGGCATGCGTGGTGGCCCCTGGAACTGTGTTCACCTATTTATAATTGTGTACAGGTGTACACAACCTTCAGAAACAGAGCGGGAGCCCCTTCTCTGAGTCATGAATTCTCTTTTGGTGTTTACTCTGTAAAAAGCTCTTAATGGCAACATTTTAATGAGGAAGTTTTAGGTTAAATTACGAAATATATCTTTTTAAAATATGATTAATAATGTTGCCACTTGGTTGTTTAATTCTCATAAGCTATTGAAATAATTTTCTCTATGTAACTTTTATGTAATATATTGAGATTGTCACACAGTAAGGGGAATACAGCCATTAAACAAAATGTAAAAATAAGAATCAAATTTATAATGTCATAAGCATGATACACATATCTCATTGTTAAAATAACAATGGTAAATAAGAACAATAATAATTCCATACATACGAAAAATATCACCATACATTTAGTGGTACTTCTTGTCTACTAGGTAATGTTCTAAGGAATTTATACACACACACAAACACACAAGCACACACATTCATTTAATTCTCACAAAAAACCCATGGAGATTTTATCTTTACCTCACTAGTCACTTCCCTTCTTTTTCCCACTTGTGTGGCGCAGTAAAAGTTCATGAAACTATATTTTAAAGCACCTTCTAAACTCTTAGTACAGACTAGGAGCTAGCGTATTTATCACAAATATTGTGCACTGTATTTCACAATTCTTTAAGATATCTTGCTAAAAATTAGAGGTCTCTAAATATACCACAAGAAGATTGAAATCACTCAAATAGCACACATATACAGCAGGAACCATCTCACCTTCTCATTCAATTTTGCTTAAGTTGATGATTCAACAAAGTAAACAGTGGCCAATGGAAGCTGAATAAATTCATATTTCTTGATTTACTCTATTAATGATAACATGCTCATTGGTAAACTAAGTCTCATTATATAGGCGTAGTTTCTTAATTACACCACCCATATGATTAAAATTATTTCAAAATAAGTTCTGAGATCACTGAATACTGGTATTGAAGACAGGCCGTTTGCATTTGAGGAGAAATGTGTTTTGGTTGTATTGTGATTTTTCTCCTCCAATTAGGCTAGTCAAATATGGGAAGACTCAAAGGAAAATTTTACGTAGCTAGATTATTAGAAATTAGTGGCTTTTGGTGGAAAATTTTTATTTCTTCAACACTTACACGTGTTTTTAAAACTATAAAAACACATTATTAATTGTCTAAACTCATGCTACTCAGTGGAATACAGTATGTACCTGCCACAAATCTGACATGTCTAAGTGTAGCTCTGGTAAGCAAAATCAATCTCCTCCACATATTTCTTACCAAGTCTTTTATTTCATGCACCCCATTTCCAATTTCTTTTCTGATTTCATTTTTTCACCTGATTTTCAAAGTCCTTCCCTGATAATCAAATCACTAAACACCACTCACTCACTGCACTTCTGGGGATCAGATCTGTCACCGGCTCATATACTTTTTTGCTCAGCACTGATTTTGATTCATGCCTTAGAATGTCAGAGCCTAAAAGAGCAATTCCACTTTCACTTTTTAGAGCCAGTTTCAATATCAACTTTAATTGAGTAGATAGTATTTAATATAGTTCTCCTCCAGCAGGCAATAATCTTTTACCCCAAGGTTCTCTGTCTTATATTGAACAAAAGAATGCTGACTCAGAGGTTTTTGCTTTGTTTGTTTTTACTCTTGCTACCACTTTACCTTGGCTTGAAAGTTTTATCAGTTGAAATATTCATACAAGCCTGAAATACAGATTTTTTTTTAAAAAGAAGCATTATTTAGTGTATTAAAGTTAATTGAGTTTAATATTTAAACTTCAATATTTTTAAAGTCATAGGAATAGAAGTAGTATCAGTTATAATGCAATCAACTGAATGTTTGTTCCCCCTGAAATTCACATGTCGAATCCTAACCCTCAGTGTGATGGTGTTAGGAGGTGGGGCCTTTGGGAGGTGATGAGGTCATGAGGGCGGAGCCCCCATGAACAGGACCCCTTATAAAAGAGGCCCTAGAGAGCCCCCTTGTCCACTCTGCCAGGTGAGGACAGGTGAGTCTCATCAGACATGTCTTAGTCTTGGATTCTCTGTCTCCAGAAATGCGAGAAACACATTTCTTTTGTTTATAAGCCACCTAGTCTAGGATATTCTATTCCAGCATCCTGAACAGACTTACAGAACAAGATGTATAAAATAATTCAAAATAAATTGAAAGGAATATGTTTATAATATATTGACTACTTAGAAATTATCTGAATACCTATCCATGATCACTAAGTCCAAATTTTATTGCCATATTTACGTATCAAGTAAAAAAATTAAATCTTTTTAAATAAACACATTTCTTAATTCTCATATCAACTCTGCTTTATAAATATGAGCCAATATTTGGTGCATGGCAAGTTAATTAGCATAATGCTCACTCAGAAATTCTGGAAAATTTATTACTTGAAACTGACAAAAATTCCTTAGCTTATTTTCAACTCCTCCAAGCCACTCATCCTCAAGCTTTTGTATGTATTTTCATATACTGTGGTAAAGTGAGGCTAACATTTAGAGAAAAAACGTTGTTAGAAACAGAGTTAAGATGTTAGGTTTCTGATTCTGTGTGTAAGAAGCCTGGAAGTCACCACTCTGTTCCAACAAGTAAAAAGCTGAGCAGGTTGAAAAATCAACAACTCTCGTATCCATGAGAGAGGAAGGACACTGGGGAGATTGCTGCAGCCAAGGTCAGTGAGACAGACAGCAGAAACAGGGGATCGCAGCAGAGACTCATGGGCAGAAACTACCCCAGACGTCAGCTCTGGAGAGGAAAGCCTGAACTGCATTGACAAATTGTTGGAGAATCAGTCTGGATTAGTCTGAGAGTTAACAACTCCAGGGAGGCCAGCCATAGGCGGGTCACCACAACACTGAGAGAGTCCCCCCAGGAGTTCAGCCGGGCTCTCACAGTAAATATCAGAGGAAAAAACACTGGGTTTTTGCATCAGGGTAGGGGGTCAGAAAAAATTTTGAAATATGTCAGTGCACTACGTTCTTCATAACAAGTCCTACCCTCAGAGGATACTAGTTAATCAGAGCCTGATCTGCTAGGTTTTATGAGAGCTTAACTATGCTGGGAGAAGGGAAATACCCATCTCTAGCCAGCTCTAGCCTTTCATATAAAAGAAGGGATAAAGTTAATTCCAGCCTACTCTAGCTATCCTGTCTCTCCTAAGTGGGGAGAAAAAAAACTGAGAAACACCTGACGTTCACAGCCCGGAGGCATAGACTTAACTGAAAGACTGAGACCTTACCGAGGGACTATAGAATAATTTCTCCTTTCATATTTTACCACCGCATTACTAAAGGCCTATTTCCAGTAGTTCCTTTTAACCAGTACATTATGTCTAGCCATCAAAACAAAAAATAATAACAACAACAAAAACTTGCAAAGCATACCATACAGTTTGAAGAAACCAAGCAAGCATCAGAACCAGACATGCCAGTTAGAATTATCAGACCCGAAACTTAAAACAATTATGATCAATATGCTAAGCATTCTAATGGATAAAGCAGACAACATACAACAGCAGATGGGCACTGTAAGTGGAGATATGGAAATCCTAAGAAAGAACCAAAAAAAAAAAAAATCTTTGAGTTAGAAAATATATTGATAGATCCCTCAAAAACTGCAAAGCAAAGTGAACAAAGATTGTTTTTAAAGAACCAGAATATCCAAGGACTTTGGGACAACTATGAAAGGTGTACCATATGTAATGGGGATTGCAGAAGAAAAAGAAGAAGGAGAGAAGGAAGAGAAGAAATATTTGAAACAATAATAACTGAGGATTTCCCCAAATTGACGTCAGGCACAGAACCAGATCCACAAAATTCAGAGAACACCAAATGGGATAAATGTCAAATAAAACTACATCATGGCATATCATTTTCAAGCCACACAAAATAAAACATAAACAAAAAACACCTTACCTGTAGAAGAACAAAGTGAAGAATGATTTTCAACTTTCCCGCAGAAACCCTAAAAGCAAGAAAAGAATGGATGAAATATTTAAAGTGTTGAGAAAAAAGAAACAGCAACTTAGAACTTAGTACCCTTCAAATGGCCTCTCAAAAGTCAAGGAAAAATAAAGACTTTCTCAGACAAACAAAAATTGAGGGAATTTTGTTACCTGTAGACCTGCTTTGCAAAAAAGATTAAAGGAAATTCTTTAGGGAGAAAGAAAATAATATAGGTAAGAAACTTAAATTTACATAAAGTAACAAGAAGCATCAAAAAAGAAATAAGTGAAGGTAAAATAAAAACTCTTCTATTTTTTCCTATTCTTTATTGACCTAATAGAAAATGGCTTCTAAAATAATACTAATAGCATATTTGCTTGCGTATGCGTAAGTACATATTATATATATACACATCTGTATATGTCTATAAATACTTATATATAAGTGAAATGAGCGACAGCAATGATACAAGGGGCAGCAGGAAGAAAGGGATTAGGATTATTTTGTTATTAAAAAGTACTTACACTACCTATGAAGTGGTGTAGTGTTATTCAAAAGTAGACTTGGTTTAGCTGGAAATGTACGTGGCAAAAACAAAGCCAGTTTCATAGCTGGAGACTTTAACACCCCTCTATCAGAAATGATAGATCCAGCAGGCAGAAAATCAGTAAGGACACTGAAAATCTAGATAAAATGGACAAATTTCTTATAAGACATCATCCCTCAAAATCTCATAAGAATAAATTGACCATCTGAATAGGCTTATATCTATAAAATGAATTGAATCAATAATTAACGACCTTCAAAAACAGAGAACACCAGGTCCAGATAAGGTCACTGGTGAATTCTACCAAACTTTCAAGGAAGAAATTATACCAATTCTCTACAATCTCTCTCAGAGAATTGAAACAGAGGGAATATTTCCTATCTCACACAATGAGGCCAGCATTAACATAATACCAATACCAGGCAAAGAGACTGCAAGAAAACTACAGATCAATACAACTCACAAACATAGACACAAAAATTCTTCCTCAACAAAATATTAGCAAATTGAATCTAACAATGTATAAAAAGAGTAATTTACTAAGACCAAGTGAGATTTTTTGCAGGTCTGCCAGGCTGGTTCAATAATTAAGAATTCATTTATGTAATGCATCATATCCATAGGAGATAAATCACATGATCATATTAGGAGAAGCGAATAAAAAAACATTTAATAACATCCAATACCCATTCAAAATAAAAGCTCTCAGCAAACTAGAAATAGAGGGAAATCCCTCAACTTGGTGAAGAATATCTACAAAAATCCTATAGCTAACATGATACTTAATGTTGAGAAACTTGAAGCTTTCCCATTAAGATCAGGTAGAAGGCAAGTATGTCCCCTCTCAGCACTACTTTTCAGTATTACACTGGAGTTCTAGCTAATGCAAGGAGACAAGAAAATAAAATTAAAGGTATATCAATTCAGAAGGAAGAAATAAAATTTGTTTGATTTGCAATTGGCATGACTATCTGCATAGAAAATTATAAAGAACTGACTTAAAAACTCCTGGATCTAATAAGTGATTTTAGCAAGTTTACGGGATTACAAGGTTAATATATCAGCAATGAACAAATGGAACTTGATGTTGAAAACACAGTATCATTTATACTAGCACCCAATAAAGTAAAATACTTAGGTATAAATCTAACAAAATACATATAAAACATACATGAGGAAAACTACAAAACTTTGATGAGTGAAATCCAAGAAGAACTAAATAAATGGAGAGATATTTTATGTTCATGGATAGGAAGACTCATCAAAATGTCAATTATTCACAACTTGATCTATAGATTTAATCCAGTTCAAATCAAGATCAAGATCAAATCAAGATTATTTTGTAAATATCAACAACCTGGCTATAAAGTTTGTGTGGAGAGGAAAAAGTCCCAGAATAGCCAATACAATATTGAAGAAGAACAAAGTTGGAGGACTGATGATACCCAACCTCAAGACTTACTATGAAGCTACAGTAATCAGGATGGTGCAGTGTTGGTGAAAAAACGAACAAATATATCAGTAGAACAGAATAGAGAGCCCAGAAATAGACCTACATAAATATTCTCAACTGATCTTTGACAAAAGGGCAAAGGCAAAACAATGGAGAAGATAGTCTCTTCAACAAATGATGTTGGAAGAACTGCACATCCTCCTGCAAAAAATGAATCCAGGCACAGACCTTACACCCTTCACAAAAATTAACTCAAAATGAATCCAAGACCTAAAAATAAAACACAAAAATATAAAACTCCTAAAACATATTGGTGGAGAAGTTTTTTGTGACTTGGGTACAGTGATGATTTTTTAGATACAACACCAAAGACACAATCCATAAAGAAATAATTGATAAGCTAAATTGACTGAAATAAAAAGTGCTCTGCAAAAAACAACGTCAAGAGAATTAGAAGAAAAGTCACAGACTGGGAGGAAATATTTGCAAAGAATGCATCTTAATAAAGGACTGGTATCCAACATATGCAAAGAACCCTTAAAACTCAACAGTAAGAAAACAACAACAACAAAAACCCGATTAAAAAATGGGCCAAACATCTTAGCATAAGCCTCACCAGCGAGGATATACACACAGCAAATAAGCATACGAAAATATGCTCCACATGATATGTCATCAATTAAGTAAAGATTAAAACAACAATGGGATAACACTGTACGCCCATTAGGATGGCCCAAATCCAGAACACTGACATCACCAAACGCTGGAGAGGATGTGAAGCACATTTCCTTCTGTCTTTCTGATCTTCATCCCTCTTAAAAGGACACCTGTGATTTTATCAGATCTACCTGAAGAATCCAGGTCAATCCCATCTACAAATCTCTTTTGCCATATAAGGTAATATTTACATGCTCTAGGGATTGAGACACAGACATTTTAGAGGAGCATTATCTAGCATATGTCACCTACTAAAAATAATATATAATATATGATAATAATAACAATAATAGATTTATTTCTGGGCTGTCTGTTCTGTAACATTGATCCATGTGTCTGTTTTTATGTCAACCTCATACTGTTTTGATTATTATATCCTTGTAATATAATTTAAAATAAAAAAATGTGCTCCCTCCAGCTTTGTTCTTGCCAAACTGTTTTCTAACAGTTGCTGTCAGTGATGGTTGCATCACTTGACATCCCTATCAACAGTAAACAAGAATTCCCCTCCATCCACATCCTCACCAACACTTTATATGGTCAGTCTTTTAAAGCATTCTAATTTTTAGACTTTAAAATAGTTATACAGAGGTATCTGTATGGTTTAATTTGAATTTTCCTAATGACTACCAATGCTGGCAATCCTTTAGTGCACTTATGTGTTTCCTTTGCTCATACTTTTGTTGGGTAATTTTTCTTATTACTGAGCAAGTGAAGATTTTTCAGAGTAACTTCTTTTCTATCATTTCCTCAAAATCAATGTCAAATTTCTAATTTTAAATAGTTAATTGATAAAAACTGACAAGTTATATAATATTCTTATGTACGAAGAAATATTCACATCCCACAAATGTCAATGATTTGAGCCTAGCTTGGAAATTCACCTCGTTCATAATTTGAAATTCATAGTTATTAAATAACTCTGACCTGCTTATATGTCAATTATGCATGTATTTGATAGTGTCTTTCATTACCTTGAAATCCCCAGTAAAACTCAAGCTCTGGCTATGACATGCTGGGGCACTGTGTACTCAGAATAAGAGGTGGAGATCTTTCTAATTCTCATATTTTCCTAAACACTGCACATAACTTTTTGGATTTTATATTCCATTGAAATTATTTATTTTTATAGATTTTTTTCATCAATCATCTCTTCTTCTTCTCCATTTACTCACTGTTAACTCTAGTGTACTATTTTAAAACACATATTGAATCAGCCATAAGCTAGTAGTTTAAATTTGGATGCATAAAATATAAATCTAGGAAAAATTATAATCATGTCTTATCTACCATTTTTGAGATGTTTGGGAAACATTGAACAAGATATATTTTATTCCATTCATCATTATTAGTTGTCACTCTGAGAGTAGCTTTTCATAAAATAAGATCTGGCAAATATTTTTTGATGAATTAAAATAGGATACAATTCTTGGCAGTATTTTCACAGAAGTAATTGGTGACGATGAAAGATTGCTACCTAAATCAGCAGAATAGAGACAGTGGTCAGTTGGAAGATTAGTAATTGGAAGGGAAGGTTTGGGTCGCCTGAGGAATATTTAATGATAAATTAAACTGTAGGTTAAACATATGAAATAACTTCAGTTGAGGATAATTTCTCCCTCTATGCTCTATTGAAAATTACAATGTTGAGACATATTATCTAAGATAGGTGAATATTCAAATATTTTCTTTAGAAAGCACACATTTTTTATCATGCACTTTCTAAAGGGGGGAAGAATAGTACTATTTCCATCACGTTTTCTTCTTATTGCAAATTACAGAGGTCTTTCCTCTACATGCTCTTTGCCTATAGAACAAAAGTAGAAATGGCTTTGATTTCACAGCCCTTTGGAAGACACTCCATTTCAATGGAGAAAAGATAAGGCACTTGCTTTTTATCTTTAAACTGTAATTGAAACTGTTAGTACACCAAAGCAACAGTGTATTGCCAAAAGCACCCTTCTACAGCGGAGCCTTTCTACAGTGAAAGCACTTTGCACCTGTGGAGACAAAAGCAGTATTTTTCGTTGTCTAAAATGTTATAATGTATAATGGTAATAGTGATGTTTCTAAGAGTGAACTACTGTACTATTTCAACAGTGTGTGATGTATTGAGTTCCAGATAAATAAATTGCACTCCTTGTCCAATTTTATGAAATACTGAATACATTATAGAAATGAAAGAAAGGACTGCTAAGTTACTGATAATATGAATTAAAGCAGGACTTCGGGCAGCATTGCATGCATCTAAAATTTTTATTTTCTACCTTTCCACAAAACAGTTGTCAAGGAAGGTTAATCCTTAGTTTAAAAGTCTATGGTGTTCGGTATACTCATGTCTTAGTAAAAAGCTTGATCATAATCATTTTTACTCTGTGTCATTTTAATATCTATTTCTACATGTAAAACTTGGGTTTAAATCTTAAAATTTTGAATAAGCCCTGGGCATTATGCATAGATCATGCCAACTAAACATTACTATATTTTACCTAGATTTATCAAAACAGGATTCTGACTGATTTATCAATGTTAAATAATTCAATTTTGAGGCTTTATTATAATATTATTTTTGCTTATATTGTCAATGTAGCTGTGCACAAACCAAAATAACAAAAATATATTTTTGTATCCACTTATTCTTCTTCTGAAATAAAATTCCCAGATTCAAATAACAAAATTATTGGTCTCATGGTATTTGTTCTCACAGAGGACATACTTCAACTTGATAAACATACCAATAGTTGTGTGATTTAAAACATAATAATACAAAGAACTAGAACTTGGTGCATTATGCATGGTTTTGATGAAATAAATGGCATTGCTATAGTCATCTCAATATACCCCTCACTGTAATGTGTTTGCTTATGCTGTATTCACAACTACATATATGTGAAATTAATGAAGCTTTGGGGATGCAAGCTGAATACCTAATATTTTATATGATATTTTAACGGAACATATTTAAAATGTTTAAGCATTTGTCACTTTTCAAAGGTAGTTTACAGATAAGTTTATTTTTCCAGTTTAGATTTCTGAAAATTAGTGAAATTTACTTCTGTATAATGTAAGAAAGTCACAGACAACTAGGTAGCCTTTAGATTTGCTGAAGATACTTGCAGTAAAATCCTTACCTTCCTTCTATCAATAGTATTCATATTCCAGGCAAAGGAATACTTTTGAAAGAATTTACTGGAAAAGGTGATTTGAATAGATAGCCATCCAGGTGACAAATTAACCCTTGGTATAAGCCATACCATTTAGGCTAATTACATATTTAAGAATTTGTAAATATGGTATTTTTAAGTTGTTATGGCTGTCATAGATTATCACCGTAGAGCATTATTTTAATACAAAATTTCTGCATGTACACTATAAACACTGAAATGAAGAGGAAAGATTAAAGGAATTTGATATTGGTGTTAATTATGGTAATGTTATAGCTCCCCGGTTAATCTTATCTTAGAACCTTTCATCAACAAGTCCAAGTAGAACTGTTATCAGGTATATATTATTTTTAGGTAAGTGAGAGAACATTTAATAATGTGAAGCAATTAATTCTAACCTACTTATATAGAAGAGGGTTTTGAATTTATTTTTACCAATTTTCTTCCAGGTTTACAGTCAGTAAAATACATTTAATGTCATCTTTTTAATACCTAATGTTACAATTCTTAGACACATCTAGATTCTTACTGCAATGCAAAGACAAAAATAAATTTTCTTAGAAAAATTGTACCAAGTGCTGTTGCTCTGTGCCTTATCAAAATCCTAGTGGATTTTGTTCTCCATTTTAGGATATAACTATGCAATTTGTAAAACAAGACATTCATTAAAAATTGTAGATGCAAAAGTCTTTGAATTGAAATAAAAATTCTTTTACCAAAAATAACTGGTATCTTGAAATCACTTTTACATGAGTTAGTGAGTGGATAAACACAATTTAAAAGATAATAGACATTACTGAATTATCTGTATTTGTCTACTTTTATTTATATGAGAAATTAATGGGTTCTCCCTATTGACTCATCAGACATATAACAAAACATTCCTTTATGATGACTGGATGCATGGGGTACTTCACCACCATCAATTGGATTAGTAACAAGTGCAGTAACAAGACATTCCATGTTATTACATGACTTGTAGAAATTGATTTTTATTTTTTTCTAACTATTTTTAGACACATACTGACTATTTGAAAGAAAAGGAAAGAAGTAAGGAGAAAGGAGGAAAAGAGAGGGAGAAAACAATCCAAAAGAATTATCTTAGTTTGGGCAATTACATTTTAGAAATAAAATGTAACTTGAGGAAGCCTTCCAAGAGATAATTTTAACTTCAAAGTAAAAGTTTCTTTTAGAAATGGTAAGTCCTATCCAGAAGAAATTATGTTCAAAATTCGAGGTACTAGAAGTGAATCATCACAACCAAGTCCTACTCTTTACATATATATGTGTATATATGTATATATTTTTTGATTGCCCTACTTAAAAAACAAAACCAAAATAGCAAAAAAAGACAAAAAACAAACAAAAAAAACAGGTCTCCTACTGTTAATCTCATCTCCATTAAAGTTTTACCTGTAAGCATTTGCTAAGATTGTTACTTAAGTGTTGTATCACAGGAATAAACCAATAAGCATAATCACACAGCCTTTAAGGAAATAGGAATTATGAAGAAAATTACAGTTTAAGTAAGGAGAAGAATTTAAAAATACAGAGTGCTTCTGTGGAGCCTGTCAGGGTTAAATATTAGAAAAATGAGGCTTTTATGAAAGCTGAAAGTGGAAGAAATTTGCTTATGTTTGGAGGTAACAGAGAAGTATATTTATGTGTGACAACGAAGAAGAGCCTTCATGTGTAATTATTTTTAGAAAGATGCAAGAGACAAAGGTAATCTAATTCTTAAACGTTCTCCCAGGAGTCTTGTCTAGAATATTACAAGAATTTACCTTAGACTTTGCCTTTGATGAACATTTTACCAACTCAACACACTTAAATTTCTCATTGGGTGTCTCAATGTACATGAGTCATAGACTTGGCAAAGATATTGTTTCAAAAGAACTAATAATCATCTCAATCTATTAGTCAAATCACTTTTGTTTTTCAGGTAATTCAAGTTTCTTTCTTGAAAATACTTCGTCTCTTCTTTTTTCTCCTTATACTCTTACATACAGTTAAATCTAGATCACGTTTTCTTTCTTCAAATTTATTATGTGTATTATATTTGCTCTTTTACACAGGGTTTGGTTTGTTTTGTATACAGTAGTTGCTCAATAACCATCTCATCCCTTCAGTGAACATTCTGAGTACCTATGATGGGCTAGGCAAGGTGCTGTTTACTGATTCTACCATAATGAACAAACACTGCAAGTCCCTGAACTATGCAGCCAATATAATGTTGGATTAAGGAGTTTAAACAGTGATGTGAGTTTTTCAGTTTTTTTTTTCTTTTTGGTCATTGCTATTTTCAAATTTAATCTTTATTCTTCCGTTATTTGGTTTATTGCAATAGTTTCCTCATATGTATTCTACCTAATTGATGACATGTTATAATTAACATTACATTAAGAAATATTTTGTTTATTTTTGCACGTATTATCCAGTCACTTTTGGCCTTATCATTCTTTATGGATCTCAGAAACTATATTTCAGACAAAATATTCTACTCATTGTCTTCATTATGAGAACCTTTTTTTTTTGTCTTCTTGAATTCCCTCTGCATGTTTCAATAACTCTTTATCATAAAAATATAACAAAATTATAAAAATAACAATACTTAAAAAATATTCAGTACAAATGGCTCCATAAAGCTTTTTAACTTTTATTTTAAGCTCAGTCTTATACTTCTCTGTTTTTTTAAACTACTAATTTATTTGAGTTATCTTTTAAAGTGTCATATTCCACTTAAAAATAGCAAACCTCAGGATGAAAATATTGTGACCTCACACATACACATATTTAATTCTCAGTGATCAATAAGGTTGGTTGATTTAAATTAAACAAGGTATAATCTACTAATTACCTAAGATTGATAGTGCAAAGGACTGCTGCTCTTTAATAACAGTCTTGTAACCCTATTGTATTTGACAGTTTCTATTGTTCTTACAAATTTTCCATAATCATATAACATATATAATAAAACGGTCCTTATGCGTGATGGCTTTTAAAGCAAATCATGAAAATGGTTATTTTTGCACTTAGTTCTTGGAGAGTTATTCCTTTGAAGATTAGCATCAAATATGATTCCTCTTAAAATGCAAATGATAGTATTGATTATTGGAATCTTTCGAACTTTCAAGACCTAGTTCAAAAGTCATCCTACCTATAAAATATCTGAGGTATTCCCAATAAGCAGTAAAATATCCAACATTGAAAGGCCGGCCATTGCCTAGTCTATTTTAAATATATATTTTTACGTTATTTGTGTTATTGCACATTACCTTAAGGTTTAATTTGGATCTCTTCTCCCCTAAGAGACCTTGTACAGGTTTGGCTGAATGCCTGCCCTTTCTAATTCTTTAGAACTCAGTGCCAAATGCTAGTAAAAATTCACTGCATTGAATGGAAAATATCTGTTAATGAATATGTCTCTAATAGATGCAAGCATTTGGAAGATGTTTTATTCAACTCACTCTCTATTTCCCTACATACCAAGTAGTTTGGCACAGGGAAGACAATGAATAAATATTTGCTGACTGAAGTAATCCTTGAATTATATTCTACCTAATTTCTGCTTTCCAGGTCTGCTTTAGGTTAAGAAGACATCATAAAATTTCTTAATTTGCCTTATGTCTTCAGTCACAATAGTAATACGCACAGTACTAATGTGGTGTTACACTGTTTAACTTTTTACGCTAGACTATCAACTACATAAGGATAGAGACTGTTTCTTTTTCTAAAATTCCTGACACAAATTGGTAACAAACATTTTCTGAATGAAATTAAGTACATATTCATGAGATGATTGAACTCTGTGTCTGATAATGGACTGTAAGACACCTTTGCAGCAATGCTGTTCATGTTTGTGTTTTCCATGCAAAAGAGTAGAACAACAAAATTACCAGTTGTAATAATACATTAATTCTGTGATTATATGTTGTTGTAAGTGTGAAGCAACATCCAAATATCAGGATTTGAGGGCAAAAAATGAAAGTTTCAGGGAACTCAGTGTCTGGTCTGAGAGTGGTAAAGACTTCCACTTAAGAAAGAAAAAAAAAAGTGAAGCAAGAGGAGAAATCCTGAAATAAAACGAGTAAACAAAAAATGAAAATGTTGTGTCCTGAGTACCTCTGATTTCTTCTTAATAGCATTACATATAATGCACACATGATTTATATAGGTTATTTAGTCTTTTACTCATAAAAAGAGAATATATTTAATATCCTTAAACTCATTTATTTTCCTTAGTATTTTTCACAAAATAAAAATCTCAAACCTATTTGTTTTGAAAACACAGTAGGACTGAAGTCAGTTTAGCCATCCAGCAACACTGAACCAGCCATGGCCAATGATCAACATGCCTCGGGATATGCAAGCAGCTGTCCGCTTGAATAGGGTGCCAGTGTTGGACATCGACTGCAATCGATTGGTGGGAGGGTTTTGTGAAACATCAACCGTACACTTGATAATGTTATTTCTTATTGTGTCTAAAAGAAGGCTGTTTCCACTCACAGCAATATCCTGTTGTGTTTCCCAATCTCATAAAACATCAAGATGAAGTGAGACATTGATATCTTTATAACGGTAAGAGGAAGACATTCACAGCAAATGTACACGAAAATTTGGGGGAATCAAGGCTGTCTTTTAAGAATGACCCAATGTCTGGCAGCAAATCCATAAACTGACATTTTTGTGTGTGTGTCAGTGTTGTAGCTTCTTGACATTTAAATTCCAATATTAGCAATGTGGATCAATAAATCTTAGTGATGTCCTCAATTAAAATCACTGTGTCCTTAGCATACTAACGACAGAACTACCACAAACAGTTTGCTGTAAGAGCGGTCTGAGTGAATGGAAGCATTTCACTTTATGCATAATTTGATTATCTGTGCCAGAAATGGTTAAAAGTAAAGTTAATCACTCAAATCAAGTTAGGAAACAAATGTCCTATACAAAATGCAAACTTGATGGGATTCCAGAGTGTGCCTTTGCCAAGCTATACAGTGAAATTTCACTTGGTTTTTCAGAGTTGATAATAAATAAATATGCAGTCAGACTAATAATACATGTATTTATGAAATCATAAACTCAAACTTTTTGTTTCACATACCTCTAAGGTGAATTCATTTATTCAACAAATATATAATTAATTCCAGCTATTTGACCAGTAATGTATTGAGTCTGTGAGGATAAAGATGAATAAACCTGTCTCACTACTTTAATTGAGAAATTCATGGATCCTAAACTATTTTGTAAATTATTATGATACAGTATGTTAGGCGTTGTACAGAGGGAGGTTTTAAGTTACTGTGGGATCACATAGGAAGAAGGATTTTTTAAAAATACATAGTGGTACAAGGTTTCATAGAGAAATTGACTCAGAGAAGACATTTAAAAACAAATAATATTTCAAGAAGCTCAAGGGTGGAGGGAGTATGTGAGGATAAACAAGGAGTGTGGAGAAGATACTCATATCAGCATAGGATATGTTCCTTGGAAGCCATAGGTGGTAGAGAAGGTGTGGTAACTGGCAGAATATTAGGCTGAATAGACTGACTGGTTTTGATATTGGTCTGCCAGGTAGTATCTTATAACAGTCAGAAACTATCTACAGATTCTAAAGAGTATGGATGTTGAAGTCAGACAGACCAGAAACTCTAGCATTAAAAGAAGCATGTCCTAATGGCTAAAATTAGGCCAAACTTCCTGGGTTCAAACCCGGACTCTACCGTTTTGCAGAAGTGTAGGGTTGCTTAAATGAGTCCGGAATGATGTGTGCCTGCTGGGCATGCAGTGCTTCTCCCTCTGCATCTAGCAAGCTGAGCTACAGCACTGCGGGAGACTGTGTTATTGTTCCCTATGATTCACTCCCTTTTCTGCATTAGAAGGTAATAGATTCTCACCCACTGTCAGGGACTTCAGGGTCAGTGGGATGTGAAACAAAGTCACTTTTATCGTATCCAAGCAGAAGCTTTAGGAGCTATTGCTTATTTCCAGCTCCCCTATTTTCTGCCACCCTGAGCATAGTAGATCTTCTTTCCTCTAAAATCTGGAAAAAAGACTTCTAGTTCAAAGACAGAGTCACTGCAATTCCACAACTGACAGATAACCTGAGGGGAAAACTGACCCTTCAAAATCAAGGAATAGTGAAGCTCTTAATGACGTCAGTCAGTCACCTTATATTTTACAAATTTTCATGGACCATAAATACCCTTAAATGAACTGGCTTGCAGCCTTATTCAACAGTTTGTTTTCACTTTGGCTATTATATTTATCAAATCTGTTCAAACTCATGTTTCAATTATTCATCTGGTTTTTCCTGGCTAACCTTTCTGTTTCTGCTTTTAGAAATACTAGAAAGGCTTTCCTGTCTTCCTCCGACTATTTTAGCCAAAAAATTATGGATTTGGAACGTGTCTGAGAAATGTTACTTATATGATCCCAAGCAAAACCAGTACTGCGCATTGATGAGTTTGAATGAGTAAAATGGTGTGTTATTTGGAAGTTTTTGAATGCTTCTAGGACACATAAAATGAATTGATACGTTAATATAAACTATCTCAGAAAGTCAAAATATAATTACCTGAAAAAACATAAGTGGTAATATAATTACAACTATTTTAATCATATTATAATATACACATAAGAAAGCATGCTATATTTTAGTTCAAAATTATAGAGGTAAGATTTGCATATTAAAATGTTATGCTTACGCAATTCAAATACCATTTAAAACTTCTTCAGTGTAATGAGTCTAATGTTGCTTGTTTCTTAAATATATACTTAAATAATGAAATTTGCATCACATTTTTTGACTCCTCTTTAAATTCTTTGATATCTAATGTACAGTTCACTTTCTTACGAAAATGAAATGACTTCCTTGCCTGGTATCATGTGCTGAGTATTGAGCGGCTTACTCATTCACGAGCAGCTGCACAAGTTCAGACTACATTCCCCTCATGAGAATTACTGCCCAATGGCTTATTTATATGTGGTGAAAAAGACTCTTAATACATAACTGCATCTCATCTTGCCAAAAGTTATCTTCCTCAGTAGAGTCTGGTAGCACAGTTGCGCGTTCAGTGGCCAGATTACAAAAGATTGTATCTGTACCATCAGTGTTGGATTATAAGACTATTGGGGTGTTCCCAGAATTCTGTGGCAGAATTTCCAAATTGCAAAGCTAACAGAAGTAGCTAGAAGAATCCATCTTCCAAAGTGTGGAAAATATGTTAGCAAAATTTTAACTTCTACTGAAACAAGCTTACAAAAACTGACAATTTGGTATAAAATAATAATTTATGAAACACAGGACTTGTCAGCACTGTTAAGATGTTACAAGATGCTTCCCAAAACACATTTAAAAATTACTTCTAGTAATATGAAAAGTGAGAAAAAGATCCTTAAAGTTTTATTCCCTAAAAGGAATGGTGTCAGTTTACTATATCTAATTTTCTTTTTTTCAATTTTAAAGGCATTTATGGTATCATTGTATAGTATGCCATTATACACAGCACTGAAAATGATAAACTGCCATCTATGCTTCAGTGTTTTTCAAACAATACTAAGAGCACTGAATTGTTTAAGAAATTAGGTTTGTCTTTATGAATTACTAACTCAATTATTGGAAGTACTATACAGTAGAAATTGTATTTGGGGATACTGTAAACCTTTGCCTCTACTGTTTTAGGATTATTAGAAATGCAATGCCAATGACTTTTTGTATTTGTGACTACATGAGACTATTGTTAATAGACAATTATACATTACTTAAATATGAATTATAAATAATAATGGTGTCTTCTGCTTCTCAATAACTGAAACTAAAAATCTTTAATTTTTTTGAAATCAACATTAAGCTACCTTGACGGAAAAGATCACCCATCTATTAACATCTGGAAAATATCCAAAACAGCTCCACAAATTGATTTGCCAGCAATGACTTCCCAAAGTAATCTGATTGAATTGAAAGAGAGAAGAATTAAAATGAATGAAGGAAGAGGTGAACTATCTGTGTTTAATCTCCAGTTTCATCAGAAATCGATTAACTAGCTGACTTTGGGTCCAAAAGAATTAATTATACTCAGTCTCCAGTATAATTAACAACACTATGGCCATCTCCCAAAATATTCATTAAACAGTCAGGAACAATATGAAATTCAAATTAAAATTGAAAAAGAGATTAAATAGAAGTAGTCATCTCTAAAAAGAATCATACTACATCTGAGATGAAATCATTTGAGCAATACAAAATATGGAAATACATTTTGTGTTACATTTAATTATCATTAATTCCAGCACTGCAAGCTGGCAGCTATTTTAGGCTCATTACAAGGACTAAAATGGGCTAGAATGTTAATATGAATCTATCCTCATTGGAATAATGGTAATATGCTTCAAAGTTAAAGAAAGTTTAAAAATAAAGTTCTGAGTTTCAGTTAATTCCTTACATTTTCAATTAGGAATATGCATTATACAAAAAATGCTGATAATACATTGATTACCATACAGTAACAAATACATAAAAGAATCCAGCAACATTTTTTTCTCAGAAAAAATCTTTTTAAAAAATATATATGCTTACTGTGTTTTTTTAAAAAGTTTTTGTTTTTGTGTTTGTTGATTTAAATTAAATCTCATGATATAAAATCCCTATTGTTTAATGAGTCAAATTTGAAGTATGCATCCGAACTTCTGGAGAAATATTACTGGCATATTTTGTAAAATTATAGACTATTATAGTATTTGGGCCTTACTATTTATGATTTCCATATCTGGTTGCAGACATATAATTTTTTCAGATAAATACTGTAACCATAAGGATGATGTATGTACATCTGAAGTCATATGTTCAGTAAGTTGCAAAGATACTTCAACCATAGCCAGAGCTGTTCAGAGTAGTCTGCAGTTAAAATGTAAAATTTCAATATATGGAAAATACTAGTGTAACATATTTTAAGAATTGATATCTTATGTTTTATCTCTGTTACCAGGAATCAGGTTTTGACTGTACAAGTTCTGGACATGGAACTGACTGTTCATTACAGGAATTATAATCATACATGTTTTATAGGAAAATATATTTCACATATGAAAAATATATGTGGTGTGATAGTTAATAAAACATTTTAAAATATATCGTTGTTTTATTTTTACAAAAAAAATTAAATCATGCTCTTCTCAAAGGCATAACCAAAGTTAGGTTTTGTAGTTTATATCACTTATATACAGAATCCAAAAAAATGATACAAATTCTATTTACAAACCAAAAACAGACTCATGGACATAGAAAACAAACTATGGTTACCAAAGGGGAAGGGGCAGGGAAGGACAAATTAGGGGTTGGGGATTAACAGACACACACTTCTATATATAAAATAGATAAACAAGGACCTACTGTATAACACAGGAAACTATATTCAATTTCTAGTAATAGCATATAATGGAAAAGAATTTGAAAAGAAAATAAATATGTATTATTTATATATATAAATATAAAACTGAATCACTTTGCTGTACACCTGAAACTAACATTGTAAATCAACTACACTTCAATAAAAAATTAAAAAAGAAAATTGCAGTTTTGAAATGTGTCTCTGTGTAATGTGATTTGTGTATGTGATTTGCATAAACTTTGTGAAATCCCTTTTAAAAGTCCATTACTTTCATTTTTAAATTCAATATATATTTGAAGGATTCCCAAATGGATTCCGTTTTTTTAAAAACTGTGAAACAAAATCTTAAAATGACTGGATTTAAAAACTGAGACAAACTGTAATCTGATTTAGCCAGGATTATTGATATGGTGCAATCAGTCCACATAATTGGTAGTATTTACACAGAAAGAAACCATAACTAACTTCTTCAAATAGAACTGGGTCAGCCGCGGGAGGCTGGAGAGGGATCCGAGGAGGTGAGTTGCCCAACTGGAAGAAGGCGCGAGGAGCCAACATAGAGCAAAACAGCACTCTATTGCAGTACAAGCGGGTGGCGAGCCCCCAGGTGTACGCACTTGTCGTTTTCATCATGCCCGTGCATGAGTATTGCTCATAATGCTTACTCATGCTATTGGCCCATACCTATTGTTCATAATGCCTACTTATGCTACTAGCGCATGTGTACATTTACTTTTTACCTCACACACATGCAAGTTATTGTGAACTCTGACCTGGGTTCCAAGGCCTACTCACTTAAGACTGCTGACAAACTGTGGGAAAAGGAATGTACATATAAAGATAATTTGATGGCCCATGGATCCACCGGTGTTCTAAGCAGTGACAGTGTATTTTGTAATTTATGGAGCAAACCTCTAAGTTACTTTGTTTTCTGAGCAATAAAGGAGAAATTTAAGCTATTTCTTCAAGTCACCAAGAACATGTCTTCAAAAACAGTTCAAATTTTAATTTCAGATAAAGAGGAATAATCTGAAATGAAGTTGGCTTAAAAATAAAACAGAAAAACTGAAAATTTGAAAACTAGGGGTTTTAAAGCAAGGCATTACACAAAATCTAGGAGAAAAACTACTTAGTTTTGAAACAAGAAAATATGAGCTAGATGTAAGAAGCAGTCTAAACATACATACTACCTAGAATAATGTATAATTATTAAACTAAACTGAATATTTAGGATTAAAAAATCTGTAAAAAAATGAAAATTAAATAAATCTGTAGACCAGAAGAGGAAAGATGTATTGAAACTAATCCAATACTCTGAAAAGAAAATGAGAGGCCTGGTCTTAAATTTCAACCCTTACATTAAGTTTCATGTTGGATTCTAAAATGGGCTCAGAGATTCCATTAATTCTTCAAAGCAAAGGTTTATTTTTCTATCAAAGTATTGATCAGATAGGCTTAAGAATATCACACCCTGTTTCAAAGAGGGCAGGTAGAGCATTTGCAAAATAAAATTATATATATATATATAATAAAACATTTTTTTGTCTTGCTTTTTTAAAAGAACACCCCAAAGCAACCTAACTTTAAAGCATTTCTTAAAGATACATAGAAAAATATATGGAAAATGATGTCATTTTCTATCCCTATTTAAGACACAGCTATCATACCAAGTCAAGGGCACTGAGCATATATGGCCCTATTTTTTAAAATAAACCATATGTGCCTGAATGAAGAATGTAATGGAAAATGCACATTTTCATCTAGTAGTTGGTGGCTAAATGCATCTGCTGGCACCAGCTACTGTTGCCAGGGAAATTGTTAAAATTTTTAATTTAAGAATTGATTTCCACATGAGACAAATTTATTATGCTGTTTAGCTGGCTGAATTCTCAATTTCTAAAATTTTAACCAGAGTTATTATAGTAAGTATTTAAATCACATAGCTGAAGTTTTATAATATATAAAATATGTAAATGCAGTTTCTTTATATAAAAATATGATACACTTTTGAATTATACACATATACAAATGAATGCTTTGTTGTGCATTGAAATTAGAAGAAACTTCGTAAGATCTTGTCAACATGCAAAAGGGTCATTTTTTACTATATGGTATAGTTTCTGAATAGATCCACTTTCATCAAGCCTAGAATTAGCAAGTGATAGCCAAGCTAATGCAGGAAAAACAGATGTCAGGTGTGAGAAGAGCTTTATCCCAGGCTTCACTTGAGCCCCTGCAATGTGCCCCACCAAGTGTGGGTCCTTGGTTTCGCACAGGAAAGAATTCAAGAGCGAGCCACAGTTGAGTAAAGGTAGATTTATTTAGAGAGATACATCAAAAGGCAAGAGAAAGGCCACGAGGTATGGGGGTTGGGTGCTCAGAGTAAAAGTAGGTACATGCTCCATAGACAGAGTTGCCAGTTTTCATGGGCTTAGTGGCTTCATATGCTAAAAAGTGAAAGGACCAGTCTAACTAGCCTGGGGAAGGGGCTGGGATTCCCAAGAAGTTGGCCATTTCCCACTCCTTGACCCTTTTAAGCTAGCCTTGGGACTGTCATGGCACCTGGGGGGGTGTTATTCACCCTGTTAATATATTACAATGAGCATAGAATGAAGCTCAAGATCTGCTAGAAGTCAAATCTCCCACCACCTCGAGCCTCAAGGCCTCCTGGGGGTTGAATCTTCCACCATTTTAATGTTAACTGCTGTAGCATTCCTTGAATGGCCGTGCCCTGCCCCCTTCCTGTCTCAAAGTTAGGAGAAACATCATTTAACAGCAAAAAAATCACTGAAAGATACATTCTGGAGCATAAAAACAAATTTAAAAGTTTTCTACTGTACTATGCAAAGGAACCACTAAACTGATTTAACTAGTATGAATTTCTAAACATCTTTGAATGCTACAAAGCAGTGGCTTCTCAGGAACCTATGCTGCATAATTATGAAATATCTTTTCCATGTCATACTTTACAGATTTCACTTTAAGTGTGACTGAGTCCTTCCTTAGACTGCCAAATTGTAGTACACAGATAATTCATATTTCCAAAAGTAATTCATGGATGGATACAATATATTTATTTTAATAATTAGTAAAGAAACTTACAGTTTACCAAGAATAGTGCTGAAAAAATTCCATCTGATAATCACCAAAACGTCAATACAGATGTAAAACCGATATGTGAAAATTACTTTATAGATTGAACTCTGGGCTTAGTAGTCAACAATTAGAAACATGAAGTCAGAGGTTGTCTGAATTGTAGCAAATGAATCTGAGTCAAATACCAAATACCAGAATCAGGACACCGATTTATTGTACTGGGGGAGCAGACAGAACAGACTGAAAGAAAAGTAAGTCGAAGGCAGATTACAGATTTAGAGGAGCAAAGCTGAGGTCAGAAGAAATCTGCAGCTCAATCTATAGTTGCTGTATCGACTGGGTTTTATCTTTGTAAAGTCAACACACATCTTCTAACAGGAGGTGAGAACAGCTGGCAGCCTTTCCCAGCCCCTAAATGAGTGGATCATGCTGTCAGCACACTGCAAATACCACAGCTTGCAGTGTCAGCGGCTTTCCTTGGAGTATCCTCAACATCTCATAAACTCAGCGAACACTGAGCTGGCTTCATAAAACTTTGTGGGAATGAAACCACTCCCCTCTGAAATGGCAGGGTAGACTTTGTGCTGTGCAACAACAACAAACACAACATCAAAATCAGGACGGCACCTTCAGCTACACTTGAAATTCAGTTTAACATCCATTTTCTTGTTGTTCTCAGTTGACCTTAACTTCTAAGTGTTGGTCAAATTTTTCAGTCAAGAAGTATTTCCTCTCATGATACTTGAGACATTAAGTATTTGATAATGTTGTTAGAGACATGGCACAATGTACCTCAGGGGCCAGCAAACTACAGTTGGTGGGCATAATTTTTTAAATCAAGTTTTATTGGAACACTGTCACGTCCACTTGTTTATGTATTGTGCCTGGCCACTTTCCTGCTAAAATGATGAACTTGAGTGTTTACAACAAAGGCTGCTGGGCCCCAAAGGTGGAAATATTTACTAACTGAGTCCTGTGAGAAAAAGTCTGCCAACTTGAGTGTAGAAGAAGAAATGTTAGATTTAGAATCCAGAATGTTGAAAGTAAGGTAATATAAATAATAAAGTAATATTATATTAGTTTCAAGTGCACAGCATAGGGCACCTGAACTATCATAAATAAACTATAAATCAATAAAAAATTCAATAATATGTTTGATAGCAGCTAGTTGATTATCCTAAAATCTGAACTCAAAATATTGAATCTTTGGTTCTTGTCTGTTTTGGGGTGCGGATAGGAAGAGTTGGCCTCGTTGCTGTGGAAAGGAGCGTCTTGCGGATCCCCAGTTATACGCGTCTGCATTTTACTTCCTGGTGCACGATTTGCCTGTTGCCCATGATAAGGTACAGGAGTAAGTCTTCCACCCACTTGCCTGAGATACATTCCCTGTAATCTGACCTCTACCCTACTGCTCACACTTGGCCTTTAAGAAAGTATAATTACCAACTTTCAGGAAAACTTACTTGTCCCTTCGTTTTCCCCTCAAAATCTCTGAATATGTAAGAGGACATCAAAGTATACTGTAAATAATAAATAAATCAACAACAACAAAGAAATGTGAGGGCAGATTCAGATGTCAGGGCTGACGTCTTGTCTCTCAGACAAGAAATTTCCAAGTATTATTGTAGTCGTATCAGACAATCTTTTTAGTATTCTACCTTAATTTCAATTATTTGTTAAAGAACACTGATCTTTAAATCATTTAATGCAATATTTATGTGAAAAAAGACATGAAGAAATAAAATACCAAAAGCGCTTATTTGTGTGCATGTCATATGATTATTAATTTTCTTTTAAATTCTGTACCACTTGATAAGAAGAAAGACTGTACTGAATTTTTAAGATATGTACATAGAAATGTACACTCTAGAATAGCAGTGGGAAGAATACAGATTGTTAGTAAAGAGTAAGAGATACAGCTATTTGTTTGGCTTTTAAAAATGATCAACTTTTGAATGTCAAAAGGATAATTCCACCATAGTTAGCCTCAGTCAATTTCTATCACTCATTGCATGAATTATGTCAATCACTGTAGACTGCCCTGCATTAAGGCAGAAGTGTTATTGACTAAAGTTCAATCATTTTGATTCACTTTATACAACTGGTTTCAGCCTGAAAGACAAGTAATAAACTCAGCTTAAAAAAAAAAACAACTCAACAATTCATCATTTCTATATAGCTTATGAATTTTTGTGAATTACCTGAAAATTTCTGAGTTAAATTTATTACTTTATCATGTCTGAAAAATTCTGGATGATACATTAAGGGAGAATTAATAAAATTATACATTGAAATCATTTCCACAAGTTAAAAGGGAAAACTGAAGAGAAAATTTGGGATGCAGCTTTCATTTTTAATCAACCTAGCAACAGACCTCAGGTTAGGATCAGTGATACCATTACTCGTCAGTGTATTTGCTCACCGGGCCAATTGAGCAAAGTGAGTAAAGTCAGTATTTTTTTAAACTTTCCTGTATAGGATATATTTTATTGTCTCAAAAATCCTCCAAGGACATAACCACATGTGATTTCACGAACAATGATATTTTTGACTCATAAATTTGGTCATTACCAATTCATAGGGCTAACGAACACTGGAAACTAGGTGCAATGTTCAGCCAAACCATGTTAAAAAGGAAAGAGCAGAGTGGAACTGAGAGTGGTTTGACCACTGGCAAAAACAAACCTGGCAAACATTCAAGTTGTATTACGGATGGAAAATTGTGCTGTGGTGGGAAATTGACTGTTGTCGTTGCCTCAGCATTCACTCTAGCATTAGACAGCCTTGTGTCTGATTCCCTATGTCTAGAAATATGGAGATTCTACTTAACTGCCCAACATGTTCATTTGTAAAACAAAGATACAAGGTCTCATGTCCTAGCTTTCTAGTAAATGGCATAATAGATGGAAAACTCTTGGCACAGTGCCTGGGACATAGGAGAGTAAATAAATGTGCAATATATCAGTAACCATGTTCCATTTAATTCCTCTGTTTTTATATATGCAGCAAATAGTGAAGGATGAATAGCTTGAGCTTAAAATCTATGTTTCTCAAGCAAATACAGGTTTAGAGGCACATGCTTCTGATTAGCTGATAAGAAAACTTGTATAGAGTTTTAAGTGGCTACTTAGCAGTCTAAGTAGGTCTCTGATTTAGGGAAGATAGTTTATCATTTTTAAAGAGGATAAATTAAACTTTGGATCTTTCTATCAAAGACTGCCCTTGAAAAACTCATCAAGGTAAGTAGTTTTGCAAGGAATTAAAGTCAGAGCCTGAATTATAGTGATTTTGTAACCAATAATGTACTTTCTGAAGGCTCTTATTACTTCCTAATTATATATTTAATGCCAATAGGAGTTGCAAAAACCTACTGAGAAAGAAGTATGTGATCTATAAATAGTAAAACTATATCAATCACAAATTAAAAGCTATTTAGAATGCAAATGATGTTATGCAAATTAACATCAAATAACTTTGACACGCTGTGTATTAACTGACATATTGGTTTTATTATATTTGTAGCTCTATAAAATAACTATATTCAGAAGTATTTAAAATAATATTGTTTAAAGTATTAAATAACATCTGTTTGCATTAAATAAAAAATAAACTAAACCCACGGCATCTAATCAAAGGTTTATTTTATTGTTACAAAATTAAAAGTTTTGGCAACTTTATCTAAAACTTCCTGTAGATCATAATATTTTCTAAAATTCCCTCTATTCTGCTAAAATAATAAATAAAAAGCAATATCAATGCCTAGAAGGAATGATGGAAATCAGTCCCACCTTAAAGACCTATGGAAGGCAGGATGGTACCCAACATATAGACTTGCTAGCACATGACATAACACACAGAATACAGTTCACACAGGGCCCGAGCCATAATGAGACTAAATAAATGTTAAGTATATTCATAGTATTTTTCTGTTTGAATTCTCTGATTATATATAATTCCAACAAATGGTTGAATTCATATCTACAATATCACTAATAAATTCACCACAAAACCAACATGTCCACACAGGTAACAGTGGATGTAGCTGCACAAACACAACCAAGATGTAGCCTCACTTGCAGATGTTATGCTGTGGTATCTTTGTTGTGGTATCCTCTATAGAGAACGTTAACATAGTCTCAGGGATAAAACTCTATGCAGTCATCTCCATAAATTTATCCTTTGTAGATTTATAAAACCTTGTTCCCCCCCCCAAAAAAAAATCTTCCAAAGGGAAAAAACAAATACACAGAAAGAAATCCATTGAAACGTATGCTTAAAAACACAAGTTCAGTAACCCAAGAAAGATTTGAACAGCATATTACATCTTGTTCACAACGTCATATACGAGTTTCTCTTCGTATCCATTCGCAACTATCCATTCTAGAATCCCCACATTCCTAACAAACATCTCTCCTTGTTTCAGTGGCTTAACTGGCAGTATGACCCTGAATCTCTCACTAGGTCATTCTGAGGCCAAGATTATTGCACTTGTCTTTTACCATCAAAATTGGACAACTGAGTATCAAGAACATTCAAATGAACCAAAATGGTACCAAGCATATGCTTCTCTGTCTCCAATGTGTAACAGCAGCCCTACTCTAATTAATGAAGAGCATCAGTTAACCCTCCCAAGATGATGCTTCCTGCCTGCTGGTCCATTGGCACAAGCTGTTCAAGTGTCCAGTGGTCATCTGTATCTTATGTGAGAATGAGATAGTTAAGATACTACCCTTTAAGAACACTTGTGCGCTTCTACTTGCCTCTTAATATCTTGGTCTTTGCCATGAAGCTTTCCACAGAGACGCTCCCCTGACCCCAGGCTGAGCCCCAGATTATGAACATTTGCAACAAACTTGAGCCCAGACTCAGAGAAGAGCCAAGTCCGTATGGATCCATGACATGAAGCAGAACTTCTGGAAAGAGTATCAGGGGAAAAGGAAGTGTGGCAAGTACTTGGAGGAGAACAATGATCGATACTAATGAACACTCTATAAATTTGGAGTTGAATAAATATTTTTTAATCATATTCTAAAATATGACAGGGAATGTATATTGAAACAAGGATTGATTAAGTAAATTTTTAGAGCACTTAGATTTTTGTAAAATACTATGTTAAGTCCTGAGAAAGGCAAAATTTATTCCAAGTCTAAAATGGTAAGTTCACAAGGCACATCCCAAATCTTAAATGAATGCAAACAACAGAATGGTCAGTTCCATACAAGATAAGTATGTATTTTCTCCAATGTTTTTCTTCTTATTCCCCAACATTTTATTTTTTTCCAACACAATAACCTCTATAATCATACAATGTCTACAATGCTTGGGAAACAACACCAACGACAAGAAGACAGTTCAATCTTCCCGTCCCATCACTGTCTCTCTCTCTGTGACTGTCTTTTTCTGTCACTGTCTCTCTCTTTCTCTCCTCTCTTTCTTTCCCCTTCCCACCATTATAGGTAAACCTGATGTTGGACGTATTTTTAAAGGATTTAGATTAAGTACTGGCATGTAGCCTTGATTGTCCTTTTTTTTTTACGTTGTTCAAATGATGGATTATGGATGTGCTACCTGTATCTTGCTTTCTGTGGGCTGTGATGTTTTCCAGTGAAGTTTAAAAATAAATAAATAACAAGGAAACTTTTAAAAATGCATTGTCCTATTGCTTTGGGGTTTGGAGCAATCATAGTGAAAATGCTTTGCTGGCTGATTTTGTGTTATGGACTGGGCTCTTTTCTCCAAGCACAGCCATAAAATTGCTTTGCCATTTTTTTCAATTACCAATAAAAACTGTCAAAGAGCCATGCTCAAAAGTGAGTTGTTAGCTGAAGTCAGCTCTTTTATTCATATTTAGAGGACCCACAGTACCTCCAGCATTTAATACTCCAACCAAGATGTAAGCATCCAAACAATTATCTGCTACTCTAATGCCACATAATGCTCTAATTATTTTTATTCATCTGTTCCCAATGTAGTCCATTTAGACAATTCCAAAAGGAGAAATATTAATCATTTCCAATCACAGGTGTTATTGTAGGAAAAATACCTGTAATGCAACAAATTACCATAGTATCTGAAGCACAGCACGTATGTAAGCATTTGTCAATCTAGTAAAATTGTATTCATTAAGACACAAAAGACTTTTTGATTAGTTCAGTGGAATAAAGTAGGGTATATACTGCTAAATTACATGGTATAAAGGTTTTCAAATGACAGGTATGAGTGCATATAGCATCTGTTCTTAATCATTAGTGTTGGTGGCAAAAATGTTGTCACTTATGACCGGTAGGATTCAAATAATAATGCAAAGAACAGGGAAGAGCAGTGCTAGATAAAACAACGACTTTACAGAGGAAGTGAAAACCTGGTGATGTGCCATTTACAGGACTAAAGGGTGTAAGTGTTGCTAGCACAAAGCCTGAATGATTTCTTCCCTGAAAGAACAACTCATGAAATGCATTGGACAGTGTCCTTGTCTACTCGGCATATATGTGAACTGTACTGTGATGACAAAGAATGTCTTCTGCTTCCCTATGAATTTCAAAGAATCATCTGGATGCCTAGATGAGGGAAGGCTCCTGACACCAATTCAGTCTCCATATTTTCAATATGTGGAGGCCAAATACTATGTTTGTTAAACCATTAGTCTTACTCATTTATAACGTGACCTGTGATTTTGCAAAAGCAGGAAAACCCACGAGGCCAAAGATACGTAGGGTAAAATGCCATTTAAAAGCAAGGGCAAGCTTCCATGGTTGTGATTAATTTTGTCTCCATCTGTACTCTGCACAATGAAACTTTCGTGCACCATTCTATACAAATCAGCAAACATACAGTGTTTCAGTGAAAAGAGCAGAGGCTTTGGAACAAAGCAGAATAAAGTGCAAATCCTTGCCCGCCCCCTGTCAGGCTGTGCAACTTTCTCCACCACTGCAATAAAGCTAACAATACATATTTTACAGGATTCTTGGGTGAAAGGAAAGCAATAACGTGAAAATTTCTTCCACACTCTACAATGATTGGTTCCTTTTCCTTTCTCTTAGTACCTGCATACAAAATAAATGTGATAAATCTACTCTAACTGTAAAATTAAGAAGAAGATGCTAGTAATTTAAAAACTTGCTTTAAACTTGCTATGAAGTTTAGCACTATTTTTGATTGGGAAATACATTCATAGATGTTTTAAGAACAACTAAGTAAACCAGGGTGAGCTTGTGGACCGATACAAAGCGTCAAAGATGATGAAGTTGTTCAGCATAGAAAAGGAGCATAAACTGGAGGATCTCAGGAGATCAAGAAAAAAGTGAGTGAGGCGGGCAACAGAATGAATTGAACACAGAGTTGATCAGTCAGCATGTTTCTGAGATGCGTTCCACTGCAAACCACAGCATTAGTTCTTAAGTGGACTTATAATATATTATTTTCATATGTACAACATAGGGATTTGATATTTTTATATGTTATACACCATACAAAATTATTATATTATTGACCATTTTTCCTCCACTGTACATTACATCTCAATGACTTACTTATTTAAAAATTTATTTACATCTTAATCCCCTTCACCTATTCTTGTCAGATCTTATAAGAATAAAGACACTATTAAATAAAGTGCATATATAGTACAGGGATAGAATCAGTAGGGTGCAGACAAATAGTTAACAACTGGCCCTCTGATGAGGAGTGAGCATCTACACACGTCTACACGTGATTTTACTATATGTTCGACTAATGTAAAGAAAATGTACCATAAAATTTACAAATGCTAATGAAGTATTACTGCGCTTCATAATAAACTCATAAGTCATTTTTTTTCCTGAAGAATACATTCACTGGTTTTCCCTGAACGCTTGTGTCCAAGTCTGAGCAAGAGTTGCAACTGACAAACAAGGGTAGCAGTGACAGTCTCCTTTATGTTAGGCAGTAACATGAAAATGAGAAGTGAACCCAGATGTTCAAGTGCATCTCATTTGTTAATGATGTGAACAACTTTCAAGTACTGGGAGAATAGTTTCTTAATTGTTTATGCTGTTTACAATATAACAGCTACAGATACACACATTTTCAAGTGTAAGCTTAATTAAGCACAACTTCTTAACATTTTCTCCAAAACATTTGAAGTGTAGATAGTTAGCAAAACAATAAATCAAGTGTGATTTGTAGTACTTGTTAAGCTCTGGGTATATATAGGGACATTGTGGTTGATTTCCAGATAACTAGCTGATGTTACTGAGTGTAACATCGAGGGAAAAAAGGCACATTAGCATTATTATTTTATAGTATTGTACCATGCAGACTCACAAGACATAAATAACCTCAAGAGTATACATAACATTAGAATGCAACAAAATAATTAAGAAATTATGAGTTTTGAGTATTTATTAGCTTTCATTTTAACATAATTAATTGGACTTTAAATTCATATTATTTAATTTTTAATAATGGCTGTTTTGACAACCAGCTCACACACACAAAAAAACATAAAAACTAAACAATCCGCTCTCTCAGACTGCCACAAGCCTGGCCTGGTACACTACTGGACAGAAGGAAGACAAGCAGAAACATGCTTCACAGACAACGGCAGAAACAGTAACTGTGATCTGGAAAACAGGAAGGACTGGGGAGAAAATACTGCCTTTCAACATTTGAAGGAGTTCATGTGGAAAACGAACTGTCCTGATTCTGAGTCCAGGGATTTGTTTTTCAATCAATAATGCAATTTAAGAAGGATCATCTTCAATTTGATATAAGAACCAACAGAGAACATTTAATCCTCACAAACGTACTGAGGACAACTCGCTGCAGCTGTGAAACGCAGCAAACTTGGACACTGTCACTCCTGTACTTCCAAGATGAAAAAAGCTAAATGAATTGAAAACCAATACCTTTCCTTGGAAATATCAGAGAACCAAGTTCACACAATGAACCACCACCACAAAATCTGAAAAGACATAGGAATCCAGAGAATCACAGGGAGACCTGCTTCCCTAGGGCAGAAGTCACTGGAGCCCTAAATTGACAGGATGCTTAAATGGCAAATTTTGTGGATAAAAATGAAAGGAAGAAACTATGGATGGCTACAGTCTTAGAAGGATCCCCACACTGTTGCGGTGTTTTCCTCTGTGAACCCACCAGGGTGTCACTAAGTTAAAAAAAGAGAGAAAACACCCTATGTCTCTGGCAGGGGTGGGAAGAAGGATGATAGTGTGGAATACACCCAGGGCTCCCTCCGTAACAAAAGCCTGCTTGCCAAGGAAAGGACCAAAACCTGATTTCAGCTCTGGGAGACATATCTCCACGCTCCAGCACGTTCCAGACTTCCTGCCTCACGTGAGGGGGATGGAAGGCAGGAGCCACGTGACTGCAGGAAAACTTAGGGAGGACGATAGCAGCCCAGAGACACAGACCCATTACAAGCCTGAGAATTAATCATAGTATTATAGGTCACACTCCTCCCCTACAATTTACCATCTCATCTGCAGGCTCCCACATGATAACGGCTGAAAGGCACAGCCTGTTTCTGAGGAGGAATACTTAGAGAAGCCCATAGTTAAGAGGAGAGATTAAAACAAGGACATTAAAGAAATATAAAGACTATGGAAACTATGGCTACAGCAAACATTTAAATGAATCAAACACGTTGCCAGATTAACATAAAACCTCACACTACAGGCCGACTGAACTAATTTCCTATTACCTGATACAGTAGCCCACCTTCTAACCAAAAATTAGAAAGCAAGGTACAGGTAAGGAGAAAGGGTCCAAATAGACAAAGCCTACATCGGAACAGGACTAAGGCACAGCGCAGGTGTTAGCATTATCCCGCAGGGAATTTGAAATAAATGCGGTTGATATGTTAAGGACTCTAATGCATGTTGACTACATGCAGTAACCAATGAGTAATGTAACCACAGATGTGTAAAGAAATAAAAAAAAAATGCTGGAAATCAAAAACTCTGCAACAGAATGAAAAAATGCCTTTGACGAGCTTAGCAGTACTGCACACGGCCAACAAAAAAAATTAGTGAGCTTCATGAGAGGACAATAGAAACTCCCAAACTGAAATGCAAAGAAAAACACTAAAAACCCAGTACATTGAATAATTGTGGGATAATATCCAAAGGTGTAATACACATATCAAATCTAACAATGTCTAAAAAAAATTTTACAACATGACTGAGTGGGACTTACTCCAGGAATGTGAGGTTGGTTCATTGCGAAGAATTTGATCAATGTAATCTACCACATTAACAGGCTAATGTAGGAAAAGCATATGATAATATCAAAGGATGCTATTCCCCTAAGACAGAGAAAGGACCAGGATATCCCTCTCACCAGTCTTATTCAACATTGTACTGGCAGTCCTATCCAGTGCAAGAATGCAAGGAAAAGAAGGAGGTTTTACAGTAAAAGACAGAAACTTTTACAAAAAATTCACAGGTGACATGATTGTCTATATAGAAAATTCCAAAAAATTACCAAAAAATGTTGGAACTAATAGCAAGGTCGCATAAAACAAGGTTAATATAAAACATAAATTAATTCCCTAAACACAAACAATGGACAGATGGAATGTGAAATGTTAAAAAAAAATCATTTTCAATAGCACCAAGAAAAAGAAATATTTAAGTACAAATATACAAAATATATACAAACTATACATATGGAAATGGATGAAATTCTGATTTAAAAACTTAAAATTGTCTAAAGAAATGGAGAGGTCTTCCATGTTTATGGATTAAAGGATTCAACATTATCAAGAAGTCAGTTCATTCCAACTTGATCTACAGATTCAATGTAATTCCAATTAAAATTCCAGAAAGATATTTTGTAGATATTGACAAACTTATTCTACAGTTTGTAAGGAAAGTCAAAAGACCTAGAGTAGCCATCAAAATATTGAAGACAGGAACAAAGTTGGAGGACTCACACTGACTGATTTTAAGACTTACTTTAAAACTACTGTGATCAGTCCAGAATTTTACTGGACAAAGAACAGACACATAATTCAATGGAACACAACAGAGGCCCAGAAAGAGCCCCATATAAATAGCAACAATTGTGCTTTGACAAAAGATCAAAGGCAATTCGACGATACTGGATATTCTTTTCAGTAAATGGTAGTAGAAAGTTTGGATGTTCATACGTGAAAAAAAAACACCTAGACAAGGATCTTACATTTTCACAGAAAATAATTAAAAATGATCAAATACTTAATTGTAAAATCCAAAATGATAAAGCTCCTAGAAGAAAAGATGGGACAAAATCTGTATAACTTTGGGATTGATGATACAAGCCATGAAAAATGAATTGGTGCTTTTACGTTTATTAAGACTAAAAACTTCTGCTTGCAAATATCACTATTAAAGACAAGGCACAGATTGAGGAAAATATATTTGCAAAATACATATCTGAATAAGAACATATATCAAAAATACACAATGTTTTAAAAACCAATAATAAATTTAAAAAAATTTAAAATGGACCAAATATAATATAGATGGTAAGTATAGTAAAAGATATGGATTATTATTTGCCATGAGAAAATTTCAAAATAAAACAATAATGAGCTATCACTACACGATTATTAGAGTGGTTAATGCCCTCATACCTGACAACCTCAACTGCTGTTGAGAATGCAGACCGAGAGAAATCACATTCACTGCTGGTGGAAATGCAAACTGGAACAGCAACTCTGGAAGGCAATTTGGCAGTTTCTTACTAATTTTTATCATATGGCCTAGCACTTGTATTTTGAGATATTTACCTAAGTGATTTTTTAATTTATGGCCACACAAAAAATCTGCACCCAAATAGTTAAAGAATTTTTTCATAATCAACAAAAACTAGAAGCAACCAAGAAGTTTTTCAGTAAGTGAACAAACTAGTACATTTGCACAACGTATTTTTATTGTGCAGTGAGTTCTTATTTGTATTGTACAATGAATTATTAATGAGCTATCAAGCAGCAAAAAGATATGAATGAATCTGAAATGCCTATTGCTAAGTAAAATAAGCCAGTCTGGAAAGGCTACAAACTGCATGATTCCTATTACAGTCCGTAAAGAGACACTACAGATCTCATAAAAGAGCGGTGATCTTCCCGCATGGACAGGAGAGTTTTAAGAGGTGAAATAAGAGGAATTCTAAATAAACAGTCCTCTATAGCACAATGTAATGCACTATATGATGCGGATGATTCTAAAGGAATATGGGGGCTAAGGCTGTGGTGAAAAATAGCTATTCTCTTGAAAAACTTGCATTTTACCTTTATATTCAAAATGATTTGCTTTTTAAGTGTGTGGATTAACTCTTCCTGTCCTCTTGAATAAATTACTTTTATTCTAAAAGTCGTAATAAAAATCAAAATAAGTACTTCTCCCTGTTCTGCTTTGATGCAATAGTTTAGCACGAACATTTCAGGGTAGAGTTTGACTAACATCTGGATATTTTTGCAGATTTGCCTTCAGGGATGTATTGCTGAATGGCTGCTATGAAAAATAAACACATAACTTTTCTCGTTTGAAAGAACACACTAGATTTGTTTTTTCCCCCAAATAGCGAAGAAATTCAGCACAATGGAATTAGGCAGATGTCACTTATTCAATAAACATAGTCTTAACCCCCTTCTCTAGGAACAAAGGAATGTAAAAGGTGGTTCTTCATACATGTTTGTCATATCCCTTTAAAACTCTTAAAGCTACAGTTCATTTGCACATAGACGTTTAAAAAAAAATTTCAGGGACTGATTTGCAGAACGTGAGAGACAATAAGAAAGCCCTTGAACAATAACTAAAATACCAGCTGCTGATTTTGTTACCAGAAAGGTTCACACAGACAATAATTTCTCATCATACATGCTTACTTCCCATTACTTTTCTCCCTGTGTTCAAATAAATGTTCAATGGATAGCTCTTTTTGTAATTGTAATTTCTTAATTAAGTTAATAGAGACAAGCACTGTGAATGTGCATCTCATGGTGTGAAGAAAATATCACCCACCAAGTAACACATCCCCTACTGAGGTGATTAAATTAACAGAACTGTAATTAAATGAACAGAAACTGTTGGTTTCAGAAGCTTTCTCTTGTATAGTATTTTATAGAGTGATCAAAGGCCCTCTTTTTTTTTTCTTTAAAGAGTTGTTTTTTTTTTAAATTTTTTAATCTTGTTTTTTTTTCGGGGGGGGAGGTAATTAGGTTGGTTGGTTGATTTATTTATTTACTGATTTATTTATTTTTAAATGGAGGTACTGGGGATTGAACCCAGAACTTCGTGCATGCTAAGCACGTGCTCTACCACTGAGCTATACTGTTCCCCTACAAAGGCCCTCTTAAACAGAGAACTTATACTGCCTTAGTATTGAAATAAACTCTCCAATAAAAGTTATTTTGTTAACATTTATTTACATAATAGTAACTGCTATAGAAACCATCCTAGAAAACCTCTAAGATATATACTCAGAAATAAGCCATGCTCAATGAGGTAAAAGTAAAAGGACATTTATATCACCTGACAGAAACGGCTGCAATGCAATCTATGTAAAAAATTGTGAGGTTCTTGAATATTTGATAATAAATGCTTTCCAAAATGATTGTCTTCCATCGTTTTGCAAAATACTGTATTTAATGATAGTTCTTTTGATAGAAGTTCATTGAGAAGAGGCTATAGAATCAAATACGTGGAAGCTTACAGAGTTTATAGAAGAGATTAAGTCATTGTCTTTCAGGTAAGGTGAATGAGGATGCTTATTAATTGAGAGCATAGATTACTGTCAGCAATATCTGGCTTCAAATACTGGCCCTGATGGCTTTTTCTGCTGAGATCCCATCGGACATGAGCATTTACAAACAACCCCTCTGCCCTGCCCAATTTGTTTTCCAGCTGGTACCCTCCTGTCTATGGTGGCCTAGATCCAATAGATCCAACAGATACAAAAATGTTGGTTATATCATTCCTCACTGTGAGCAGCCAACAGGGAGAGAGGTCTCTATTTTTGCATCTATTTCATCCCTTGTCCCATGCCTCTCACTGGTCTTGCAGACTTGTGATTATGTTCTTAGTTAACAGTAGACCGGGTTTGCCACTACTGAACTGAACGAACTTGGGTAAATCACTTAATCTATCTGACTTCTGTGTGTTCTACATGTAAAAGAAAATAATAATTATGTCTTAATTTGAGTTCCTCCCACCAAAAATCTTAAAGAGGCTTTTGAGTAGGAATTTTATTGAGGAGGAGATCATAGGAAACAGGAATGAGGGAGTAAGGAGTGTGAAACAAGGAATGAGAAACGACCAACAGGAAATGTTGTAATCGAAAGGAGTTCCACTTCACAAGACCTCTGAGAAACTTACATCATGCTTCCCAGAATCGTCCAGTAGTAGAACGGGAAACTGGGAAATTATCTACTAGATTTGCTACCCTCGTTACTTAAATCTCACTAAGCTGAAAGACACTTGGTGTGTGCTGAAGAGAGAAACTGCCAGGGTGCATGTGTGCTCCGGAGGAACCGTGTGCCACAGCGTTCATTTTTATTGTTGTTATTATAATGATGCTCATTTTTATTATTCTACAACGAACTGTACGCTTCGAGACAGTTTATCATCTACTCATTCTCTCACATAAATTGAAAGCAAAAGACCTTTAATCTGCCAATTTATAACCTCCCTCATATACAGACTGTGCAGGATGTGAAGGAATGGATACAGTTTATGTCACTTTCTTATTACCGGTGGTCCTAAAAAAAAAAAAAAAAAAAAAAAACCTAACAATTCTTCTTTAATTTCCACTTCAAATTGGCTGTGGTAATCACCTGCATTAAATTAGTCTCATTTAAGTTTGAAGAGCATCGTATATCCTGCTTGTCAAAATACCTATATGAAGTCCTCTAATTACTGAATAAAGTGCTCCGCCCTCCCCTCCTCCTTTCTCTCTACTCCTCCCTCCCTGCTTCTTGTACCCGTCCCCAGCCCTGCACTGGCTCTGTGCGAGCTCCTGTACCTCCTGGCTACACTGTTATTGCCTAAGTGGTGTTGTCTATCTTCTACTTTCAGCCTTGAGCCTCACTGTTGTTTCCCTTTTCCCTCTCCTACAGTACAATCTGTCGTATGTTTTTTAAGCTATTTTCCCTCTAACTTCTTCCTTCTGTTAATTCATGTTTTTCATTCGACTGTTTCATTCCAAATATTGTGCAAAACACAGAGTTTTATCCATCAAATATGGAATACTCACTCTCTGTTTAATTATACTCCTTTCCTGTTTTGTTTTTTTTTTTTTTTTTTGGACAAGTAGTGGACTAATTGCTAACCTACTTTTTTTTTCTTTTCCTTCTGGTATTCTTATAACATTTCATAACAGTTTTTACACACTGAAGGAAAAATACTTAGACATGATTTATCTGATATATATATATAGGCCAATAAAGAAAAAAAGGCAATGATTACAAAGTTTGAGTGTTTCAGAATTAATAGGTGAGCCAATTTTACTTGTACGTATTTATTCCAGTGTTCTTGCTTAATTTTTTTGCCCTTCATTGCATTTAATTTTTTCTTATGGATACTTTTCATGTTTATTGATATTTGCCTGATGTAAAAGAAAATAGTCAAATCTAAATTATATAACGTGACAGATTTGTATTTCACACCCATGTTAACACAATTCTAAGTGAGATATAGAACATTTCTCTAGCATTTTTTATAGTTAAAAAAAGTAGATATATTCAAATAAATAATTGCATAGTGATATAAACATTATGTTTTCAAGCCTTAATGATCCTAATGAAGTCTTGATCATTCAGAAACTTTATCCAAAATTTATGCTCCAGATAGTAGTTTTCTATATTAACTTCCATTTAATTTACTCAGATTTCAAGCATTAACAGTCATTTACTCATTTGAATATTTTTCCTTTCAGATTCTAGAAATGTGGAAACTTCTTTAAAAATTATTTTCATTGAAAATACTCAAGGTTAATTTTTGATATATCAATGCCAAGCTCACTGTTATGAACATTTATTCACACATACATGATAAAAGGTAATTATTTAAGATAGTATTGTTTACATTTATTGATTAGAAATTTTAAATATTTGTGCTTTTTTCCGTAAAATACATTCTGTACGGTAGTTATCCCATAATGCTACATATAATGTTGCTAGCCTTTGTACAAGATGATTTTTCTAAAAACCCTATCTAATCTAACTTTAACACTTAAAAAAGTGTATTGTTACTTCATTACCCACTCCCACACACAAAAAGTCAATTCTTGGCAAAGCATCCAAGATCACTTTTTGCCTGGCCCTCAAATTAGAACTTCTGTCTTCTCAAATCTCAAACAAATATACCTAACTTATCAACTGAAATAAATGTTTTTCAGTTTCCAGCACATTTTGTTTTCTTCTTTACATGTGTTTACATTTCATTTGCTGCTCCTTTGCCAAAGATATGCTTTCCTCTTTCTGTGTTTCTCTGTCTCTTATTTCTTTCTCCTCTGCCTGAACGTAAGATCCAGCTAAGAGGTTAAATTCTCTGTGTGGCTTTGTTAGACAACTCAGTCTGCCACTTCTGTCTGAGCACCCATGTCTTACACTACCTGGCTCAGCTGAACATGTCCAGTATTAAGTTACAGTAATTTACTTACCTGACTGCATCTCTAAGAGAATATGAAATAACTAAGGGAAGGTCCTCTGTCCTAGTCATCTGCATATTCCTAGATGCTGTTGGAATGCAGTATATTGGCTGAATAAAAGAACAAATAAATGCATCCCTGGGTACAAGTGACATAGGCTGACGTTTCCCAGTGTTCTTTCTTGGTGGAATTTTCTACGTGGAACATGTGTTTCCTTCTGGATTTTCCGTGTAATTTTGAACAAAATGTGTATCTAACCATGAAATTGTTTGTGACAAAAAAAAAATCCCTCATCTAAAATGGATCATAATAAAACTCACTATTTTAAGGATGAGAGAAGCAGATTGGAGCTGCAACATTTTTTGCATAACATTCACTTACAGATTTGTTTTCTAAGTATTTGAATTAATACAAAATGTCCCAAATGATAGAAGATTAGGTTCTCCACATTAGCTAATCCTTTGTGAAGTATCAGCATGCCCAAATGTCGTTTAGTTCAAATCAAAGACCTCAGACGTTTGGCAAAACACAGCAGAAGGAAAGCTGCTTTCATGTGCTAATGATTCAATGTGTTATTCACGATGTGTCACTCACCCTGGACGCTGATAACAACTCTAGAAGAGAAAACAGTTATTACACTTTGTTTCATTGAATTTCCATGTTTCATTTCAAAAGTGAATATGAATGAAAGGAATGCTAATCTTTGTTTTTGGAAAACCAAAGTTTCAGGGAAACAATAGATTTTTCTTTTTTTCTTAAACCCTTTCCAGATTTCTAAAGGATATATCACTGTTCATAGAAGTATGTGTTTACACTCTTAACATGATCTTTGCTTTCACAACCAGTTTTATTGAGTGAACAAGTCTAATGCTATACTATATACCAATTTCTACTAATGATACATACATTTTATTGAATGTCTTCTATACTAAGTGTTTTGTGTGTATTAGGTGTGTATTGTGACCAATAATAACACTTCTTAGAGAACCGACTCAGAGTGTACAGAATTCCCAGCAGTCACACACACGAAAATGTACCGAGAAAGGATTTAAACCTGGCCCCTCTTTCAACATCGATGCATTAGTTGGGATGGGCTAACTTTTACTGTAGACTCAAACAACTGCTCAATCTCAGTGAACAGCAAAAAGTCAGTTTATCTCTTGCTCATGTTATAAGTCCCGTGTGGGTCAACTGAGGGACTCTGCTAAGCCATATGACAGATCTCCTGTCACTACAGCAGCGGGCAGAAAATATAATAAAAAGCACTCTGGTCCTTCAAGTTTCAGCATGTAAGGAGCACATTTTGTTTAAAGGACATTGACTAAAGCAATTCCCATGGTTACCACAAACTCTGAAGAGTGCTGGAGAGTTCAATTTTTCCATTAGCCTGGAAAAACAGAGCTGTAAATATTTGTAAAACTGTATTGATGACTGTGCACTGTGTTATGTCCCAAATGCATTCAGAAATCCTGTCCTATTGCTAGCATAGTTTAAATTACTATATAACATATATATACTCGTATAAACCTGACACAAAATAAAGCATCTGATAAAGAGTGTGTGAAAAAACGTATGTGCAATATACATTTCCAGTGCTTCCTGGTAGCGGCCTTTGAATACTCTGTTCCAGTCTTTCTATTTTATCCCCATTTTAGTTCTCCATTTGTTAAAAGTGAAAATTGTTTCTTATTCTCTGTTCTCCACATTTCAAATAAGGCTTAAAAAGTGTTGCCACATTACCTGCCCTGAAGTTCCGCTTGTTCCTTTCATTGTTATGCATATAACTTTCAAGCACCTCATTCATAACAGGATTGGTTTGAGCGAGGACTATAAACCAGGCACAGACACATGTTTCATACGTCCTGATTTTTGTCAACCTGGCTCCAGCACTCCCGCAGAAGACTGGTGCCTATGTTTTCTGAAATCCTACTCCCCTGTGGTTTGCCAATGAGATAAAGTCACGTGTAAATTGCAAGGTGGAAGTAAAGAAGAAGCGGTGGTCGCTCACACTCACACACAGCTGCTTACTCAGACATGATGGTCCCCGTTCGTCGCCCCAAGGACTGCTGTCACAGTCAAGGTAGATTTCACAGAGCTCCCCAAATTCCACCTAGTTGTCCCAGTTTGCTTACCAGATGACCCCTCTCCATGCTCTTCTAAACTCTCTAGCTTTCCTGCCTGCACTGATGTCACCGGATGTCACTGATGTTCAGTGATTGTCCCTATGGCACTCTACCCAGCCCTCTGCGAACTTCTCTCACAGCTCCTCCCACGCTCCTGTGGGTACCTCATTCCCTCATTTGGCACCTGTAATATGTGTTTTCCAGACCAGTCACAACTTGGTACACCAGCCACGTCATTTTAGCCCAGCATTGCACTGTCTTCCACACTCAGGCACAACCATATTTTCTTCTACCTCTTTTTAAACAGGTTACACTCAAAATGGAATATTTACTGTGCAAAAATTCATATTTTCCTCTACTTTACATCCCAGTTCTGGTTATTGGTTCTGCCCCTGGTGATGACTTTCCTCACTTCCATTTCAATTTATAGAGTTCTTACTAATTTTTCATGACCTATTTTAAATCCCTTATTCTTGGTATTTCCATAGTCACTTCAGATAGAGGCAATGACTCTCTTTAGATATTCATAAATCATCTCACATACCTTCTTTCTCTTTTTCATTATCGTGTTAATCTTGTCCTTAAAATAATCACATACATATTTAGTAAGCATAAAAATGCAAAGTAGGATTCAGGATTTCTTGTTTTCTTTCTTTGCTTTTCTGTTTTTATTTTGTTTGTTTGTTTGTTTGTTTTTTGGTTGTTGCTTGGTTGAGATTTTGGGAGTTGTTGTTACAGTGATTTAGAGTCCCGATTAATGAGAAAAATGTTTGAGATAATAAAATAATTTTGATACTACTTGTCGCTTGTATGATTTATCTCTAAACAAGAAATGTTTTGTGGTGACAGTAATACAAATTAGTTGTAAAAGGGAAGAAAGCAAACATTAAATGTATTCAGCCTTTTCACAAGATCTGGAGTAAATTCTGAACTTAAATTTATGCCTTCGAGCATAAGAACCCTCATCTTTTAACGGAAGTGGCACTTAATAGATCTTAGTTTAGTGACCCCCCCAATAGTACCTGACACTTGTAATCAATAATGAATCTTTCTCAAAAGACTCTTTTCTTTACCTTAATAACAGGTCTTTGGTCAGTCATTTTCAACTTTTTTTCACTAGAATTCTCTTTCCCTCGTAGACACTAATGACTTTAATGATCATTTATCCATACCCTAATTGTAATAGGCTATGCTTTGCCTCTGTTCTCCCAACATATATATTTTGATGACTCATATCTCATGAATGTCATGCAAACACCTTAAGTTAAAAAGGTCCGTGTTGAACCCAGACATGGTCCTACTCCAGCAATACTCATTTTAGTAAGGAGCATCAACATACAAAGATGTAAAATCCACTTGTACAAAGGAGTCCACCATGGTAACTTTCTTTCCCCTCACTATCCACTCCCCAAAAATAACTAATGACTTCCAAAATCATATAAATTTCACCTTATAAACATTTCGTGAAACCTTCCATTTTCCTTCACCTTTAGTAGAAATACCCTTGTTTCTCCTGAAATACCACAATAGCAACAATTTTTTTCCCTGTATCTGTCCTTCCTCCTTCCAATACATCCTTCAACAAGTGAGATCTTGTGAAAACGCACATGTAAACAAGCCTAAAATCTATAGAGATGACTTTTCAATTTTATTAAAGAAAAATCTGAATCAGTACAACAGCGTCACTGTTTCTTTACAATTTTTGCTTCCCCTAATTTACCTGATCCCTCACTGGCTTCCCACATCTTCCCTTTTTTATTGTACTTCAGTATCACTGTTTCAAGAGAAATCCTTGTCTGTTTTAGCATCTAACAATTATGCTATGATATGAACTTCTGCAGATCCTCAGTGCCACCTTTGTCTGTCTTTACCAGCTAACATCCAGTTCTACTTTCGGGGTGTCTTCACCACTGTTACTTCAGGGCAGCCATTTGTGACCACCTCCTTCTCACCAGGTCAGAGCTCTAAACTTCTGAGACAGGCACGCACCCAGTTTCTGGAGAAATCCTTGCTGAGGAGTGTTCATACTTACAAATACAAACAGTAAATTCTAAACATAAGTTACTTTTAGTTTTTACGTTTTGGACATACACTTGTAAATATGGCATGTATACATACATGTGTATAGATATGTATGTTATATAAATATAATTATATTTAACTTCTTCACATGTAAAACAGGGAAAATAAAAATTACTTGTTGAGGTGAGGCCAACCATAGGGGTTGAAATTACAAGTCAGGAAATAAAAATCAGTACTTGATAAGAAGAAACTCTAGAGACAAGGAACATAGTGCAGTTAAATCATGGTTTGGCGAGACCAGAAGTAAAATTCAGGAAATCAGCGTCTGCCCTGTTAAGAATCATTTTCTATCAAAAACATGTGTTCAAATTACGTTAAAGAAAGGAGGTTTTAAAAATCTGTCTTGGAGACTGTTATGGGGTTAAAAACTTCTAGGCAGAGGAGACTGTATTTACACAACAAATATGTACCCTTCCACAAGTTATATTTATTGTATAGCTCCTTTCATCCTGAAGTGCTTCACAAATTGATTTACAAGCTCTGTGTACTGCAATCATTTTCATTCCTGAAATGCACCTCATCCGTTATGCATACATATATTGCATTTTATGAATTTCGGGATGTGGCATAATAATCCCCAAATATCACTTTGAGTCTGAAATACTATTTTATGGCTTCATGAAAACAACATGACAAATTGCTTACTCTGGTTTCTGTGACAAATCTGTCTTTGCAGTAAGTGGGGCTCTAATTGAAATGTACACTTCAACTTGCAGGCAGCAAAAGACAAAAAAGTATCAACTGGGGGCTCATGAATGGGTGATGCATTAGTTAGCAGGAAATTTATTGGGTTACTATTGTGTCTAGAAAACCTATTTAGGTGTTATACGGGGGAAATAAAAAGTGCAGCCTCTGGCCTTGATGGTCATACAAATTAATTTGCACAGACAAAACATTTCCACATCTGGATTTCAGTACTGTTTTTACATAGCATGTCAGCAGATGAGAGCAACCATGTGGTTTAAGCTCAGTTCACAAGTGCTGAATTAATGCCGTGAGACTGAAGTAAGCAGAGTAGGACTGACTTAGATTCCTGAAGGAAATAAATTTGAACTAGGTTTTCATTGGTAGAAAGGTTAAAACACTCCTACCACTTACTGGTAGATTTATTAACACACACATAAGTATACTAGTATCTTTATTGTAATAGCACGGTAAAATTAGTACAATTTGTGTATTTTTCATTTGTTACCTCAGGAGATGACTCATTTGGTGATGACTCAATTCTATCAATTAGCCATACATTCAAACCATCATTTATTGAATACTTTATATATGTCAGAAAATCTGAAAGAAGTCAGTGATATATTTGGAATAAAAAACAATCTATATCCTCAAGAGATGATTACTATTATTAAGAAAATATGTTTTTATTATCTGATGACAAGATTTAAACCACTAGTATATTTAAGATCTTAATAGCTGAATAATGGTCTATCCCTGTTTGTATTTACAAATGTAGATGTAGGCTGAATTGTGCCCCCCACCCAAAGTCATATGTAGAAGTCCTAACCCCTTGTACCTTAGATTGTGACTCTATTTGGAGACAGGACCTTTAAAGAGGTAATTAAGGTAAAATGAGGTCATGTGGGTCAGCCCTAATCCAATATGGCCGATGTCCTTAGAAGAAGAATAGGTTAAACACGGAAAACACACAGAACATGTGAGGAAATAGTGACAAGACAGCCATCTGCAAGCCAAGGAGAGAGGCCTCAGTAACCAAGCCTGAGGTCACCTTGATCTTAGACTTCCAGCTTCCAGAATGGTGAAATACATACATACTGCTGTTGTTGAAGCCACACAGACTGCAGGATTTTGTTTTGGCAGCTCTAGCAAGCGAGTACAGGAGATTGCATCAGTATGTAAATGAACTTCAGTAGGATCAGTTTTTCCAGATCCCTATGCATTAGATTGTTTTTTCAGCAATTGACAAAGTATGATAGTGATTAAATTCTTAAATTGCATTTTTGAAAGTGTATTACTAACAACACCCATCCAATATCATGAAAATATAGGTAGAGATACCCTTTTAAAAGCTGTGGAGGAAATTTTAATATAGTGTGTTATATTTTCAAATTGATTTTCATTATGAAACTGGAAGTGCATAGCTACAGATACAATAAATTACATTTTAAAATGCAGAGAAAGGAAACAAGGGAGCCCAGGACCAAGTCAGAAATAGGAGAAACCAGGAATGTGGAATGTGTGAAGAAAACAATTAGTAAAATAAATACCCAAAGAAAACATGAATGTAGTTTCTATTAATATCTATGATTACTTTCCTAAAATAACTTTAGGAAAGCAGATGATAGAAACAATAAAAAGATAAATTTCCCTAGATATATTTTACTTCCTAAATGCATTCTTCTTTTATTCTTTCTCTGCCTGTATGTTTATTTTGAAAACATATTTCCTTTTCTTTACAATTTCCTAAGTATACACAGAGCTCTTTGCTGCTACATGAACATAAATATGATTTCAGGTATTATGGGAAATTTGATATGTCTGCCATCAAATTTATGAACATCAGTATATTATTTTATATATGTTCATGAACAAAAGTCATGTGTATAATTACACTCATATATATACTTGTATATACACATTATAGAGCCAAACACACAGCACTTTATTTTGTGAAATTTATAGTTCACTCACTCAGTCTCCATTGTTAGGCTATTAAAAAGTTGTTCTTATAGACCATTGGAAGATCTTGCAACTTTCAGAGGCCAAGTTCATGCCATATATTTGGTCATTAATATAGATAGCTATAAACCAGAAATTATACCTATAAAATTAAATTTTATATTACTAAATTGTTTTTTAAACTTTTCATTATTGAGAACATATTGTGAAGAATATTTATCTTCATCTGCTGTTTTTATATTTAGTCATAAATGCCCTCAATATGAAAAGATTATGTCCATGAGCTAAAGAATCATATATAAATTACTGTGTTGGAAAAATTAGCTGAAGATGATTTAATTAAACAGAATGGAAGCTTTAAGCTTTATGAAATATTTGTGAGTTTTAACAAAATGTCTTAATTATTGAGTGTTTTAATAAATAAATATGATAAAAGTAGTTCTTCTAGACTCCTGATGGAACTTTATTAATATAATTTTATATACAACTGCATATATTTTTCAGTACTTTATAAATTACTATTTTTTTCTAATTTTGATGTTAGATGTATTTGGTAGATTGTGCAACTGAAGGAAATGAGTGTTAGAATTGTGAACACATTATACCTTATTATGTATCCAAGACGAATTTGTGCTCTGACTAAACAGAGAACAAATTTTAAATTTATTAAATGGACAAATCATATACTTTGAATTTTATCAGCTATAAAATACATAGTATTTATATATAGTATTATATTTATGCTTTTACTGTCACTTTATCCATAAATGTGGCTACATTTTAAGAAGTGTGTGATTCCAGACCACAATATCTTAGACCAGCCAGCATACTTGTGTTCATAGCTGACCTTTGGGCCATCAGTTCTCTGCCAGGACCTGTCATTTACCAGGAGGAGGCTAGTATAAGTTCCTACATGACAACAAAAATATATACCTTCAAACAAATTAGTAAATCCACATGAAAAGTGGGCCAAGGTGCACGTTCTCGGAAGTCAGAAAAGGAGAGGTACTCCAAAAAAACGGTCAAAATATGCGATAGGAGAAAACTCTAAGGGTGATCATTTGAGTTGAGCTTCAAATAATTTCTGAAGCTTTTAAAAGTTGTTAGTTTCTTAGCTTTGCATACTAAAACCGTTAAACGTGTTGACAAGTGCAGAATATACAACACTAAGAAGGATTCTTATTTCTTTTACAGCCATGCACAGTCTTCAAGTAATAATAATGTCAGAGATTATTTGCATGAGTATCTTTTTACATGTAATTTCAATTTAAATTTAAGAATATAAAAAATGTGATATTTACGGCTTCTGAACACAAGTATTATCCTTATAGTTAGGATTGGTGATTCACCTGTTTTGCATTAAAAGAGCCATGCCAGGTGGTTAGAGCCATAGAAAATTCTGAATTGCTCATTGCTCATGTTCCGTCAGCTAAATGAGTTGTGTCTACTGTGGATAAAATATCATAGTATACATTTGTGATCTGCCTCTACAAATATTGACAGTAAGAAATATTGAAAACAATACCAATTCTTTGAACTTACTTAAATAATAAAGTCTAAATTTATATACAATTTCCCTAGTCCATATATAGTTTTATTCATGCCCAATATTGTATTTGTTCATAATAGCAGTCATATTACATATGACAAGTATCAACTACTTTCTTTTACAGATGAGATTCCAAGGTATGTAGGAGCAGAAACAGAAAACTTGATGTTCTATGTTTAGGCTTCTGTTTTTCTTAAAGTCAGTGGTAATTGACTAGTGAAATTAAAAATATTCCCTGATAAAGTCTTTTAAAACATAATGATTGAAACCTATCTGGGACAGACTCAGAGGAAATTAAATTTAGTTGAGTGAAATTTAAGTCTACAGTGGATTCTGATGCACATATTTGGCAATGAATCAACATTCTTTATAATGCTTTATATTTTATAAATGTAATTTGTATTTAAAGTTCTTTATAACTTGTTTATTCCTTAAAATTATATGATGAATTAAACATCAAAATGATTCAATAACCATGCTTCCATTCTCAATGAAAATAATTCAATTATTTTTTGAGCAGTTCCATTTGTCCATCAGGTATTCATAAAGATTTCTCATCTTTCTGGAGAAATCACAATATAGATATAGTAAACTAATAATGAACACACTAAATAATATACTTGAATATTATGTGTAAAGAATCCTATATTGTGAATACTTTGTTTACACACCCACAAACATGTGTATACAGTTACCATTTATAGATATGCGTAAATATATATCCTCTATTCATATATTTTACTTATAATTCATATTTCACAATATAGGGAAGTAATTCATTTTCAAAGTATTAGCTTGCACCAAGGTAAAATTAATTTCTTTTTAAGAATAGTACTTTCAACAAGAGGGATAAGTTATATCCATTCACATAACAAGAGAAAATTTATCTCAGATGTAACTCAGTGAGTCCAAAAGGTTTTTTAAGCTGTAAAAATTACTAGTTTCCTCAACTTCCTGACAGGCTTTTATAATGAGTGGTGATTAAAGGCCCATGGAATGAATGTGAAGGATAATAGGAAACATTAGGTGTCTAGAAGAGGAAATTAAAGAGAAATGGAATTGCAGAGATATCAAAAAGGAGAGTGGATAATTAGAGTGAAGGCAAATAGCAAAAACTGAGCCAAGAAAGAGGAGATGACATATAAATTTAGACAGAAATTGCTAGACTGTCCTTTCCATATGAAGACAAAACTCATTATTAATATGAATTCTGTGACTGAGTCTCCCCTGTTAGAAACTAAATGAGTGGTACTTCTCTGTTTTTAAAACATGACATCTCATTTATGTCATTTAAATTTTCAAACAAATTATAGAAAATTCAGTCAAAGTAAGAAATGTTCATATTACAAGTTTTAATATATTTTATTCTTACTATTTGTTTACTTTGGTCATTTGAAGTCAATCTTTATGTGTGTCTAGCTGTGTGCCGCTAACTGGCCAACACAATAACGTGAAAAATAAGGCAGGGCTGATGAGTCCTAGACATTCCTATTTCAACCTTTGCCAAATGCTTCGTCTTCGCAGCTGGAAATGGAGAAGTGCACTCCATCACTGGTTGTAGATGGAAATAAATAGATAATGATCCGTATAATCTACTCACTTCTTTTGGAGTAAGCAAAGATATATATTATAATTTTCCAAAGTAATTTTCTAGAACTTATCCCTGAAAACTAAATCAAAGGAATTCCTAAAACTCTTCTACGAGGTGTCTCAATCATGACATAATGGAAACATTGCCTTAATTCATCCTGCAGACAGAATTAATGAGAACTGAGTTTTCCTTCAAATAATTTGCAAGAATCTGGGGCTTGAGGTATTCATCAATTTGAAAAAGTGAAGACACTTTTCAGAGCAAATTTGCAACATCAGTGACGGGGGTTTGCAATAAATACTTGAAGTGTATCACACAGAAGAGTGATATAAGTGTTTCCTTTCTAGAACTTCTAGTTCATTGTAGTCAAAGCTTTATATAGTCTTCACCTGTGACAGGTTCTTCTGAAAAATGCAATTTTTTAAAGTATGAAGCAGTTGTTTCCCAGTTATTCCAAAACCAGGTAAGCTTCTACCTTAAACTTATAAATCCATCGAACTACATTTCCTTTGACAATCAAAAATAATCTACACGGGATAAGTGAAAAAAAAATCTGGGCTTAATGTTCAAATCTTAAACCAGAAGTCATACCTAAATTACGCTATTTTCCTTAAAAATTAGACAATTAGATAAGTATGACATTTCTCATTAATCATACTGTCAGTAGTGATGACACAGTTCATCTTAGAAATAGATGTTTTTTCCCATTAATTTTTGCCAATAATATTGACTGTGAGTCTAAGTTTGAAAGATATTGTATAATTTATGCTTTTAGATGTGAGCATCTCACAACATAATCATTAGCCTTATTCTGACTTATAATCCATTAAAGTTTGTGTTATATTGCCAGAAAGTGACCAAGGAAAAATGAACTAAATGTACTGAATGCTTTCTTAAGTATTTCAGGCATCTCCTTTATGTAGATAATGAATCAAAAGATCAGAAAGGAATACTGGGTAAAGACAAAGTCAGGCGAAAACCCCAGCTTTCAGTCCTCCATATTTATATGCTTTATATTTCAGTATTTATATTCTATATTATATATAAGAAATAAATATTTATATTAACTCAACCACATTACATAATTTTCTGAAGAGTTACAATTAGATGCATGTTATAATTTATTAACCCTTATAAATCTCTTTCATATAACTCTTAAGCTCATTTAAACACACTTAGCATATTAATGTTATAACTTTCTGAAGTCAAAGACAATGTGTTTCATATCTGTATCTGTACAATATTAGCATAGTACCTGAAATATAATTTTGTCAGTGGTTGGCTAGTTATATGTTTTTATGAACTGTTCTTGATGCAGAGGGTTTTCTTTCATGCTAATATTTACCCAATTTCTGTTCACTTTGTAATACTGAAAAGTCATATTTTAATCACTAACCCCCAATTATTATCTGCTTACAAAATATGAAAACTATTTGCTATTTGCCATCTACTAGTTACGAAATTTATTTAGTAGCAGAATTATATTTTTTAATTTGAAATTTGCTTTCTGTATATAACTGATATTTTCTTGAATAACTACTTGAAATTATAAGGTGATAACATTTGCTTACTGTAAATTCCATATTTGAAAACCATGAGATCGTTGCATCAAGTGTATTATTTGAAATAGGGAAGAATGAATGACATACCAAAATCAATTTATTTCTTTTTTTACATTCAGTTAAGAAGTATCACAAGAATTTACTCATGTAAATATTTGAGAATATTAAGATATGATAAATACGTCTCTAAAATCTCATAAATTTCATTAAAATTTGATGCAAAAGCTTGCAAGAAGTAGAATGATTCACCTTTGTTTGTGTATTTGTTTAAAAATCATATCACTATCAAACCCTAACAAGTCACTAATTTATTGTTGAATGCTCATTTTAAGGTAGTAGCTAAATATCCAGCCAATATGAATTTTTAGTATTTATTACAGTATTTCTTAAAAGCTTAGTGGATATTAGGAAATATCTATTAAAATATATCAGTACTTCAATGACTATATTTGTCAAACTTAAAAATATATATCTATTCTTCTTTTTATTTTTAAAATGTTTACTTTATTCCATATAACACAGCTAATATCATTTACATCTGAGGAAGAGATGGCCACAAAACTGATTTATAGTAAAACACTAAGTCTTAAGAACTGTAGTCCAATTTTATCCATGTCCTGGCACCCCTAGACAAGTGTATCATAACGCAGAGAATGGATATTACTACTATATTTTACTCAAGATAAAAGGGAAATATCAATAAACTTCAGAAAGTGGTAAATTCACCTGTCCCTTAAAATATGAGTATGCAATTGTAACAAAGCCATAGAAAATCACTTATAAAATGTAATTTTATTTTATGTTACTCTGCTGTCATGTAGGACACAACGTTTTCACATGGCTTTTGGGGGACTCCAGCCAATGATTAGCAACACACAATAGTGGTCCAACTCTCCAAATAACAATAAATAGTCTAGTGACTTTTACATTTATTCTCCGTGCTACCATAAGCCATTGTACAGACGGCACAGTGAAGCTCTAATGACCTACCTAAACTCTTGTCAGCTTATCAAACATTATCAAAGGCCCCACAAAAATAAAATAAAAATGGAAAAGCTATCAAATTAAAATTCCACCTCAGAGTGATAAAACTTTGAGCCTAACATAATGTCCCCAAAATAGGTTTGAGTCTTGAATTTTGCAGTGTTGAAACTTTATAATACTGAACTCATAAACATTCTTTTCATGTAACATGGAGACTTTAATGTTAAATATTCTTTATTTTGTAAAATAAAAGAAATAGTGTGTACTTCTCAGGTTTTGTCACATTTGACTGTGGTTACAAATGACACACAAACCCCATTAGTTTACAAGGGAGGTATTTATAACTCAGCCAAGTGCATGTTCTGCTGACAGAGCTTGGCTGCGCTCCGCACATTTCCTTTACAGCATCTAAATTGCCTAATACATTTTTAAGAACATTATGATTGACATACCACCCTTTCAAAGTGTACAATATAGTGATTCTTACAGTATTCACAGAGCTGCATCATCATTACCATTAATTTTTAACACATGTTCATTTTCTGAAAAAAAAAAAAAATCCTCTGCGCCTTATCAGCCACTCCCCATCCCTCAGGCCCTGGGAACAACTATTCTACTTTGTGTGTACATTTTACCTGTTTTGAACATTTCATATAAATGTAATTTATGGGCCTTTGTGACTGACTTCTTTCACTTAGTATAATGATTTTATGGTTCACGCATGTTTTCGCATATTTAAGAACTCCATTCCTTTTTCTGTTTGAAAAAAATCCCATTGTATGAGTACACCATATTTTGTTTATCCATTCATTGGTTAAAAGACAATCAGTTTTCCATTTTTCAAATATAAGCCATGGTGTGGAATTACTGAATCATATGGTAACTGTGTTTAACAATTTGAGTCATGGGCAAATTGTATATTAATTTCTTCATACCTCACCAAATGTGGAGTGGTCTAGAGAAACTGGAACACTTCCACACTGTTGGTGGGGATGTACGGTGGTGCAGCTGCTGAGGAACACAGTATAGAGGTTGCTCAAAAAATAAAAATAGAACTACCAATAATCCAGCAACCCCCCTTTTTGGTGTACACCCAAAAGATTTGAAATCAGCATCATGAAGAGAGATCACACTCATCATTGTTACAGAATTATTCACAATAGCCAAGATACGGAAACAAACCAAATGTCCATCAACAAACAAATGGATTTAAAAAAAGTTGTATATACATGCAATGGAATACTATTCATCCTTAAAAGAGAGGGAAGTTCCACTACTTGTAATAGCATGGATGAATCTGAAGACATTATGCTAAATGAAATAGGTCAGTCACAGAGGACACATACTGCATGACAGCACTCATATGAGGCATCAAATAGTCAAACTTACAGAAGCAGAAAATAGAATGATGTTTTCCATGGCTGGGGTGGGGTGTGGGGGGGAATAGAGAGTTATTCAATGGGTATAAAGCTATACAAGATGAGTAAGTTCTAGAGCTCTGCAGTAGAACATAGTGCCTATAGGTAACAACATGGTACTGTACACTTAAAAATTTAAGAGCATAAATCTCACATTACATGTTCTTATTACCAAGGGGGGAGAAAGGTAAAGGAAATCAATTAAATACTTGGAGATCATTGATATTTATTACTGTGATTTTGGCTATGGTGTGACTTGTATATGCATAGAGCAAACTCATCAAATTGTATACATTAAGTATGTGAAGCTTTGTGTATGGGAAAAAATTGTATTTCAAGGTGGCTGTACAATTTTGCGATACAACCAGTAATAGATGAGACCTCTAGTTATTTCACAGCCTTTTTTATTTTTATCTTTTAAGCAATCCTAGTGGGTATGAAGTGTGTTTCATATGGTTTTGATTTGCATTCTCCTACTGACTAATGATGCTGAACATCTTTTCACGTGCTCACAGGCTATCTGTACATCCTTTATGTAGTGATTTCTATTCAAGGCATCCAAGGCAATTATCCATTTTCGGCAGATTTCTTTCTTTTTTTATTGAATTGTGGAATACTTTACATATTCTGGACATATGTCCCTTAACAGACACATCATTTGCAAATATTTTCTCCAATATGTATGTTTTTTCACTTTACTAATAGGGTCCATTGAAGTACAAACTTCTGATTTTGATGAAGTCCATTTTATCTATTTTTTTTTCTTTTGTCACATGTATTTCTGGTACCATATCCAGGAAATGATTGCCAAATCTAAGGTCAAGAAGATTTTCATCTATGTTTTCTTTTAAGATTTTTATAATTTAACTCTTATATTTAGGTTATTAATTTAAATTAATTATTTCATGTGGTATGATGTAGAGGTCAACTTAAATTCTTTTGCATATGGATTTCCAGTTCTTCCAAAACCGTATTTGAAAAAGACTATTTTTCTCCAGTAAATTGTCTTGGTACCCTAGTCAAAAATGAATTGACTATAAATGTAAGGGTTTATTTCTAGAATTTTAATTATATCTCATTGATTTATATGTTCATCCACATTGTCCTGCTTACTTCCTGTATCTTTATAGTATGTTTTTAAATTGGGAAGCATGTGTCCTCCAAATTTGTTCTTATTTACCATTGTTTTGGCCATTCAGGGTCCCTTGCACTTCCATATGAATTTTGAGATCACCTTGTCCATTTCTGTATAAAAATCCAACTAGGACTTTCAAAGAGATCAGATTGAATCTGTTGCTCAATCGGCAGAGTACTACTATCTTAATATTAGGTCTTCTGGTCGACGAGCATGGAATGTCTTTCCATTTATTTAGATCTTTAATTTCTCGGTGTTGTTACATTGTCAGTGTACAGTCTTCCAAAATGTTGTTACTTATTTTTAAGGATTTCGTCTTTTTTACCTTTCAGTTTTATTGAGACATAATTGACCTGCAGCACTACACATGCTTAAGGTGTACAGTACAATGATTTGACTTAACATTTTTTTGCAAATGGCAAATTTTCATTCTTTTTATGGCTGAGTAATCTTGCATTGAATATATATACCAAATCTTTATCCATTCTTATCCATCTATCCATTTATCCATCTACTGACGGCCACTTAGGTTGTAAACAATGCTGCAATGAACATAGGGGTACACACAGCTTTTCAAATCAAAGTTTTTATTTTATTCAGATATATACTCAGGAGTGGAATTGCTGGATTAAATGGCAGCTCTATTTTCAATTTTGTGTTTTACATAGCAGCTGCAACAATTTATATTCCCACTATCAGTACATGAGAGTTCCCTTTTTACCAGATCCTCAATAACACTTGTTGATTTTTGTCTTTTGGATAAATAGACATTCTGACACGTTCGTGGTGATCTCTCATTGTGGTTTTGGTTTGCATTTCCATGATGATTAGTGTGTCATCTTTGGAAAAATATTTATTCTGTTCCTTTGCCTATATTTAATCAGGTTGTTTTTGATTTAATTTGGATATTAACCTTTTGTCAGATATATCATTTGCAAATATCTTCTCCCATTCAGTAGTCAGTCTTTTCATTTTGTTGGTAGTTCCCTTTGCTGTGCAGAAGCTTTTGAGTTTAATGTAGTGTCTTTTTTTTTTTTTTTTTTTTTTTTTTGCTTCTGTTTCCCTTGCCTAAGGAGACATATTTTAAAAATATTGCTATGACCAATGTCAAAGAGCATATTGCCTGTGTTTTCTTCTAGGAGTTTTATGATTTCAGGTCTTCTTGTCTCTGTCCCTGCAGGACATCTACAAAATTGGTTGTATTGGTATTGTCCTTGTGGTCTAAGCAGAGACTGGTGTTCTCAAATCTGGCATCGTGGTCATGTTTGCTCCAATCAGTGTTACAACTGAAGTAAAATCTGTTAACATGCACCACAGAACTTTGGGTAAAGCTTTCCCTGGGGTCATTGTGGGCTTCAATGTCAAAGATGTTCGTCATGGCAGCATGGCTGGAAACAGCAAAAATGACTCATCAGTTGAAGCAACTGGCTTCACAGCTCAGGTGATTATCCAGTACCGTTCAGCCTAGGTTAGTGCTTCTGTGCTCCTGCAGTGGACTATCAGCTCACATTCCTTGCAAGTTTGCTGAGTTGGAGAAGAATATTGATCACTGTTCTGGGAAGAAGCTGGAAGATGGCCCCATTCTTGAAATCTGGTGATTCTGCTTCACTGATGTGGTTCCTGGCATGCCCACCTGTGCTGAGAACCTTTCTGACTATCCTCTGGGTTGTTTTGTTGGTCATGTCATGAGACAGACAGCGGCTGTGTGTGTCATCAAAGCAGTAGACAAGAAGGCTACCAGAGCTAACAAGGTCACCAAGTCTGCTCAGAAAGTTCAGAAGGCAAAAATGGATGTTATCCGTAAACTCTGCTATGCCAGTCTTAGTTATGGAAGAAGAATCTCAGGACTACTTGTGTCAATTGGCCATTAAAGTTTAATAGTTATTAGTGGCAAATAAAAACAATGCATCATAAAACCTTCAGAAGTTAAGGAGACTGTTTTGTTGGGAATTTGATTTGTGTATGTGTGTGTGTGTGTGAGCACGCGTGCACAGGTAAGCAATCCATTTTTAAAATTAGTACTTTTTGATAGAAACAACTTGACCAAAAATCTTTGACAGAATTCTGAGACCCATTAAAACAAGGTTTAATGAGAAAATAAATAGATAAATTAAAAAATTTCCCTTACATTTTCTTTAAACCCTTTTTCTTCAATATTCTATTTTATATATGTTACCAGATGAATATCTGATTATACTATGTGTATGGGCAAAAATCAGATTCCTTTAGTCTTGTTTTCTTATTTTAATACTTAGCACAGCATTCTCCCAAGTATGTGCTTGATAACACACTGCATAATAACTGGCACATAAGTGATTTTACTAAAGATGCACAACAATCACATATACTAAATTACCATGGAATTAAGTAAATGAGAGAGCAAAAGAAGTTAAAGCCACAACCCAAAGCCAGCTCTTACTCGGTCTTTAGATTTTATTCAGAGTAAGGAAGGAAACCATTGATGGGATATGAATAAATAATAACTGAATTAATAAATAAAAATAGGCCATGCTCTGATTCACTTAAAAGAGATTTTATAACCACCTTTTCAAATAAGAGGAAATTGCTATAATCTGTTGAAAGATAATGATGGTTTAGACTAGGATATTTAAGGAGGAAATGGAGCAAGCAAAATAAATACTAGATATATTTCTGAGGTAGAGTCAAAACCTTGCAAATGGTTTAGGTCTGATGAGACAGAGTCAAAGATATCTCCAGAGTTTTGCCTTGGCAGCTGGACCAAATGGAGCTGACAGCCCTTGAGACAGAGAAGTCTACGGGAGGGACACACTAAATTGGTTGGAAAGGAGATTTGAGAAGTTTGAGTTTCAGCCTCTTTTAATACATTCATGTAGAGGTGATAAACTGGACATTAAGGCTTAGAATTTAGGGAAAGGTCTGGGGTAGTGTTATTTGGTAGCTGCAGTACCATAGATGGCTGGATTATCAAAGTAAATGCACACAGATAATAGATCTAACTCAGCATCAAACTTTCTGAGTGCGTAGTGCAAGATGTATGAAACAAGTAGGGAGAATTGCAGCCGCACAATTCTTGTCTTGGAAGCTGCATCTGGAAAGACTTTCAGATAGCCACAAACTCAACAGATGCAGCTTCCAAGACAAAACAAAAAACAAAGCAAGACCATGCCTGTTATGAGTTCTGATTTTGGAGGAAGAGACTTACACTAACTATGTGTATGGGACAATTTAGCTCAGAGGAAGTAGGTCTAATACAAGGTTTCCTGGTCTCTATGCTCCATTAATCAGAGGTAGATAGTCCATGCAGCTAACTTCTATTCTCCAGTCTGCTTTGTCCTATACATCTCTGCATTTTAGGTTTATTTTCAATAATCATTGTAGAGAAATGGTATGTCATGCTTTAAAAAAACCATTTTTAGACAAGAACTTCCTCAGATATCTTGAGACTATAAATCCCACTGGAATATTTACAAGTAGATTTTGTTGAGATCAGCATTGCCTTATGTATGCCCAGGAGAGAGGGAACCATTTACAGACCTGCTGTTACCTCTTTTGTTCATGAGTCACCAGCATGCAGATGATACTTGCAGCAATGGAATGAGTCGGACTCACATAATAATGTTTCCTACTAGGGAAGAAATATGTGCTGCAGTATCTGCTTTCAGGTACTCTTATCTGGGTGCAGAGTAGAGAAAACATTGGATTCAACAGGGCTTGGTTTGCAAGATGAGTAAAATTGAAAGGAAATACACACACATACACACACACACGTCTGTGTATGTGTGTATGTGTGTGTAAAATTGGTGGAGGGGATGAGAAAACATATCAAGCAATAAAGAACTTGCTACTAATTTTCTTTGTTTACTTGCTTGTCACATATCCTGGATACCTCAGACTCTAATTATGGATATCCTCAGTAAGACATGGACAAGTAACCTCAAACTATAATTGGAACCTAATTATGTGAGCCCTCAAAAGAATAAAACAGGGAAGCTCAAACAATAGAGAAAAACAGAGTGCGTTTACATTGGATGGAAATCTCTTATTTCATGAGACAGACCTCTGGAAGATCACAATTCTTAAGATTCGTACTATTGACCAGAAAATTTAGTTTATACATCTTTCTGATTCTAGAAGTAGATTGACTGTCAGTCTTCATTTACGGTAATCCTATGAATTATCTTTTTATATAAAAAATATATAGTATCTAATATTATAAATACATATATACATAGTGTTTATATATATACCCCAAATATATATACACACACACACACACACACATATAGATATCCTCTTAATATGTGTGTGTTAGAACATCGTAAAGTCTAGTTCGTAAGACTTGCTTGCTTCCACTCTCAAAGAGATGTCCTCCTTTTGAAATTTCATAAGATAAAATTTTACTACTGTGAAAATTAGCAAATCAGGATAGAAATGCTCTTGCTAACTATACCTTCTCTGCCCTGTATTGTGTATTTTGTTTTCCCAAGTCAGTGTGGCTAAATTTGAAGGCAAAATTAAGTTCATGTATGCCAAGTCCGTTTATCTCTATCATATATGCAAAGATCACTGGACTTCATGAAGATTACATTTAAACTAAGAAAGAAAGCTTTGTTATTGGGGATGAAAACAATATGTATTTTATTTCAACACTAGGTTAGGCATAATCATATGCAACAAATGAGAAATTATATTATAGTCACCATTTGTTAAATGTTCTTGCCCAGGACCTCATTTTGGTTTTTCTCTACATGATGAGTCATACCTTCCATAGGTAGAATCAGAGAGTGGTGTTTCCTAGGATGTTTGAAAGTTGGAGTAAAGACAGAGTGTGCTTTCGGCTCTCACAGCTGTATTCAAGGTGGAGGTTAGTGTTGGGTCTGTAGCATCTTTGGCAGAGATGCTGCCTGTGTGGTATCTGGCCCTGGCCTTTTGAGTATCTAGGGGTATGCAGTAGATCAAATTATTTCTGTTATGAAAGTTGTGCTGTTTGGACATGAGTAAGTCCTGGCTTTGTGTCACAGTTTGATATCCTGACCCTTCCAAAAACTGTCAGCCGACAAATAGCCTGTAATAAGACCCTTTCTGTTAAAGCTAGATGAAGTAGATTCTGTAACTAAATTTTGGCAAAGACATAATAGTCACATCCATTCAATGCTGAGCAATTGGCAAAAATACTTAGCCATATGTGGCAAAGGTAATTGTCTTTGTTTTTGCCTGGTGTGACTTTATAAACTGTGTCCAGAGAATTGGTGCCAATAATTCACTCTTGCACATCCTGAAATGTACTTGTCCTCTGTATGCACCAGGATGACTCTTCCTTATCATTTCCCCTTGAGTTTGTTCACATTCACCTTACATACCAAAATTTATTAACTATATACCTAAGATGTGCCTCTTATTTGCTCTGTAAAATGTTTGTCTCTGAACATCTAACTTGTCAAGGTGTTTCCCCATTTGTGCAGGGCTGCAGCTCACCTCACAGAACCAGCTGTTCCCTGGACCCTCAGCAGGTGGCCAACTGCCTTTGTGGTAAATGTAGGCTGTGTGTTAGATTTCCAAATTTATTTACCTACTAGTTCCAAGTTTACACATTTAAGCAACATCTCTCCAGTTCTCTCAACACCTAGCCGTGGGGAAACACCATTCTACTGTTACTTTGTTTTACAAGCTTGGCTTTTTTAGATTCCATCATGCAGCACTTTTCATTTTCTTTCTGACTTATCTCATTTAGCATAGTGCCCTCAAGCTCCCTCTATGCTGTTGCAAATGACAGAACTTCCTTTTTTCTCATGGCTGAATAATAATACATTGTATAAATATACACAACTTCTTTATCTAGTATCATTTTGAAAAATTTAAGAACTGCTAAATATAAGTAAAGGTGTAGAGCCAACATCAGTGAAGTAAGCCAGTTATAAGTACTTGGAGTAGAGGGATTTCTTTTTAGACACAAAAGTCTAAATTATTATAATGAGGTTTTATCTCACACTAGTCAGAATGGCCATCATTAAAAAGTCTACAAATACCAAATGCTGGAGAAGGTGTGGAGAAAAAAGAACTACATTAACCTATACTGTTGGTGGGAATGTAAATTGGCGCAGCCGCTATGGAGAACAGGATAGATGTCCTTACAAAAATAAAAATAAAGTTACCCTATGATCCAGTAATCCCACTCCTGGGTATGTATCTGGAGAAAACTCTAATTCAAAATGATATATGTACTCCAGTATTCATAGCAGCTCTATTTATAATAGTCAACACATGAAAGAAACCAAACTGTCCAGCAACAGATGACTGGATAAAGAAGATACGATATACAGATAGATAGATAGATAGATAGATTTATAGATACACACACACACACACACACACACACACACACACACACACAATGGAATAGTACTCAGCCATAAAAAAGAAGGAAATAATGTCATTTGCAGCAACAAGGATGAACCTAGAGATTATCATATTAAATGAAGTCAGACAGAGAAAGACAAATACCATATGATATCACTTATGTGTGGAATCTGCAACAATGATACAAATGAACTTATTTACAAAACAGAAATAGACTCACAGACATAGAAAGCAAACTTATGGTTACCAACAGGAAAAGTGGGGGGGATAAATAAGGAGTTTGGGATTAACATATATACATTACTGTATATAAAATAAATAAACAATAAGGACCTACTATATAGTACAGGGAACTATATTAAATATCTTGTAATAACCTATAATGGAAAATAATCTGAAAAAGAATATATATATATGTGTGTGTGTGTGTGTGTGTGTTTATAACTGAATCACTTTGCTGTACACCTGAAACTAACATTAACAGTGTAAATTATACTTCAATTAAAAATGATTTAAAAGTCTAAATTATTGATTAGCTAGAATTAGTGGGAAAACTTAGGATCCCAGAATTTTCCTCTGTAAAGTTAAAGCACATTTTCTTAGTTGACGAAACTGCTTCATAAAAGCTCAGTTACATGGTGGCAACAAGAAGGGAATAGGGTTGATACTTTAATATTGAGTATTTAGAATTATGTAAAGTATATGGTAAAAGTTAAGAGTTATAGAAAGATTTTTACTTTATCATCCACCCTAACACAAAGAAATATATTTAATGGCTAAAGCAAAGAGAAAGTATATATTAAGGTTTTTAGAATTATAAACAAATCTCAAGTAACTTGAAAATCTTGACAAAGAATGTGTGATAATTTTTCCTAATAAACTTTCCAAATCCAGTACTTGATTATATGCAAACATCCCTAAAAATGTTTTCTATTTCCCCTGGCAAAAGTGCCATTACAAAATAGAAAGTCAAATCTGAAGTGAATTGCATTGCTTTAAGGAATTCAGTTTCTATTGTATGTAGTGACATTGTTCCTTTGTGTAGGAGGTGGGAGGAGTAATTATCTTAGACTAATTTCAACTCATGACAGTTCAATTAACCAGAGAATATATGAATTATAGTGTTAATATCTGTGGGGAGAAAACAAAGTAAAAAATGAACGGTCTTATTGTTGAAAAACCAAAGGAAATACCTCTTTGTGACAATGCAGGTGGTATAATACTGCATACAATCAAAGATTTAATGTACGACATTTTGGAACAAAAATGAATTCTGTCACATATGGTAGTTCATTGTATTATGATCTGCTACTCTCTATGGTGTCAGTAAACCACATTTCCAGATGGCAGAAGTAAATATGGACTCCCCATGAAGAAAAAACACCAGGCAATTTTAGTCTTGGCATACTACATAATTGTTGAACAACAAACAAAATGAGAACAAAGAGACATTTTTGGAAAGTTTATCGATTGCTTTTATTGTTTCCTGACTCAATAAGTAACACACGCTCAAGTGGGATATTTTGGAAAATGGAAATATTTGGAATTCCTGGACACATAGTAGACATGAAAGAGAAGATTTTTAAATGACCTCTAATTACACAATACAGAATATATGTGCGTGCATGCGCATGTCTGTTTGTGTGTGGTGTCTCTGTAGTATATTTAGCTCATTTGTATATATTTATCATAAATTTGGAACATAATGAATATAGGATTTTATCACTTAAATAATTGCTAAATATCATATCATACAATACAGTGTTTGAAAATGTAATTTAATAGTTAAATACTATATGATTTTTTGGCAGTGTAAGACTGTAGTATCTTAAACAACCCAGTAAGGAAGATAAGATTATTATCTCTATAGATAAGATAAGTTACACAATATTACACAGTTAGATGGTGACAGTCTTTTTCACAGAGGTAATTTCCTTACTAACTAAGCTATAATATATCTTGAATGAAGTTGTATAACTAGGTCAAACAATATAAAAATTCTTGAAATAGGTCCCAAAGAGATATGTGTACATTTTGTATAACCAATTAAAAGAAAGTTAAGAAGTACTAAAAATAATTTGAAGAAGTTTAACTTTTTTTAGTTCAAACAGTCATTTTTATACTTGCTTTAGAGAGAGAAAAAAAACTTTACTTAATTATTCATTTATCATATACTATATCTGTAGTTTTTTTCTTAAACCTTTTAGGAGCTAATAATAGAAATATTTCTACGTTTTTTCTGTTTTGCTTATTCTAGTTATTTAATCTCAATACTTCTTTTAAAATAAATTTTATTTTGGTATTTTTTCACATGAGAAAAAATTTAATTTGTTATTTGGAAAAATTACCAATTATTCTCAGTGAATTCTCCTATTGTCTCTATGTTTAAGAATTTCTTTTACATTTCAAGTTCTTGCAAGAATCTCCTCAATTTTTCCTATTTTTTTACAGTCATAGTTAACCATTATTTATTTCAAAATTATTTAGCTCTGAAGCAAAAGCTAATTGTTGTGTTTGTTTCTAAATGGTCAATCACTTGCTTTCACACAATTAATTAAACAATAATTTTAGTCCAAAAATTTCTACTATTATTTATTAAAATAGAGAGAATTTTTTTTTTCTGAGCTATTTTTCCTGTTTATTGTTTGCCTGCTATTTAAACTGACAGAAATAGGCCTTTAAATACTTTGATATATTATTGGACAAAAATCTCAAACTCTTTTTTCCTTGTTCTATTTTCTTTACTATTTACCCAGAATTCTGTATATAAAGAACATTAAACAAGGTTATAATTTTTGTTTCAAATGTTAAGCATAATTTAGGAAGCTCAAGAGAAACGCCACTGTGGTACTCAGGGTTTTACTCTGTAGTAATTTCTTCCCTCATAGTGTTCTAAGAGTCCTTCTTTTATTATATCTTTTATTTTTAGAAAACTTGCTTTAACCATTCTTTCATTGTTTAATGTAGTTCCCAGTATATGTAGAGGAAATATTTGAGAAAATATTATTATAAATGGGAGAGGGTAAAGGGACCTAAATTGAGTTTTTTCTACATTGCACTAGTAAAATGTGACACCAGGAGACCATGATTACTCATACCAACCACTAGCAAAGTTACACAAAAACATATATTAAAAAACACTAGTGATACCTCAGAATGCAATTCTAAAAATGTTCACGTAGTGCTCAGGGAGGCAGAAAAAAACATAAGCAGAGAAAGAAACAAAACAGAGAGTACAAACAGAAACTAAGAAACAAAATGCCAGCTAGACATTAAGTTTTAAAATATCACTAGTAACATTAGATGTAAACATTTTAAACATACTTTTTATGAGGCAGATATTGGAAGAGTACATAAAAGAACAGCCTGTCTCAACCATAAGCTGTCCACAAGAAACACAATTCAAATATTACAATAGAAATAGGTTTGGTAAAATAATTGAAAGATTTAACATGTATACATTAATCAAGAAGAGCAGGAGTATCTACATTAATATCAAACTTCACAGCAGAGAGAATTACCACAAAGAGGACCATTACACAACAACAGAAGTTCAGTGAGAAGACACAGTCATCCTAAATGCATATGCATCAAACAATAGAACTGTTTCATGCAGAAATAAAACTTCTCGAAATGAAAGAAGAAATATATACATCCACAATTATAATCTGAGAATTTCTTAGTATTTTCCTCAACAATTGGTAGAATGATTAGACAATTCATAGTATACAGATAATCATCAAGAAATAGAAAAACCCAACATTGTGAACCAACAGTATCTAATTCTCAGTTATGACACTACACCTAACAATAGCAGAATTCACATTCTTTTCAAGTTTCCAAGGAACACTTGTTAAGACAGTCCAAATCTTTTGCCTTAAAACAAAATTTCAACAAATGTAAGATAATTAAACTCATGTGGAAAGTGTTCTTTGAACACAGTAGGGAAAAAACCCTAGAAAACAGTAACGGAAAGATGACAGAAAAATCTCCTAGAAACTAAACAACACACTGCCAATAATCCATTAACAATGAGGAAGTTTCAAGAAAAATTTTAAAATATATTGAAGTAAATAAAAATGAGAATGCATCATATTAAAATGTATTTAATATATTTTAATGCTGTGCTGGAAGAGAAATTAATAGCACTAAATAAATACATTTTACAAATGGACAAATCAGAAGATAATAATACAATCTCATACCTCAGGAAACTAGAAAAAGAAGCAAAATAAACCCAAAGCGAGCAGAAGAAAGAGACTAATAAAGATAAGAGCAGATATCAATAAAATGAAAACAGAAAAGACTATAGAGAAAAATAAATGAGACACAAAGCTGGTTCTTTAAAAGGATCAATAAAATTGAGAAACCTCTAAGAAAAATTGACACAAGAAATAAGAAAAGGAGAGAAGAAACAGATTACTAATATCAGGAATGAGACAGGGTGTATCACTACATCACTGAAGATATCAAAAAGGTTAATAAGGGAACACTATGACCAAAGTATTGAGATACACTTGACAAGTTAGATGAAATGCACCAATCCTTAAAAAGCGCAAGATACTGCAACTCAATACTTTGAACTGAATTTGAATTTTCTTTAAATCTCAAAAAAGAAATACTTGAGTCCCAATGGTTACACTGAAGAATTCTATCAAACACTTATGGCACAATTGATAATAGAACTGTATGATTTTTTCCAGAAAATAGAAAAAGAGGGAATGCTTCCTGTCATTTTTTTGTGGATAATGTTATTCTGATTCAACAACCAGACAAAATGAAGAAGAAAAGAAATCTACAGAACAGTATAGTTCATGAATATAGACATAACAATTTTAACAAAATATTACCAAATCAAATTCAGTAACATATATATAATATACAATATACAAAATTATGTATGATATATGATGTATGATAGAATAATTATCCACCACAACCATTAGAGAAATATTCCAGTGATGCAAGACTGATTTAATATTAAAAAGTCAATCAGTATAACCACCATAATAAAAGACTAAAGAAAAAAGTACTATGATCATATCAATTGATGGAGAAAAATAATTGACCAAATTTAACACACATTCACGATAGAATCTCTTAGAAAACCAGGAAGAGACAGAAGCTTCCTCAACTTTCTAAATAACATCTACATCAAACCTATAGCTGTCATTACACTTAATGATGAAAGACTGATGCTTTTTCCCAATGTTAGAAATAAGGTAAGGATATCCATTTTCATGCCTCAAATTCAGCACAGTACTGGAAGTCCTAACCAGACAAAGGCAAGAGAAGTAATTAAGAGCATATAGATTGGAGAAGTAAAATAAACCTGTTCCTATTTGTAGATGATAACCATAAAACTTTAGAAAGGAACATAGAAGAAAAATCTCTAAGAACTAATGGTTGAGAAGAGTTCTTAGATATTATAACAAAAATATAATCAATAAAAGAAAAAATTGGACTTCATTGTAATTAAAAATGTGCTGAGACTCTACTTAAGAGAATGAAGTAAAACTAACTAAAGAGTAGGAAATAATATTTGTGAACCATATATTGACATAGGACTTATATCTAGAATATATATTCTCAAAACTCAACATTTAAAAAAGAAACAAATTAGAAAATGGGCTAAAGCCATGAAGTGATATTTTAACAAACAGTATATATGCATGTCAACTTAGCACATGAGAAGATGTTCAATACCATGCTTACTTAGGAAAATGAAAAGTAAAACCATGATATTATAAGGGGAATGTAAAATGCTGTAGCCACTCTGGAAAATAATTTGTCTATTTCTTTGAAATTTAAGTATGCATTTACCTTAGAACTCATCAGTCACGCTCCTGGGCATTTATCTTAGAGGAAGAAAACATCTGCACAAGAAAACCTGAGCTAATTGATGGAGATGAAACCAGTTTAAAACAATCAGTTCCTTTACTTAGGCATCTTATACAGTCACAAAGTAAGGCTGGCACTAATCAAGTCATTACATAAATGTATTAACAATTTTAACTGTCGTATATTCTGTGAAGGAGAAATACACAATCCATGAGGTCATACAATAGGATCAATTAATAAAACCCAGAAACTAAGAGAATGATTCTGGAGGAAGAGATAGTTGAATTAATATCGGAAGGAATGTTCAAGAGTTAATGTGGCCAAGAAAGTGTCAGGGCAAAATCAGGCTGGTATGGATGAAGGGGCCCATGGAGAGATATCTGTTCTCTGTAATGAAAGTGTTTGAAGCAGGCAGTGTGTTTATGCGCTATACCGTAGCTCACATGATTAGTTAAGAGACTAATTCAGGTAATAAATAATGGCATCTTGGACTAGGTGAGGGTGATGGGGGTTGATGAGAAAAGTAAATGCATCTGAGAAGACAGGTAGTGAAGAAGACTGTGACCAGACTCCAAAGTTCAATGAATGAGGTTAAAAGTTGTGTTGATTTCTCAATATTTAGGATATATGTTTCCCAAGTAGGGGAAAAAAAAAATCTCTGAAAATGTGAGGCACTTTGCACTTCAGAGAACACTGAAGTAGAAAGGATTGGGGAGTGCTACAACATAACCTAAGAACCATTAATGAAGCAGCTCATATTTAATTTCACTTTCCGTCTTTTAGCTTTCTGTCATCCATCTCATTCTAAAAATGAGGCAAAAATGAGTAGCAATATAATAACTAATACTACTACTTTCTGCTTAAATTTCTCCCTAGGAACTCAGGGTATTACACTCATATTACTCTATCAATCTTCATAATATTGCAAATAAGAGCATTGACATTCGGGGAACACTGAGAAAGAAGAATTAGTACTCTAAGTGTGATAATGGTCAATTGAAATTTTAGATTAGTTCTAGTAGCGCAGTGCAAGTTCATTAGGCAAAGGTTTGGTTTAAGAACTATATTTTACTAACTTTGTTACGAAAGTTGAATATTCATATCAATTGATTTACACTCTCTCTCGTTTCCTTGCCTCACTACTGACTTTAAGAGAAGGTCTCTGATATGGGTCAGGGCACATATTAAAGAATAAAGAGTTCTTGGGGATGAAAAAAATATTGATTATTTTCCATGTGTTATTTTCTCTGTTTTTGATTAATTCTTAAAGACATTCTAGTTTGATGGGATATTAAGATTGCACTGATGTTGTTCATTCTTGGGGAACAGTTCCAAGCATCTGTAATTCACCAAAGCATGTTCTGAAACATCATCACAGAAGGCTCAAGGGAATGTCTCCCACGCTCCATCCTCTTCCAGCCTTCCTGTCTCCTCTAAATGGGACAATGACAACAACCTATTAAACAAGGGATGAGACTTAAAGAAAGAAAAATTAAAACTGCAGCCGGCCAAAAGAGTAGGGGGCAAGTGACACAAAACTATATGAGGGAAGAAAGGACAGAAAAACTTGTAAAGTCACTCACACTGACACAAAGCCACTAAAAGACTGAGAATCAGACTAGTACGGAATACTATAATTTCTTACCCCTCACTACCACATCACAAGCTCCAGTTTAATAACAGTGGATTGTAGTGAAAAGAGCTGTAACACACACAGACTCTCTCCTAGAAGCAATGCCCCACCCTCTTCAACAAAACAATTACAAGGCATAACAAAAGACAAGGAAACAATGAGCATAAGGATACAAAGTAAAAATCAGAATCGCTCAGATATGACACAGATGGTAGAATGATCAGACAAGGGATTTTAGATAATTATTTTTAAAATATGTTAAGTACTCTAAAAAAAGTGAACAACGTGTAAGAACATAGAGGTAATATATTCAGAAAGATGGAAACTCTAAGAAAAATTCAAAAGGAACTGTTAGCAGTCAAAACTCTAACTGCAATGAAGGCTGTCTTCATTGTGCTCATCAGTAGACCTGACATGACCAAGCAAAGAACCAGTGAACTTGAAGATATGTCCGTGGGAAATATCCTAAAGTGACATGCAAATGACAAAAAAGAGTGAAAACACAGAAAACAAACTATGGTTACCAAAGGGGAAGAGGGTGGAGGGAGGGATAAGTTAGGAATTTGGTATTAACATACACAGCACAGTGACTATACTTGAAATTTTCTAAGAGAATGGATCTTCAGCAGTCTTACACACACACACACACACACATCACACACAGGGGAACTAAGTGTGAGATGATGAATATGTTAATTAACTTGATTGTGGAAAATATTTCACAACGTATCTTTATATCAAATCATCATGTTTAAACACATTACAGTTTGGCTTGCTGATTATAACTCAACAAAACACAAGATAAAATAAAACAATCATTTCTATACTTTAAAAATAAAACAGAGAAATAACAGAGAAAAATGACTGAAATCAAAACTGGTTCTTTCAAAATATCAATAAAAACTGATTAAAAACTGATTAAACTCTAGACCAACTAAAAATAATGTTTTATTTGGTAAAAAATTATCAAAATCAGAAATGAAAAAGGAATCATCACTACTAATTCCATGGACATTAAAAGATTAAAGGAATAGAGTATAAAAAACTCTATAACTACACATTTGATATCTAGAAGAAATGGACCAATTTCTTGAAAGACAGAAACTACCAAAAGCCATCGAAGAGAAATAGATAATATGAAAAGTATTTTCTATATTTATATAGAAGTAATAATTAAATCTTTCCAACAAGAGGGGTCTTCTATTAGGCCAGGGCACTTCTCAGAGAAGTGGGTAGCTGTGGGGGCCATTAGCGGTCAACACTGATGGCAGGTGGGGGATGGATATGCCAGCTTGCGAGAGTGGACCTGGGCAGGGCACATACACCGAGGGGAGTTGAAGGCTGCCGTTCAGTTGTTTGAACTTTGTGACTGTTTGCAGCTGTGTCTGCTCTCACTGACGAAAGCCCACAGCATGTTAAAATTTCAAAATCACCCTATAGACTGTAAAGTGCATATGTCAAGGAGACAGTGCAATACATAAATCTGGAGTACATAAGTTCAGAGGAAGAAAAGAAAACACTTTTTAAAAACACCATACCTGTAAGGCAGAAAGTAGGCTAGACCAGATCCCCACTGTGAGTAACTCTTAACAGCATTTTCTTTCTTATACACACACAAAATAATAATTCTGTGTACATATTTTCATTTTAAAATTTCTGTGACAACTTTTATTTTCTCACAGAGTATGCAATAATTTTGCATGTCATGCACCGGAGATGACAGAGCTGAGGCAGTCATCATCTAAATGACAGCATATCATTTAAAATCAGTGAGACAGTAAAGATATATGCTTCATCTGCAGTGACAGGGATTTCTGATAGAAGAAAGAAGCCTTTAGACAAAAATTTTTAAAAAATCAGAACAGAAATCAAGGCTCCCACAATAATGCCAAAAATGTAACATATATCTAAAAAGCCACTTACAAAAGATGCATAATGAAAGAATTTTGTTATTATTTGAAAATTGACACACAAAGTTATAAATATATATTCATAAAAATTAACTATAATCCAACACCAGTTAGAATTCAGATTCCTGTTAATTTCTGGAATAATCTAGCTAATGCCTATTAACCAGATTCTATTTCTAAAACTTTAAGAAAGGTTTTTGCTTCAAGTTACTGAATTATTTATGAATAATTATTGAAAGTGTGTACTTTGATAGAGCAAATATTTGAGAATATCATTTCAGGAGTCACGGGATGAAACCCCCATATATGTGGTACTATGGGTGACAAACTTCATTTTCCATGAAAATCATGTAGATGAAATATGCAATTTTACCAAGATGGGCAATAACCAAAAATCTAAGTGAAATATTTGATAATTTTTATTATTTTTTAAAAGATAATTATTAACAAAAGTATATTACTCATTTTATTAAACTTTAATTTATTTGTTTACGTTTGAATCATTTCCATTATATGGACCAGGAGATAAACAAGATAAGTGTCTGGGATAGTGGTGCACAAAATAGAAAGATATTTTTCTTCACCTTTATCAGCTACCAACTAACTTTAAGTTTCTGAATTAACTGGAGGTCATCAACTGGAGGTTGTTTATTCCTCTAATAAATTTCCAGCTTTTTACTAGTGTTGATTAACTATTTTTCTTACTTACTTAATCTAGGTTTACATTTGCTCAGGACTATAGTGTGTCCTTAAAAGATGTCAAATTAATTTTATGGCAATCCTCTCATTAAAGAATATGAAATCTCAAGTTCAGATTCTAACCAGGCACTCATCTAACAGAACAACAGATATCAGTGGGGCTCTGGACCATTACATGGGATGGAGCTAGGGAAACCACCACGTGTTACTGTTGCAAAAGAAAAGGACTTTGTAAACCTTATCATCAAGTAACCAGTGGTCATGTACACAAAATGTAGGCTTGGGACTGTGAAAAATTGAAAGAACTTCAGTCTTGTGTTCAAGATGAGGGGAGAAGAAGTACGGTTTTGCCTTCACTGTGTGCAGAAAACCAGCTTTTTATTTGCAACTTTATAGTTTGTCAGAGTTGCTGCAACAGGCTGGGCTTAGATGCTCATCTGGGCTTACCTAAACTATGATACTATCCAAAATTATGATATTCGGCAGGACCAAAACTTCTGGGCCTTATTATTTTATAAGCAACTAATACTCGATGGGTTTACTTCTTAGGTTGCAATTATATTCAATATTATTCCCCAGATTCACACACAAGCATTTTTAAAACTGCATTTAAAATTTTTTGTTTGTCCAAGAGGGTCTGGATTAAGGATTTTTACAGTTACTCTGATTTTTGTCTGATACTATAACAGGGAGTAGATGTTATGTTATCCCTGGGAGTTGATCATATATTTTCTCAGATTCTCAGCAGCATAAAACTTTTATAATTAGCAGTACCACAGTTTTCATGAACATAATAAAAATGCATATTATATATGCACACATGTATACATATATTTGAATATATAAATCCAAGTAACATTCATTTGGCAACTGTTTAGAAGCTCTCTCTCTCTCCTTGTTTCCTCACTGTCCTCTTCTTGACATGCAAATCTTTTCAGTTTTCCAAGCCTTTCTCTAAGAGAGAGATTTATCTTTAGGGGCTCTCTAGACCTGGAATAAATCTTCTTGCCATTCAAGAGTCACCAAGCGTATTTAAATGTTTGATTTTCATTTTGTAAGGTTGACTTACTTATGGGACACAAGGAAATTTAGTCTTATTTTCTCCCTCTTATAATTTTCCATTTCCTTTCCTTCTAGCATATGTTAGAATTATTTTTATCTGATTCATTTTTATTGTATTTAACAGCATTATTTTATTTATTTAATAGCAATGAACCATCTAATTCTTGATTGCCGAAAGCAGAAGAACTCCATGCTGTCTCAGGCAGTTATTCATTCCCTGTTTATCCTTGACTAAATAAATAACAAAATCTTTTAAAGAAAGCAGGTGATCTTTATAATAGCACAGGAATACATACTCTAAGATTCGTCCAAAAAATGTTGTCAGTAAAAAGCAACATCTTGGTCTCTCACACCAATGTGTCACCCAGACATCAAGTCTAAGACGTAAGAAGTTTTTATTCACAATTATAACTAATCATCCTTACCCCACATATTTATTTAAAGTTTGTTCTAGATATTGCATTACATACTAAGGATTTAAAGTGAAAAATAAGAGAGGAAGTATAAGAGGCTGTGAAATTAATAAGAAGACAGATTGTGAAAGGCTTTATACAGTTTTCCAAAATATTCATGTTTCCAAACTCAATATAGAGACATCAAGTAAGTTAAAAACTGTCACTATTAGAGCATTTCAGAGAAAAATCTCTTCCTAGAAGATAGTCAGGATGGCTAGGGGATGGGAAAATTAGAAGCACTAAAAAGAGTACAATAGAAATTTAAGCTACCCGTTTAACTCATTGGACCATTATCCACCCTCCATATACTATTTAGACATTTTGAGCTTTGTTTCAACATTGTGATTTACAGAAAAAAGCTTGTGTAAGTCAAATAGACCATATGAATACAGATGTTGTTTATAAATAAAGACAGAGGTGCTTAGAGAATCCAGAATTTATAGAGACATGTTATTATTAATTAAAATACAACAAGGAAATTAAATAAGAAACTAAATGGTATTGCAAATATTTAATTTCTGACATATAAAAGTGTTTTCACTTACTAAACTTAAGAACTAATGAGGTGTCAACAAGGCAATATTTGTGATGTATTTTTCGGAAAAACTTAGTCAACACTAAACACTGAACAGGTGAGGCTCAAAAGGACTTGACAGAAAAGAAAGTGCTAGCCAGAAGCTAAAGAATAATTTTAACAATTACAAGCTAAAAATAAAGCAGAAGAAATAATTTTCCAAAGCTGTTTCTGAATGTCTTCATTTCATATCATAACTTACCACTTACCAAGGAGACAATACTGGTATCGCAGTGGTCATGCCTGGGCTGCTCAGTCACAAATATGAACTGTCTATTTGCCTCACTTCTCTACTTTTTTTATTTGTAAAAGACTAAATTATGTAATTACAAAACAGATACACACTTGGAGTGACAATGCTGTGTATATATTGCTAACTTTCAGGAAATTGCCCGTTATACTGCTGTTGTCAGGAATGCCAAAACTGCTATAATATCTGTCAGGTTTGTAATCTCAAACTAGTGGAGATTTTATATTTTTAAGATTACCTTCAGCACTCTACAGGAAAGATTAATGTATAGTGATTAACTTCCTATTATAAGGGTCAGTATTTACAATTTTGTAAAGTGGAATTCAAGAGTTATTTTTTAAGTTATACAAGTTACAATTTTGATGTGTTCAGCTTTCTCTTTTCTTCTAAAGAAAATTATTTATGTGATTTATAGCTGTAAATATCATCTTATCAATGTTTTCATGGTTAATAGTCACAGAAATGAAATGACTTTTTTTCTACATGACCTGAACACTAATTATAGTGAGTATTTTGGGGAAATATACATGTTAATAGACATTTAAATGATTACTGAAAGAATGTTCTAATATCTATATACAGTCAGGAAATGAATGCAAGAAAAAGGCCATCATCAACTAATATAACACAGTATAAAAAGTTTTTTTAAGTGAGTTATATTCCATATTGAGAAATAAATCTCTGTTGAAAATTATATGATGCATGTAGACATTCTTTGAAAACTAATTTTTTTTTACAAATTTAAATCTACAAGAGAAGAAATAGCATGAGAAAAACTATTTCCCTTTATAAAATAAAATTAACAATGTGAAATACTTGTGGTTTCTAGACACTTCTGAAGAAGCATGTCTTTATAAAAACACTATGACAAATGAATTACAAATGACAAACTAGCAAAATGAATTACATGTTGTCATCATAAGCACTTAACTTCTCTTTGCCTTTTTAAAAAAAATCCATCAGCAGTGTCAAAAATATTTATTTTAAATTTTCCATAAAACAGCTTCCACTCTCATGGTTTGGTATACAGTTTTAATCTTGCAATTCACTGAACTGTTACACATAATAAATTTTGAAAAGATTCCTTATAAACACCATAGCTTCTACTTTTATTTTTTCACCAAATATGTGATTTGACTGAGTCATATTTATAAATGAATTACCACAAACTTAGTGGCTTAAACAATATACATTCATTATCCTAGAGTGCTGAAGGTCAGAAGTTTAGCACACGTCTCCCTGGGTTAAAATCAAGGTGTTTGCTGGGCTGTATTCCCCTCTAGGTGTTCCCAGGAGAATGCATCTTCTGGCCTTTTTCCACTTCTAGAAGCTTCCTGCTTTCTTTGACTCCCGGATTCCTTCCCCCATCTTCAAAGCCAGTCTCTCCACACTGCCGTCTCTCTGCTTCTCCCTCTCTACCTCATCTTCCACTTCTAAAGGCCCTTGTGGTTATAAAAAGTTCACCCAGATCATCCAGGACAATGTTCCTATTTTAAGGTCAGTTGTTTATAATCTAAATTTCATCTGCTACCTTAATTCACTTTTGCTGTGTAACCGAACATATTCATGGGTTCTGGAGGTTAAAAGATGGGCATCTTTGGGGTGGCCATTATTCTGCCTGCCACACTGACAAAATGTTTGGTTATGATGGGTTTTTCTATTTTCTACCAACATACCAACTATAGTAATCCCAATAGCATTTTTTTGTTTCAAATTAATATATCCCTGTCCAGCTACTATGAAGCTGAAATAAAAGTGATCCTCTAAAACAGAAAACAGTTGGGTAAAGGTAGAAATAAATAATAGATTTCGGGTGATTTGCACTAAACACAAGCAAAATAATAACAATATATTTTTTAAGAGTAGCATGTGATTTATCAAAATATGGCCCTTAAAACTGATGAAATTTTGTTTGGTCCTTCAGGATCAAGTCATGCACATTCTCTACATATATATAATGAAAAAACCACACTACTGTGTCTACTAGTTTTCTGTATATTTAAAAAGTATTTAAATCTAATTTTGATGTGGATTAGAAATTGCCAGTTATGAGTTACTGGCACTTTCATAATTTTATCTAATATCATTGTATTTCCATAATTATGCAATTAAATGAAGTATATGTACTAAAACCAAGGACTCCTGAGTTCTAGGAGAAAAATGTGGCCCGTATAATAAAGTTTTTTTCCAAAAAATAAAAATATTTAGTGTCTCTCAAAATAAGTAGATTAAGGTCCAGTTGTGTTGATGAATTCATGGTTCAGCACCACCATCAAGGACCCAGTTTCACGGATGCAAGTCTGCACCTCAGGGTGGCTCCAGCAGCTTAGGCATCACTTCTCCCCCTGCCAACTTCCAAAGTCCATTTCTTAGACATTTGGAAACCTCTACTAGCTCAGAATAATCAGTATTTATCCTGTGAACTAAGGATAGGGCCACCCTTCCCCAAGACACAGAGCATGTGGAAGAACACATAAACACAACACAACTTTGGGAAACGAAAATATAGCTTCCAAAGAGTCTCACTCACCTAATCATTTTTTTAAGAAAATTATCAGATCAAATATATCTATAGAAAATCAGCTGCAATATAACTTCCGACAAGGACTCTCAAACCAAGCACAGGCATTACGAGGTCTGTAACATTTAGAGGCTGCAGCAGCTTAGAAAGCACAGGACATACACAGTGTCCAGAATTCAGGCCCACAGGGGAGTCCTCAGTACACCACAGTCTCTCACACTCAGAACCAAAAGCCAAACTGATTGGTTTATATTCAATCACGTACATTCAGAAACATATTTTAGCTTAATTATAAGAAATTAAATGTCAATAAGATGCTAATTCATTAATTTAATATGATAATTCAATTAAGTAAAATGCTGTTGTAATGTAAACAAATTGGTGTGTATCTCTAAATCCTACACACATGAACTCATGTAATTCTCTAAACCTTTCTGAGAGGCACTTACACTTGGGGAAACGGAGGTTTGACCTGTCCTGCTCAGGGTCACACATCAGCTGGGTTTCAGAGGTCAGATGTGACCCTAGCCTGGTCTGGATCCTGAGCTCATGCGCCCAAACGTTACTTTCTCAGCTGGCTTTGCAGCTTCTGCTTTTGCAAGAATTTCTTGGATTTTTGAGTTCCTAGCACCACAGTATAAATGTAATTGTGTTACTGTCTTCTGTGAGGAAAAAGCTGGCAGAAAGGGTTGTGTCCCCTAAGATGTGGAAGCCACGAGAAGACTCAGGACCGACAGCTGACAGAGGAATTAGAAAAATAAATTCAATGATTGTTTTTAAAATACGGTTTAGGAAACTTACTGAAAATCCAGAATATTGAACTCTACCCTAGATCTACTGAATTTACTGAAATCTCCAGTTTGCTCAGGTCCACATTAACTTTGAGAACCACTGCTGTATTGACGTTGCTGGTTTGCCTGTGGTTGTATCCGTGAACAAATTCAATGAAATGTGACATCAGCTCTACTCACCTGAGAGCTGTACCATTAACGACAAAATTATCCCGGCCAGTTTGAGGGAAAAAAGCCAGACACCACGGCTATCTGAAACTACCAGTTTCTCCCCAATGAGGCAGATGTTCCAAAGTTTACTGCCACTGTTTTTATTTTCAGAGCCCAAATCAGATTTCTGAGGGGAAAAAAAAAAAGCAAAAGAGAAAGAAAGAAAGGAAGGAAGGAACAAACAAACAAACAAACAAACACTGGGGCAATTAGATAAATTGAAGGGGCAGGCATTTTCCAAACTATGTATTAGATGTATGTCTTCAAACATATAGGGAGGGGTGAAGAAATTTGAGACACGTGAGCGGGACTTAGGAACAAGAGTAGAGGTGCTAATGCAATTCTGAAAGACAACGGAATTTTAAGATACTATGTCTATTTTTCTAAATAACATGATTTAATTTTGCACCTTTGGGCAATATCCATGTATACATGAATTAAACATATTCTTTACTTACTTCATTTTTTACATGTTTTATTAAAGATGCCTGCTGCAAACTGTACATATCAATCAAATATTTTTCAGGTGTCACTAAATACAGACCGAGGCCTCATATCTAAGAAAACCGTTCACCAAAACATTACAACAATAATATGTCCATCAAATAAATTAAAATCCTATTGGACAAGCAGTTGAGGACTTTTAGGTAGTGATGAGAGTCAACATACAGTCATTCTCACCACTATAATGCACTTCTTTAAAAATACATATTTGAAATATTTGCTGAGGTTATTTTCAATATATAAACTCAATAAAATCTTGTGATTTTGGCTATTGTTTCATAACTGGAAAATCCTCATAATTTTCTGGGCATTCTATGGAACAGCAACATGGAAAAAAATGTGCGTGCTGAATCTTTTGAAATGAAATAGCTAAGAAAAAGACAACATGATCAAAACAAAAGATGAGAAGAGTTGGGGCAGGGAGGGGGAAGAACACTGGACAGGATATAAGATGAGCAGATATCAAATCCTGGCTCAAACTCACAGAGTTGATGGTATTTTATCCTTCAAGTTCCTGGGTTTTTCTTATATGAGTCTATGTGACTACTAAGTTCACAGTTATTATCATTCTGTGGTTCAGTGTCACTATGGTAAAAAAGAAAAGGATAAAAAAGCACACAGGATGTATTTATTTTTCAATCACTAGATGGCAGTAAATGTGTAACTCTGAGGGGTTACACATTTGACTTTTGCACACTCAGGAAAAGCTCAAAGCACAGGCAAGACTATCACTGTTTGACAGCCTGCCTTTCAAGGTCAGCTAGAAGGAGAATATATACTATCATAAGAAATCACTATAGACTATAAGGAGAATAAAATGTCACAGCTCAATAGTATAGTAAGAAATACCTTCAAATAGTCATTTAAGATACTTTATCTGAGGTAAACAGTGTTGCTATTTTCCCATTGAAAACTGCAAAGAAGAAATAAATAAAAGCTGTAGGTCTGGACTTGTAAAAAAAAAAAATGATGAAAAAAGCATGTGCTTTACCACCCACATCATATGTTTCTGCTCTATATAAATTAAATTATACATATATCAGGAGCTACCAAGAATGGTGGTACAACCATTTACTGAGTAAATTAAAGCTGAATTGTCTCATTGAAAGCAATGGTACAAGGAATCCTGTTCTATTACTTTTAATGTGATTATGTCTGTATCGTCCATACCACTATATTCTTCATAATGGAACAAGTTTCCCAGCATATCCACATAATGAATGAGAAAAGGAAATGAGAGTTCTGTTAAATAAATTGCTAATCTTATGTCTTGCAAATGCTCCTTGTCATCAGTCACTTATCACTTAACCTACAGCCACATTACTTCAGCAATGTAGTCACAATAATTTTGTACCTCTGTCCATCTAAAGTACATCTGGCAGAGGGGTGATAATTTAATGGTTATTGTTTGTAGATTTCCAAAGCAGAATATATCTTTAAAGTATTTGAAGTATATGGGCATATTATTTTTTAAAAAATAGAGAAACAGGTAGATAGGTAGACAGGCAGAAAGACAGACTTCTAAATCTCTCTTATAGCTCAGTGGTTGATACATAGCACATATTGGTTGAACACTATTGACAAAGGTAGTTTTTAAATAGTAAACGGCATTCCTCACAGGAACTGTATGTCTGTCTACAATTTATGGCAAGCAAAAAGTTGCACAGGAAAGAGGTCACAGCGACACAAACTCCACTAAACATCATACTTGACTTGAAGAGACTGGTTGACCAGTTCTCTGTCATTGATATACGCCCTAGCAACATGGAGGGGAAATATTCCAGGTTTGCTCATTTTGAGCCTTTGAGTGACATACTGAAAATTATTTGTATAAAAGAGAAACAAACTGAATGCCTCATTCACAAAAATTCCAACATGATGAACATTTTTTTTTCTTCTAATTAGAAATAAATTCCACCCCCTCGCCAACGTTCCTCACTACGGTCTCAGTGGGTTGGAAAGATATTTTCAAGCACTGTTTTAAACATCAGGTGAGCTTTTCCAAAATGCACGGCCCATATTCCCAAAAATATTTTAAAGCTTCCTGGTTGGGAATATAGGGAGGGAAAAGCAAAGGGGATCGTGAAATGTGTGGTTTAATGGGCTTTTGCATTCAGGCTAGATTCAAATCACCCCTTTACCTCTAACAGAGTGATCTTATAAAAATCATTATATGTCTCTGAGCCTCATTTTATTTTAATTTTGGTTTGAAATAAGTGGCATATGATTGTTGTGAGGACTAAATGAGAATATGTTTACAAAATACAGCTACAGTATCTGAAACTTAGAAATACTAAAAAAAAAAATTAATTAAGAAATCAAATCATTGTTCCCTTGGTAATCATTTCTGGTTGGAAATAACTAATGAATATCCAGAAGGGAAATTTTCTCTGCGTTAGATTGACTACCACCAGTAAAGCACGTGGAGCTAATTTGGAAACACTGTTCTGGGACTCCACTGTGCTCAGTGAAGAAGCAGAACTGATTCTCTATGGACAGGAACTCAATAGGTTTCTTAACGATAGAAAGGAACGAGGTAGGAATTCAGTCCAAGAATGAAGAGCGGTGAACTGACTCACTCGGAATTCACTCATTGACTAGGTATTCATGCCAAAGTACATGCTGATTCTTTAATATAAGCCAGACTTTGTGATAAGTCCTACATATTTCAGCTTATTTAATCTTCACAACTGTATAGACTTTGAATTATTATCCTTACCGTATCTATTTAGAAGAAAAGAATACTAAAGCTAATAATACTTAAGTAACTTGGCCAAGTCATTCTAAAGCTAATTCAAGACAGAGGCAGTCTGGTCAGCTTTGATAATTACAGTACAATGTAGAGAACACAGGGAAAGCCTTATGCACCCAGATATGCAAGAAAACATGAATTTTTCCCATGGACATTGAGTAGAATAAGGAAAGGCTATAGATCACCTCTTCCAGAAGGCTTAAGTCTTGAAGAATGAGTAGGAATAGGTTAAATGAAGACATTGGAGGCATGAGATATGGTAGATAACAGTTCATGACCAAAAAAAATGAAAATAGAATACAGAGGAAAAAAAATCCCAAAATGATCAATGTTGTTGGAGTGCAGAGCAGAAATTAGAGAGTGATGGAGAGGAGACTAGAGAATGAAGGGACCAGATAAAGCGTCCTTCAAACATTTCAGTTGCAGTCAAGAAGCTATTAAAAGTTTTTCTGTAGTGGAGCAACATGGACAAAAGTTTCAAAGGGTACATTTAAGAGGGAAACACTACAGGGAGGAAGAAAGAAATATGAGGCATGTTGGTAGAGTTCAGGCAAGAAGTTATGAAGATTTAAACTAAGACAGAAGAGTAGACATGGCACAGCAGATGACATCTGAGCAACACGAGTTAAAGGAGAAAGGCTTGGTGATAGATCTGATATGGGGATTTTGAAGTATGAATATCACCATCAAGCAAGTTGAGAAACATAGTTCACAGTGGTGATAATGAGTTAGATTTCAGACATGATATATTTAAGGTATTGAGGCAAGCTTATGCATTGGAATTAGAATATATGGTTCTAAAACCCAGGAGTGAGATCTGAGTTTAAAATATACATTTAGAAATCAACAATATTCAAATGATATATGAAACTAATAAATTTCTTGCAATCACTGAATAAGAATATGAAGAGTGTCTTGGGAACCAAAACCATAAGGGTTTCGAAGTCCCTTTACCGAAGTAGGAATAAAGTCAATTAAATTTGCATAAAGTGACTTCTAAATTGCAGAACAGAAATATTTTTAAGAATAGACTAAGAGATGGAAAAGAGCAGGAGGTTGAACAGGATTCAGGAAATACAAATAAGAGGCAATAAGTCTATAACATGAATGAAAGTTTATATATTATTTTTTTGCCTCTCCAGGAAAGAATCATGTCGTGAGGAAGTTAAAGTCTATTCAGCATCCTTGATTTTCTAGAAAGAATATCTAGGAAAACCTAAGTTAAATGTTTCTCATTACTTTACTACAGGTACCAATTCATAATATCACTTCTGACAAACATATACCCTAATTTAACAGAAAAATGTTTCAGAACTACACTGAATTATAATGTTAGCATTCACATTTTCCAGTCATCCTGCCACATTCTCAGCAAAATAAGTGTCCCTTCCCTGATTTTGTTAGAGGCAGTGCATAACTTGTTCTTGCTCTGCCACTGCCTGCAAACTGACTAATAATCTCTTTTCAAAATACATTGAACCTTTTAATTTTCCCCAATGTGACATGCTTCACCGGTAGTAGTGAGTTTTGCCTTTTAACCCTATGATAATTTTTAACCATCTTATTCCAAGAAAGAATTCTGCTTGTTAAATAACAGGTATTTAATAAACATGTATATTTTTTAGCATCTAACATCAACTATGATATTTATATTAATATTATGCCAATTGACTAATAATCATGGAATAGCCACAGTATGTGGGGCATTGCTTAGCTTCAATATCCTCACATTCCTAAGTGACTGTTTAAATTATGAAGTTCAGCTTGAACTGGATAATCTAAAAACCTCTGCATAACTTCAAAGCTATATAAACATTCCACTGGCAAGAATGCTTCCCCCCAAATATAATAAAATGAATATATAGGCTTGGTAAAAACAAGCAAAATATAGCCTTATTATCCAGAAAGCATAAATATTTTGAAGATGTATATATATATATATATATATACACACACACATACACACACACACACATACACATACATATACTCGTACACAATAGGTATCTTGTTTAACATTAAAGTTACCTGAAACTTACCTTGACTTCTGTACCTGGACATAATTTACCCCACTGAGCTTCTGTGACACTTAATACTACATATATAAGACCTTATTATCTTCATTATATCCAAGTTATATATATCTTACTTCTCACACTAAAATTGCAGGGTCTTTAAAATAACATCTTGTTCTGAACCATTTTGCTTTTTCTCTTTTGCCCATAGAAGATTTTCAAATAATATTTGTCAAATTAATGAATGTTTCCTGTGGTGTTCCATGAAAGGTACCAAAGCAGGATTAAAAAAAAAAAAAAAGGAGAAATCTATGTTTATCTATGGATAAACCTGCAGATCTTTTTTGTGTAGACCAAAAGTTACAAAATTAGTCCAAGGGAGAGCAAGCCTATCATCAGAAGAGTTCAAATCTATGGACTCCCTGAGCTTCATAAATTTTATAATAATTTCTGAAGTTCCTGGTGTTCAGTTTGATGTTTTCATTATTTAAGAAGACTTAACTGAGAGATCTCTATATATGCATGGTAGACTATCATATAATCAATATCATATTATCTGGCCTGTTGGGGTAACTACCTCACCATAAACTGGGGCACATTTTATGTGAATATCATTATATTGAAGAACATATGCTGATTTCATCTGCTGCTAATTAAATGGCAAAATGGCCTCTTTCTTGAGTAAGCAGTAATGATGTGAACATATGCATTCTTACTATGATCCAGTTCAAAGAAGATAAATGTTTAACTTAATGTTAAACTATTGTTGTTATAAGGTCTATTTAGAATTTCTACATATGTTGAAAGTTTCCTCTATCTTACAAAGAAAAGGGGGCAAACATCATTGACTTATTTATATGTCTCTAAAAATTCAGATTTCCAACACGGATACCATCCTTATTCAAGGAGTCAAGTGGTTTTCTCTTTGAGTTAGTTAACGCAACTCGGAGAAGAATGCTTAAGGCAGTCACTTCCTCTAGTTAGAGTTTGGCACAGGTATTTTCCCTTAACAAGGCCCTCTGCTTGACAGCAAATAGTGTTCTGCTTCTAATGCAGATTTGCTTTTGCATTAGTAATAAAGAAACCAGTAATCTAAGTAGTCTTCCTACATCATACCATTAACCAGATTGAGCATCTTGGAGAATGCTATGGTCTGTACCTAGCAGGGTGATATATTTACTGTCATCAGTGAGCAATTTGCATTTGGTGAGACTTACAATGGCAAGACAAATATAGATTAACCAAAAGACTGCATCCTTGGGTGCTCATTTAATTACTACCTTTCCTGGCTGAATTAATAAAGGCTTCTAAGTGGGGAGAAAAACCATTGTCTTACTGAGGCCATGGTATGTTAGGATTGTGTGTTCAAGACTATTATATGTTTTAAAGACATGGAATTCCGGGCATCACATCCGTGAAGAGAAAGCTTCTTACTGATATTATGCAATTACTCAAATACTAGAGGTGTTACGTCACAAACTGTATTAAGTAATTTGTAAAGTTAAGATCTCACAGTGTTGAGAATTTCTGATTCCCTATGAATTGCTTCGTGCCCAGCCTTTCCAATGTGCCATTTTTATTTGAAGTTCGAGATGAAAGACTTCTTTAACGTTGCTATCAATCACGTTTGAAGACTTTTAGGTAATGCTATTCAGTTAAACCAACCTTAAATCACAAGACAATTTTAGAAGTCTTAATATGTTCTCTGAACCTAGCTTTGACTACTGTTTTTATTCATTTATTTTTTTCTGACAAATGAAGATAATTTTAGGAAGCATTTTTTAAAATATCACCACTTTTTCATGATGTGTCTACTATATAAGTATGATTTTTTTCTAATACATTAAGAGTAGTAACTAGAAATGAATAAGAAAATGTCTTACTTTATCTAAATTCCTTCTCTTTATTTAAGTAAAAGAATCAAGCAGCTTTTGATCCACCCATTCACTACTAATACATAGTCCCAAAGACAGGAAATTCTTTCTAAATTTAATTGCCATATACATTGGGTCAGGAAATCAGATCACAGAACTCTTTGTATTTTTATAGATATATCCTGATTTACCACAAATAAAAAAGGTATTATAATAGCCACACCAAATATGTCACATATATAAGTTTTATTCCTCCTAACAACCTTATGAGTTAAATAACATTATCTTGGTTTTATTTACTGGGAAACTAAAGCATTCAACTAACCTGAATATAGAATATAATTAACAATTTGTACATCAGAATTCAACTCACCTCTGCCTGATTCCATCTAATCTAATTACACACAATTACACAGATAGAGCCAAATACATAGTTAGATTATAATTACATAACCTCTTAAAATCAAGAGAGATTTTAGCAATATGGACTATTGGAAAGAGCCCTTGAATTTGTTAAACCTGTGTATTCATGTGTGTATATAACCACAGATATGTGAACATGAGTGTAGAATTCCCTCTGGCTGGTATATCTTGGAGTAGAAACCACAAGGCCTCATGCTGAACAGACAAATACAGATCAGGACTTATGCAAAACACGGACTGTCAGATTATGTAAATAGGGGTGAGTGTTCCCAGAAGCAGTGGGCATGTATCTGTAACTATACTGCCACTGAAAAGTCTACACATTCACTGAGCAAGGGCACAGTGCAGAGGATTCTCAGAAAATTCAAGGCCTGGACCTCCCTGTGAAACCACTCTTGCATTTTACCCTTTTCTAGATGATACTGTGTTTTGCCTTTAATGCCTTTGGATTTGCTATCTCTTCCCTCTGAAACCTCCGCCTTCAGATACACCATGACTTGGCCCTCACTGCTCAGAGTTTTATCAACGAGGCTTTTTAAATGTTCATAGGCGTCATGTCCTCTCCCCAAACCATGGACTACGTTCTACTATAGGTTCTCCATATAATTTATAAAAATTAATATTTATTTATTTGTTATGTATTAGTTATTATATATTAATATATATTTACATATTTGTTCTTTTCTGTTTGCTTTCCTCAAATTAGACTCTAAGTTCCAAACTGTGGTCTTCATGAAAGTTTTACTCATTTTGTTTCCCCAGTGTTTACAACAATTCTGAGGCACAGAGACATTCAATTAAGGGTAATTACTATTTTGTTCATAGTAACCCAAATGAATGATTCTCTCTCCCAAGCTGGAAGGGGCTGGACTTGGAGTAATGTGTGATGGCTTTATGGTAACAGTGCTCTGAATAATGGGAAGAGAGTCTAAGTTTAGGGTTGGCCGTCAGTTCCTGATCAGATGGATTGGAGACACATGAAATAACGTGGTTCAAAAACAGCAGTTAAGTGTCAGGCCAGTGGCCAGAATACAGGGGCAGATAACAAGAAAAAAACTAAGATATGAGGAATAAACCCAGGTTAAAAAAAAAATGCTGAAAACTATTAAGAAGGTGAAACTCTGCAGAAAGAAGTGGCCATACAGTGGATATGAGAGAAAGAACACAAATAGGTCTAAAATCTACTCCTAGAACCAGTCCACAAAGCAATAAAATCTTACTTTTCGTAGTAAATTGCAAAAGTTGAGGAAAATAGAAAATGGTAACATTGATCAGGATATTGCTTTGTCTACAAAATCTATAACTACTCTGTAAATTTCATATACCCACAGTAAGTGAGGAAGACAGATCATCCCAGGCAGAAAAGATAAGAATCCTTAGATTATATCTTCCCATATTCATTAAAATATTGCATTCAATTCATTTTTTTTCAAAGTTAAATTGTTAACAAGTACTGGAGATAAACATTTAATTCTAGGTGATGGTTTTGAAAAGCCACAGCCCTCATTTCATTAGCCCTTATCTAATTATTCCTTACTACACAAAGGGCTCATTGTCCTAGGCATTCCACTAGCCACTGCTCATGATGTAAGACTGAATGAGATACTTTCAATTACCTAAAGGAGTATTAGTACTCAACAGAGAAAGTTTTTTGTACAAATTATTGTTATATAATGCAGAAAATGTTGCAGTCATAGAAAAGTATAATGCCTATAAATGTAGAGAATGCAGTGAAAAGGCATCCAGGAAGCTGCCAGTGAAACAAACAAACAAAAAAATTCAACCTGGGTATTTGAAGGTGAGGATTAACGTTAATAAGAACATGGAAAATCTAAAAATCTCCTTCAGGTAGCAGAAACACACCCCTATTATCAATTTCAGGGTAAAGAGAAGCAGGGAGAAGAAAAGTTGAAAGAAACATTTATATTTATTATTACTCTAAAAATCAGGAAAATATTTTTCTGATAAGAGACGTTTGTTGATTTTTAACTGTATGTAACGCAACGTTTGAAGATCCCTTACAAATCATTCTCTACTGTCATGTCTTTTAATACGTTGCCTATAAATGTTTCATTCTGAAGGCAAGAACAAAACATCCAAATAGCAAAATAAAAAACAAGAGAGACCCCAGGTGATATGGGGGTGACGCATCTGTCAATTACTGTCAAGAAGACTTCCACTCTATTCTTGAAAATACATTCAAAATGCCTTTCTCCTCACTAACATTCCTAGCAATCTGCCAAGAGTTCCCTAAGCCTTTCATTATGCTAATGTCATCATGATGATGCATTTGATCTTGAAAGGAACTTAATGACAAAGAAGTTTGATAGTAATTCTGTGCACAACAATTTAAACTTTATAAAACGTCTCTTTTTAAAAATTCTCCATAGTAAACACTTAGTAACAAGCTAATATATGTATCTTATATGTCTGGGGACCTCGTATTATTTGAAATGCCAAATGCATCTCACTTCTTTTAAAAGTTAGGCTACAAATATTCTCTAATCCAGTGGCTCAGTAAGACAACTGAGGGAAGATGAAGAATTTAAAAAAAATACCTCATGTAATTCTGAGCAGTTGGCCCATGTACCTCTTTTCGAGAAATGACTGATAATCAATTACATAAAATGTAAGAAGGATTAGATAGGTTATTAGTGGAACTCACCTAAAAAGCCTGCTATTTCCCAGATGAAAAGCAGGAAGAGCAAAACAGAAATCTGATATATTTTATCAATGTATAAAATCAAACTGCAATGTCATAAAGATATTAAATTTAATAAAGAATCAAGATACAGGAGGGAGTATTCTGTGTGTGGCTAAAGAAAATGTGAGTCAGAGAGAAACTAGTTTGTCAGCATCATTGTTAAGGAGTGAAGGTATAGCACACATTTCTACTGCGATGACCAAGCGTGTCCCTCTAGCAGACGGCTATTTCAAGGGATGACAATGGCCATTAAGAGCACCCAACTCATTCTCCCTGCCTGGATTATAGTCTCCCTCAAATGATTACTTTACAATTTACTTTCACATAGATTTGTCCATTGTGTGACCATGAACTTTTATTGTTGATCTAGTTTTCATATTAAGTTGATAAGTTGGCATTTTGATTTTCATAACCAGCCTGTTGTGAATACCATTTGAGTGAGCTAAGCATGTAAACCAGATCAACAACAGATGTAGTAACAAACTTTACTTCCTGTTCCTGTAAATCTCTGAACCAGCCTCTGGATTTTCATGGCCCTCGGAAGGCCCAACAATCTTGTGTGTATTCTCCAGCTCATACTAATAATGCAATTTTTAAGACTTAAAATATTCATTTATGTAATTCTCAAATAGCTTATTTTCCTATCATTTGACTTGTATTTATGCTTCAAAATACCAAAGCATGGGCTCTTTTCTCTTTAAATCAGATTCAATGTTTGGAAACCACTTCAAAGAATCTGATAAATTCAGAGATCGCTTTGCTTACCCTACGCCTAGTAACCGTGTAGAAGTTTGAATCCTCTGAAATTGTCTGACGTGATTTGTTCGGTGAAGTTTAAATTGCTAAAGGGATCTCAAGACTTACAGCTTAAACTAATTTTTCAGCAAATGATAGCATTCATCATGGTGGCAAATAACAGCCTTCAGGACTGAAAAAAGAACGGCAGGGAAATTACCTGATCTTTCCGATTCTAAACAACACTGTGTCTTGGTCAGCCCCTGATGCAGAGCACTTGTACTCAGGGGACTAACCTGTGACTCGGGCCTTCTTAGGGCTGTCCGCTCACTGCAGCTATGACAGGGACAAGGTGCCATTTTCCACGCTTGTCTGGGTGTTTCATCTCAATGTCCATTTGCTTGAGGATTGATGGCTCTGTCAGTGAGTGGAAAGATCAAGCTGGTTTAGAACGCTGTGTCAGTCAAATCTCAAAGTTTAGTAACATTTTCATGTGAGATTTTGCCCTTGGATGAGTGCCCCTTATCAAATACAAGGGAGAGAAAAATGCAGTTCAACAACGCAGGCCTTACAATTCTCAGGTGTAACAGGAAAAGGCAGTGCAAACGCACTGATTATCATTGAACAACTGAGACATTTAAGGATGACATAAATCATGAAACATTAGGGTAGTTGAAAGGATTTGTTCCATTAATTCTTAGACACTTAACATTTCATATAGAAAAGAAAAAGGTAATTAGCACCAAAATTGTCTTCAATCCTGTGAGAAGTTTTTGGCCTTAATACCTCCTAAGGCTGTGCTGCACAAAGGTTACTGCTATTTATTGCCATGCTTTCCATCTTTAATAGGAGTCTATCCAATAAAAATTACCAAGAAGACTTTGCTGCTGCTTTCTTTAACATCCCAAAATCAATGACTTGAAATAAGTCCATCTGTTAAAGGCTAAAATGTCTTTTTCACAGATATACTTTTGCCCAAGATACAAATTGCCTTTTTTTTTTAAAGAGAGAACAGTGGTGAATAGTGATTTCATTTTAAGGGAAAGAAGTGTTTAAGGACTAAGGATGGAATAATCTTAGTGAGCTCAACCCATTTGTAGTGAAAATAGTATATATTTAAACAATTGAAACAGAGTTGGAATTCTTAATATGCTATAAGCTTTTGACCAAAAATAATACAAATTTACTCAGTAGTACAATTTTCATTTGTATGTCTAAAGACTATAAATAACCCCAGAAGTAAATATTCAAATTTAAATTACACTGTATTAAGTAATTAGACCTCTGACATCCCCCCATTTATGATGAAATACTCAAAGATAGAACTTTATTTGCCATTGCATTTCTACCTCTATTATTCTACAAATTATTCATTAATTTTTACAAATTGTTTGTGAGTACCTACCATGTGCTATTCCAAGCGTACACCACAGTAAAAAAGTAATGGTTTTTAACTTCCGTAAGTTTTTAATGGGTTACATAGACAAAAATTAAAATCTATTAAAAACAGATAAAAATATGTAATGCTGTACACAATGAAAGACTGTGTAGATTTAAAAAAAAAAAGTATACCAAATTCTTCCATGAAAAGCCAAAGTTGTGCAATTATTTTTCTAATATTTAAAAAGAAATGCAATGACCAACTACATTACAAACACTAACACTGACAGTTTTTACTCTTCAACAATTTTATGTAATTTGCAGGTTTTTAGACTACATTATGTAATATTTTGTTTTCTTTTGTTTAGTTTTTGTGTAACATCAGGAGAAATGGTAATTGTTCTCCTAAAGGGGGAATTTAATTTTAACTGAAAAAAAAAAATTAATTTAAGTTACATTAGTTCAGCATACTTAGGTTTTTTTCTGATATAGTTCTTCTCCATTATAATGTGCTGTGGCTCATTCTTTTCTACTCAACACAAATAAGGAAAATGACCCTTTGCCATCTCTAATAGGTGGTTATTACAACAGTCACTCAGTAATCACAGGATGAATTTAAAAAGTATGTTGTTAGCAAGGACAAGATTCCTGATTTATTTAATATTATAGTTGGTGATAGTTTATATGTTATTAACTACGATCCTTCACTTGTTCAGATTATTACATTGCAGACCTAAAGGCTTGTAAAATTCGTTCATGGTCACCCCTAGGGGGGCCTCTTCCTCTTGGCACAATGTTTTTGAGATTCATCAATGTTTTCAATGCATCTCTTGCTCATTCTTCTTCTTGAATAGTATTCCACTGTATGAATACAGCACAGCTTCTTCATCCCTTCAGTGTAGATGAGCATTTTAATTGTCTCCAGTGCTCAGCTCTGTGTGTAAGTTTGATGTGTTAGTTTACCAGGGCTTCTGGAACAAAGGATCACAAACGGTGAGGCTTACACAGAAATCTAAATCCAGAAGTCCAGAAGTCTAAACTCAAGGTGTTGGCTGAGCCATGCTCCCTCTGCAGTCTGTGGGAGAATCCTTTTCTGCCTCTGGTATCCTCAGGCATCCTTTGGCCAGCAGATGCATCACTCCAATCTCTGCCTCTGCCTTCACAAGGTATTCTCCCTGTGCACCTGTATCTTCACAGGACATGCTTCTCTTCTTACAAGGACACTAGTCATATCGGGCTAGATCCATCCTAATGACCTCATCTTAATTCACTTGATTACATCTGCAAAGATCCTATTTCCAAATGAGGTCACCTTCACAGGTCCTAGGGTTTAGGACATCTACCTATCTTCAAGGGGACACAATTCAACCTGTTAACAGCTGCGAAAAGCATTATGTACATAAGTACTTCTTTACATAAGATATGCTTTCGTTTTTCTTGTTTATACTCCTAGAACTAGAATTGCTGCTTTAATTTAAATATATACTAAAAGTAGTTTGCCATTTTATATCATCCCTATTAAAATATGAAAGTTTCTGTTCGTCCTGTCTCCTTGAAAACACTCAAGATTGCTAGTCTATCATAAGTTTAGTGAGTGGATAGTGGTATATCATTGTGGTTTTTAATTTGGAAACACTGATGTAAGGAATTTGCATGTGTTTAAAGGTTATTCATATATTTAGATCAGTTAATGTTGAGCTACATTAAACTACTACATCTCTATTGTTCCTAAGTCTTAGCACAATTTTTAGTACTATACAGTACATGACCAGAAAATTTTTTATCAACCAAGCCGCTATACCATTTTACTTATTGTATTTATTTAAAAGAAATACATTAAAAACACACAGAGCTATATTTCTGCCAATATCTCCTTGTACTTCCAAACATTTTTACCTTATAAATTTCAACATAGTTTATTCATGTATATGATGTGTCATATTGGTTATATCTTCATTGTGACTATTCTCCTGATGGCAATAGGGTAAATTTTACACATTAAATATTGCTTTAAAAATATTTTTCTCACTCCGTTCCTCCATGCAGGAGAGAATTTGTCTTATGTTCCTGGTTTTAGTTCTCTTTACCTTAACAGGTATCCCTGCCAATACTTCATTTAGCATTAACCTCATTATTTTCATTCCAACTCAAGAGATCCACCTTTTGTTCTTTTGTCTAATGTCATTATTTTCCCTAATTCTTTTGATATCTATTCCTTGAAAGTCTACTATGACATTATTCATAACAAGTAAACATATTTTCCCATTAAAAATGTCTCTACAACAAAATAACAAATTATTATGAACATCAAGTAGTTAATAATAATGTTCAAAATATATTATATAGACTCTCTATGACCAATGGTGTCTTATAATTCTATATAACTGATAAGGCCCCATAAATTTCAATCACATCAATTTCTTTGCAATGAAGCTTAATTTTAAACCTTCCAAACCATCTCCTATTTCTTTAAAAATGAGCTTAAAAGAAATATTAGTACCATAGTTGCCTATCCATTCTCTTATATTTGACATTTTGACAGTAAACAAAGTCTTTTGAAAGGTTTGATTTTTTTTCATTTTTTCAAAACTTTCCATTGCTACTCATTACTTAAATGAAAAGATTTCTAAAAATCAAAATGGGGAAATTATAAAATATGTCTTTAGTATATAAAAGAGGAATGTTTCCTTTGTTTCTTTTCGGTTTCAGGATAGTTTTTATATTACATAAGAATTTTGCTAAGGACATCTCTATCGATATCTATTATAACAAATTAACAACATATTCTGCTTACCAGCTTTCTTTTTATGACAGCTACACTATGAAACACTTTGCAAAAATTATTTAATTCTGGTTACTAATGCTAAACATTAAGCCATTTTTCTAAAATTATAAGACAAACCATCATGCTATCATGAAATACATAAATTTGTAAATGTTTTATATATACCTCCTAAAGAGACTCAACATTTATATTTGAATTACATATCCCTTTGTTCTTGTCTTTCTAACTCGAAAGAAATGCAGCTGTTACATTGTTCCTTTTTTCTATAAAGTCCATTTCCTGAAATAAAGGTATCTAGAAGCCACAAAGATCTTCCCCCAGATAGACTGTAACTTTTCTCCAGTCCCCAACAGCATAGAAAATGGTAAAATCTGCATTTAAATTACTTATTTATTCAACTCATTTATATAAAAGTGTACTAAACCTACAATTCAGTTCTGGAACACTGCTCTGAACCTAGAGGATATCCAATTTCATATAGTTTATCCCACAACTTGTCTCTAGTAACTGTCAAACCCATAGTCTATACAGTGTTGCACTGCAGTGTCATTCAGATGCAGCATCTTAGAGAGCCTAATAAGAAACTAGACCTTAAAGATGGCTTTCCTAAAATGGGGGAAAAAATCCTATTTCAATTTGAGACTACCTGCCATCCTTTCAAAACATCTTAGCTAAACTGGTTCCCTCTGGCTTCAATGATTGTTTCATACCATCTGTTCATTAAAAAGGGTGCTAATCATTAACATTAGTAGCCACTTTGGAAACAATTTCAAAATAATTTTTTTTACAATTTCAAGCACATTCAATCATACTCATTCATTGGGCAGCCTCTGTAATAAATATACCATATCTTCATGTATTAAAAAAAAATCGCTAATTCCCTACTTAGTAACATTAAGCAAATATTGAGAGGCTTACTATCTGTCCAGAATTCTGCTATAGTGTGAGAGATACAAAAACAATTAAGATTTGGATTTCCGTTAAAGAAACTTGCAAGTCATAGATTATGGAGAGAGAGAATATGCCACCCTCTCAGTACATAGATGTTTTCTTGCTCACCAACTCAGAAGCTCTCCAAATCCTGTTCTTTTGGAATTTTGCAGAGGCTTCGTTACATAGGCATGTTTGATTAAATTATTGGCAACTGGTGATTAGTTCAATGCCTAGCACATCTCCCCTCTCTGAGGTAGGGGAATGAGGCTAAAAGAGTCAAACTTCTAATCACATGGTCAGTTCCCTTGGTAATCAGCTCCCATCCTGTGATTATCTAGGGGCTTTCCAAAAATCACATTAACATAAACTCATGTGCGGCTGAAAGGGGTTTGTTAAGAATAACCAAAAACACCCATTTCACTTTTACCTCTCTGAAGCTATTTCAAAGGTACAACTGTTTCTATGGAATCGTTATTACTAATTGAGTATTTCGTTCCATATAGTGAGAGTGATCAAGGTAATTCAAACCAAATGTTGTCTTGGAAATAATTCACAGACAGGTACCAAGCAAAATGCGGAGGCTTAATGTTTTACATTAAGGTTTTACAAGTTGGTATGCTTCACCCTGCTGTTAGGAGGCTATCCATAATGGGCTCTCAGCACTCCTACAAACCTTGCTTAGTGCACCCAAATAACAAGAGCTGAGTCTTTTTTTTTTTTTCATCCAGAGCAGGATCATTTTATGCTGCTGGACATTTTGAAAATAAGATAATCACGCAAAAATGGAGTAGGAGTTCCTTTCTGCACCTGGTTGCCCACCTGGCAATGAAAAAGGTATTCTTAAAGCTTGCTATAGAATGCTGATCTCTTAATCTTTAGGTTCCTCAGCTGTGATGCTGCTCTTTGTATATGCAGCATCCATCTAGAGTCATCACGCTGCCCCATGGGATGGGAGAATCAAGTACGAATATTCTCATGTTCCTGCTGCATGCGATGCTGTGACTAACACAGTTTTATTTCTGACACAGGACTCTCTTGTCTTTTGTCAGCATTCAAGGAACTGTGTTAGGTTAACTTATTCGAATGCAAGGTTATTTTTCAGAGTGTTCTACTGCTTCTAGAATCCCTATGCATTGTCCAATTTATGTAAGTAACTACCCACAGCAGGTCACAGAGATAACACATTGTTACATGCTATTTTGGAAAAATTAATCTACTTTGTTTTGTAGAATAGCATCAGAGGACTCAATAAAATGTCGGACTGAGGGTGAAGGAACCAGAATTCTTGTCTCTGCTGTGCCAATAATAAGCTAGTAGGTCGTGAGTAAAAGTGAATGTGGTTAATATTCACTGAGCATATACTATGTGTATGTCACCTTGCTAAGTTACTGTATCATCAAATATTCATATATTACACCCTAATGGAAGATATGGAAACTGAGGCAGAGAGTCTGAAGTAGTTCACCCTAGTTTACAGGGTTAATAGAAAGCAGATGAAAGATTTGGATTTAGGCAGTGTGGTCCAGAACTGTACTCTTAACCAATGCTATTTGTATAATAAAAAGTTTGTGAATGTTGGAAACAAACACACTTATGTTAATATCTAGGCATACCACTACTCTATTTGTCGATCTAGGCAAATTATGTAAACTTCTAAGCCTCATTTCTTGCAGTGGTGGAATATTTAACCTACTTCGAAGGGTGTTTATGTGAATTAAACCAGATCATAGAAGTGGTATCTCTTTGCACAGTGCTTGGCATATTATTGGCTTTCGGTAAACTTTAATGTCCTTCTTTCTCCAAGGCTTCTAAAATATGTATGTGACTTCAACTATTTTACGTTTAACCTTGTAGATCTGGCTTTAAAGTGTTAAGTTTATGTTCTCATTTTGTATAACAGCTTTTTCAAAATTATTTTGCATTTCAAAAACTCATTTTTCGACTACCTAGTTCAGCGATAAAAGTAAAAAATAGTCTTATATTACCACATTCTATGCTTTTTGAAATAACTCTCCAAATAGAGGATTAAATGAAAATTCCCTGACTCTCAGATGTACCTAAAAATAAATGTTAGATGTGGTCATACAATCTAATGTTTGAAAAATGACACTTTCAGCAATAATTTACTTAGGGGGTCAACTAATTCTTAGAAGATAGGTTTTACAACTCTTCATTACTGATGATTATAAATTCCAACTGTCTTATAACACATATATAAAATCCTGACTTCATAATGCTTTTTCAATCAGTTAACAATGTGTTTGTTATAAAAGAAGCTATAATGCCTTGATGAAAATACTGAATAGTTCATAAAATCCATGCAGCTTGAATTGGTCTCATAATCTCTTTGCAGTTAGGGAACAAAGTGGTTTATGTTATTGCATGTATTATTACTGATTCTGATCATTTAATTATCAGTTAAGTTTAATCCAAATATTAACTTTAAGAGCTCATACATATTTTAGAACAAATGTAAACAAAAAGACACCTTGGGGAATGGTTTATTATATTGATATAATTAAACTTCAGGCTGCCAATTATGAACACATGTATTCTTGTGAATTCCTAAGCTTAAAGACAGACAAAGAAAATTACATAAATTCAAAGAAAATTGCCTAACTGAAAATTGAAAGAAAAAACTTTCAAGTGATTGTTTATAAGCAAACAACATAATTGAAGTGTTTTCCTGTATGAAAAGAATGTAGACTTAGACCATCACAAGATAAACAATTCAATTAAATAATGATCAAATAATAAAATGTTCTATTTTTAAATTTTGGACTAAATTTTTATGCAATGGATAAGTGTAGATTTGAGAATACTGAGAGCATAGGGATTGGAGGCATATTTGTGGTAACAGATTTCTTTCTCACAGGCTGCCAGATTTCACAGAAATTATAGAAGGACATGATAGCAGAAGTTCAAGGCACACTATGAGAGGAAACATAGTCTTGTTTTCTTTTTGACCACCTAACTTTAGGCTCTTCTCCAAGAATCCCAAGATTTAGCAAAGAGGATTCTTCCAACAAAATAATTCAACTTGAATTATCCATTCTTAATATTGACTGAAATTGTGTTCCTCAATGTGTTATTTCCCATCGTAACAATTTGCTGTGTATTTAATTTTGCTAAAGTTTAGTTTTTTTTTATAAATTTGTCTTTCTAGTCTAAAGATCTTAACATCATTAATTTTTCTTTGGCTATCATATAATGGTGGTGAAGCTTCTATAGCCATAGAGATTTGGGGTTGAAAATTCAACTAATTATGTATTGTCTATACCACATTTGTAAGTTGCTTAACTTCATTGAGATACAGTTTTCTCATGGATTAATTTAAAGATTGTGTGGTATGTGTTATATTATTACATGAACTATTTGGCACAGTGATTAATCAAGTAATAAACTCTCAACCTAAATGGCTCTTTACAGAACTGCATATTTAGTTGTCTCAATATTTTCCAAAGAATGCCTGACAAAGAGTTGGCATTTTCCTTAATCAATATTTACCAGATGACAAAGGTCGTTTTTATTTGCTCTAAGAGAGTACATACACTAAGAAGGGTAGATGTGATTAAAGACACCATGTGATTATTCCATTGTCATAATCTGAGGTGGATCTTTGTTCTCCATTGTCCAACAGGCTCTAACTTTTAGAGGATTTTATGGCAACACCAATTTATAGTATCTCCTCATGGATGCCACTTAGCTTTTTATTTTGCTAGGAAAGGAGAATTGCAGACTTTTTACTTAAACCTTCCTATCAATAAGGCAGGACTTCATTAAGTGAAACATGAAGAGAACGCATCTTTTCAAGTTGCTGAATTCTACTTCAACTGTGCTTCCAGAACTTTAAATATGCCTACAGGCTATATTCACAGACCCATGTACCCTTGACTGTGAGATGGATTTTAGACAAAATTTTACATATCCTGTGTCACTGTATTCACTATTTCCCATGAAATTCAGGCCCATCATTGAGCCACTGTCCTCCACCATATCCTTTCCATTTGTCTCTACATCTTGTTCCTCCTTGGAGAGATTCTGCAGAATATATTATTCATTGCCAGATGGCAGGTGGACACAGGAAAAGCTAATTCTTGTTTCCATTTTTATCGGTCATTGTTTGATATTTTATTTTCCCCATAATGTAACCAGCCTTGTTTTGACTGTTGATTATCATCAGCCTCTCTTTCCTATTTCTAAGGAAAATTTTATTGAGGTGTTTGTAATCTGTCAGGGCCTCTGATCACGAGGCACGTCCCCTCATCTGGACGGTCAAGACTATTCACTACTTAAATTTTTATTTCCCTAAGGTAAGGGAATTCATGGCCCTTCGGAGACTTGAGTCTCCTAGTGGCTTCTGCGCTCTATTCCCAACTCCAGATTTATGCAAGTCTATTGACTAGCGGAGTCAAGATGAGATGGATGTCCCTTACTCCCAGGCCTTGTGTGTGTGTGTGTGCAGGTCTCTGTGTGTAGGCTTCCACACATTTTAATTTTCCTGTTCTTTCCGCTTTTCAAATTCTCCTCCTTTGTCCAGCTCAGAGAATTTTATCTAGCATAAAATAAGAAGCAAGGGTGAGAGGAAGACATTTTCTCCATTGTCCCCATTTCAGATCTATCCTGTCTGACAACCAGATGGTGACTGTTGAATACAGAATTAAAATGAGGCGTCTTTGTTCACTAATGTGAATTCTCTCTGGCTTTACCCATTCATCTAACTGTTAATGGAAGGGTGTTCAAATGGTAGGGCAGGAAAGAACATATTAATATTCTAATATGCTACATTGCCAAAAATCAATACTTTACTTACCATCCCTCTATATATAATTTGCGTTTTTAAAATTGAGTTTTTTAAAATTAGCTTTTTAATTATCCTGATTTATCATTATATGACAAATCTTCATCAAGAAGTGCTGTCACTAAAATCTATCTTGACTATCACTTCATTTACAATAATTTACATTGATATCTTGATTCTCTTGAGAATATGTTTTTGTGTTTTCTCTGTCAGTTAGACAGTGCACATTTTTGGGGGGGGAATATTAATTAGCACATAAAAATTTCCAAGATGAAATTTTTCTCAAGGAATGAATATTTTTCACTGTTTCCAAAGGAAAATACACTTTTTATCTTATTAAATATTACACAGTTTACTCACATTGATAGCTTTAATGAGTTTTATGTCACAGATGTCCACGTAATTCTCTCTTTCACATATGTTTAGTTTGTACTATTTGCTTACGACTCTGGAAGTGACGGTGCTTTTGGGGAAAATAAAATCATGTTGTAAAAAAGGCACTGAAAGCCAATCCAAAGACCTGAGCATGAATACTCACTCTACTCTATCGATACCATATAAAATTGGACAAGTAACTGACTTACCTGAGTAATTTATTCATGCTCCAAAAAAGTATAAAAAATACCAAGAATTATATTTCTGAACTATTTTTTAAGAAAATGACCCTGGTACACATTTATGCAAAAAAGAGTATACACAATTGCATGTAACCTATGATCTCCACTATATTCAGATATCATATATATATGGAAATGACATTATGTCATAAATCACCTGTGGTAGTGAAATTATAATGGATGAACTTCAAGGGGTGTATCTTATTTTCATTTCTTTATATTCTCAAAATTAAGGTCTAATGCAATAGGATCTAAAATCCACTTAACAGTGTTCTGGAAACAGTTACTCTGGTACCCAACAGAATTACTTATTATTCAAACTTTTAAGATACCTGAATTTGGAAACAAAATTTTAGTTTTGAATTATGTTACCATATCGAGAATTGCACTGCAACTTAGCTAAACATTTTAAAATTCATTCTTAAGTGATAAAACTATAAAATTAGTATAATAATCCTAGAACATAAAATCTTATCTTTTTAAAAATGTCAACTGTGAATAGTTTCACTGAATGAACTTAACTGGTTAAATAAACTTGAGCAAAGACTGGTAAACCTCAGGTTTAACTGGCATATATTCATCTAAGTCCTCCAAATTCTGAAGTCATCACACAGTGATAGACTAAATATGAATGTAACTAATTGGTAGAAATCTCTTAATAGAAGTTTCATTCACACAAATGTAAATACAAAGGTCAGTGTGTCTAGCTGGGTCAACCATTTTAGTCCATGATATTGGCAAATGCAAAGTGCAAGAGACTTAAGGGCCTAGAGAAAGACGTGTGAAAGGAGAAGGCAGGGTCTGAAATCATCATTTAAAAAGTGTTCTCAGGGTGTCCTAGAAACTTATTTTCATGATGATGCAAGAATCCAAATGGCATGTGTTAAGAGAGTGACAATGAAATGACAGGAAGAATAGATCAGATTTGTTGGTGTCAAAAGTCTGCCCTTGTTAATGGGATCTAGATATTTATGGTGAGAAAGTTTCCTAAGTTAAGCTAAGAAAAGTTTTTGTAAGTAGACATGCTTGAAATGCATTAATAGATATTCAGGTTGTGATCTTTAAGAGGCACAAAACTGCTCACACACACATACACCAAACACACATGCACAAACACATACAGTAAACACCACACACACACCACACTCACCTAATGTTAACCTGAATGATGTTTAAATAAGAAGCCTTTATTTTTATATGGAAATAGTAGAAAAAAAGGAAAATTAAATGTATAATACACAATTAGAACCTAATAGAAATATTTAATTTTGTAGATTCTGGTAATGAGGCATATTTATTTTTCTAAACTTTACCAAACCAAACTTTGACTTTGGAGAGAAGTATACTCAATTGAAGGCTTACAATTTAGATGTTCCTAAGTCAAACTTAATTTTTACTTAATGTAATAGGTGAATCAAGGGGACAATATTTGAAGAACGGTAACTACTGTGCAATCTCATCTTCATGGGGACTTGACTTACATGACAAAATACTGGGCTTCACCCCAGTGCAGTGATGAGATGAGTCTTTTTCAAGGCTTTGGAGAGGATGAGTGTATTTTGCATGTGGAAATTAATTTGCGGCCAGAGAATAAACTGTGGTAGATTAAAGATTGCCCCCCCCCTTTTTTTCTTTTTTAGCTACTCTTCTAATTGAGTATTGGAATCAAATTCTACTCACCTTGAACTTGGGCTAGTCTGCATGACTTGTTTGATCAATAAAATGGTGTAGAGTGATATACAGGACTTTTGAGCCTACGTTACAAGACTTCTAGCTTTCACCCAGGCCTCTTGGAATGTTCATCCTTAGAAGTCAGTTATCATTCCACTGGAGGAAGTCCAAACCCAAGCAGCTTTGTGCAAAGTTCCGGAAGGAAAGGACAAGAAACTTCCAGCTGGTGGCCCATCAGGCGACCACAGCTTCACCTGCCGTGTGTGAGCCACATGGACAGTGGACCCTGCGGCCCCATTTGAGCCCCCTCTGTTGTTACTCTGTGGAGGGGAGAAGAGCTGCCACCTGAGCCCTCCTCAAGCTGAGGACTTGGGGAGAGAATGAATCATTAATGTTCTTTTAAGTTATAACTTTGCCGAACACAGTAGATAATCAGAACAGTCGCTTCTCACGCTGCATCCATGCTGAAATATGCCTGTGTCCATTCTCAGGTCTCATATCCCGAGCCTTCGTTTGATTTTCTCTTAATCCTGTCTTCAAGGTTATTCAGGTCTACTGGCATATTTGCAGATATTACATTCCTGTTGAGAGTTCAGGACATTCTGAGAACCCCTCAGGCCCATTATTCAGACTCTCAGCTCAGTCACTGTGTTCCAAGACAATCTCTCCAGGACGCTAGCAATCTTCCTGGAGGCTGTCTTCAGAAGGTAGCTGATAATTCCTCTATTCTGAGATTCTCAAAGAATGGAGTTTTTGTTTTTTTCATTCCCCTTCTAGATTCAGGAGCTACAAACTTTATATCCACATTTAAGTTCAGGTTATGTGCCATCCAATTCTCATCAACGGGATAAAATTTAATCCTCTTTTAGGATAGGATTTCTTTCCTTAAATCATTCTGCTCTGTCCCCTTTTCTATGTTCTGATTTCTTTATATATTTTTTTCAAAAGTCTCAGCCAATGGGACTACAAAATATATATGATAAAATTAGATCTTGAAATGAAAACCCCTCTTTAGTAGAATTTTTTTTTTATGCATTGCAAGAGTCTCTTTTAGAACTCAGTGTTAAAAAATACATTACTTGTTTTCAGCTACATCATTCTTCACTAAACAGGACACAGAAAATCTTGGTTAATGAATCAATAAGGGAGCAGTGTCATAAGCACAGGGAGGTAAAGGTATATCAACCCTGATTTTCACTCAAAATAGTTTTATTAATAATAATAATAGGATGTTTCTTTCTTTATAGACATGCTTATAATAGAAATGCTTGTTTAAAAAACCAGGAAACAGTGTTGCTTTAATGTTATCAGTCTAATAATCAAATCACCAGGAATACCTACAACCTTAAAAATGTTTTGTCTATTTAATTCTCACCCTTACCCCCAGCTTTTTTTCACTAGCTTTTCTGTACAAGTGCAATTACAGGAAATTGCTCTTGCAGAAAGATTTTTGGCAATCACAGTAAAAACCAATAAATAGTACATCAGGCTCTTGGTGGTGTAACCTTTAAGGGAAGGAGTGAACATGTTTGCTATAAATGCTTCTCACCAGAAATGCTGGCAATTATACAAAATATTTAAACCTCAGTTGTCACTTGAACAGCAATGGGGGAAGGTTATGAGAGTAAGTCTAATAGATTTAAGTCCTAGAACCTAAGTAAAGCAATATTCAAAATGTTATTTTGTGAAAATAAATTATTTCTATAGTCTAGTTATTCCATATTTTTAACAAAGTTCTTTGCCTTAGTCAATAGGAACATTAACACCTAAATTTTCTTCTATAACTTGGGACACTTTTGACAAATGGAAGCAGTACTCGTGGAGTTCCTCCAAAGATAATGATTAACCAAGACAGGAAGTTGAAGAAGGTCACCTGGAAGATGAGAGCTCATCTATATAGACATTTTTAAGATTTCCTTTAGCTGCCCCCTCTATCTCTGCTCTGGCATCTCTAATCCTTATACTTTCTGTATCCCCCTTAAGACATCTAATCTCTGGCACTGATATAACTAAGCTGTTTTTAAAATTTGACATTGCAAATTACCAATGGGCTAGTACCCTAAGATAAGTTGGTTTCTAAAAAGGCATCTAATATATAGGCTGCATTGAAGACACATTTGTGTTTTGGTGGATTTCCTGCTTCTTCTGGACTACTGGTGGTTACTATCAGAGGAAAACAACAAAAATATATGAATGTTCTATATTCCAAAACTGGTTGATGTTCAGATGTGTGAAATTTAGAACACATTTTCTTATAGAAATAATATTATCCATAGGTTTTTGAAAATCTGTTTGTTCTCAGTTGCCAGGAGGAATGTTCAATGTTGCTATTCGACCAGTGATTTCTAAGCACCAAATTGCAGGGTGCCTTTGAGTCAATGAACAGACACTAGGCTATGAGTAAAGATTTTGATTCACAAGAAATACAATGATGTTTTTATAAAACATTTAAAAATACATATTTTCAAATCAACAGCCAACATGATGCTCACTGATGAAGTCTATTAAATGAATAATTTATAAATATAATTTCCATTACTACCACTTTTGAAAGCCTGGTTATTTCAATAAATTGGAAAGAGATATATATTTATTCAAGAATATTTATTGATACCCTGCCATGTGTCAGGACTTATTCTGGAAACTGTAAAGACAAATATGAATGGTGAATAAAAGGAATCTGCCCTCATGTGTGTACATTATTCAGTTAGGAACCAAGAATAAAGACAGAAAATTCCAGATTTGGGCAGGAAATGTCTCATTGGGAGGTGATATTTAAGCTAGATATTTAATGCTGAGAAGTTACCATCCATGTGAATATGTTGAAAAGTAATGTTCCAGAAAGAATGAACATCTCACTTGTGTAAAGATGCTCATTTGAGAATGAGCTTGGTATATCCAAGGACAGAAAAGAAAGTGTTCCTGGGACACAATGTAAAGAGTACACAGGGGAAACGATGACATTAATAGGAGGGGTCTAAGTCATTTGGGGTTTTGAAGGTCACTGTAAGCAGTTTGGATTTTCATCTAAATACAATCATTGAGAGGTTTTAGAAGATTCCTTTTATCAAAAGGCAAGACATTTAAATAGAAATTAGTTGCAATTTAAATGAGGACTATGAAAATAGCAAAATAAAAGGCAACTACCCCCAAAACCACAGCTTTTATATGTGTGTGTATATATAAATAAAGTGATTTTGAGAGAAAAAATTCCAGTCAAAATGCCAACAATAACATCAGATTTGTTATGAAACAGAAAAACAAGATTACATCTTTGCAAGGATACAGAACACACGCTATTTACGCATCATTCACCGTGAATCGCTTTAAACTGAAACACAATGAAAAAAAGTTTAACAGCAAAAAAATGTCAGAACCTTGTCATGAATATAGTCATTATCAAAACATGAATGTGATCCTGAGTTAGAAACAAAGAAATTTCAATAATTTTTCCACACAGTTGGGTATATTATGGTGGGCTACTTTACTATGTCATGTTAGTGAATTAGTCTTGATGTAGTCAGAGTTTCTGAGTTTCTTTCTTTTGTTTTTCAGCTGATGAATAAAATAAAACTACTTGTATCATTTAAGAAAAAAATTTCCTCGCCAGTTCACCGGTGAATGCATTTTTTATTAAAAGTATGGCCTATTTAATTGTTGAATATTTTCACACAAGAAAAAAGTATGATTTTATTAATTCATACCAGTAAAACAGATTTAAGGAAACTCATTCTATTGGTGTCATCCGTCTATGCTTAAACAACTTTCCAGAAATGAAATTGATGGCCTGATCCACTTTCCCAAAAAGTGGATGATTTAAAAAAAAAAATCATCTAATTTCAACCTTTATGACTTTACATTTTTCAGTTCATTTTTCTCAATTATTATGGAGTGTGAATGAAAAGCTACCAGAAGAAACTATAAACATGTAGTGCAAAAGAATATTAAAAATCACAAGATTTCAGTTTCAGTTCAGAGACAGAGAGCTGGAAAGATGTCACTCTCACCCCTACAAGAAAGGAAGCTGGAAAGACTGCAAATTATAGATCTGTTGTGGACTCATGGGAAAACTGATATCCAAGGGCATGCTTCCATGCCAAAATCTGTATCTGGATCTGAGACTTCAGTGAGACACAAAATTGAGCATTAGCTTCCCTAGGTAAAAGTACCAAAGACCTAGAAAGCCTGGAGGGAGGCTGTGACTAGAAGATTTGACAAACTGCTGGAGGGGGAGTGTGGGCGAGCACGATGGTGGGATACTCCTGGGAGCTGCGGCACAGAGCGGTTCCTCCAGGAGCCTCACCAGCTCTCAGCGAGGCCATTTGAAGGTTCAGGAGAAAGTCCTGTCTCCTGATCCTGCTCTACCCCGGATGGTACGAGGTGGTGCTGGGGAGAACAGTCATGGCTGAAACTACCCAGACAAGTTTACTTTATATCCTTGGGGCATTTTTTAAAATAAAGGCAGTAACTTTAAACAAGAAGAATTATACAATATATGTTCTCCTAATGGAATTAAATTAAACATGAATAGTTGAAAGATACCTGGACAATCTATGACTATTCGGAAATTTTAAAATCCCCTTATAAACAACTATGGGACAAAAAGGAAGTGTCAGAGTAAATTAAAAACAAAAATGAACTTTTGAAGAACTAAAGTTAAATCTTTCAAAATTTGAAAGATTTGGCCTAGCTAAAGCAATGCTTAAAGGGAATTATTTTTCACTGATGCACTTAATAGAAAACAAGAAAGATCTAAAATGAATAACCTAAGCTCCCACCATAGGACACTAAAGAAAAAAATACTATTAAACCTAAGGACAGACAAAGGATTAAAAATAATAAAAATCAGAGGAGAAACAATGAAATTGAGGACAGGAAAAGAGTAGGGACAATGAGGTAAAGCAAAAGCTAGTTCTTTGAATATATAATTTATTCTAAAACATGAACCACAACGCATATCTTACAACACACATAAAAATTACCTTAAAATCAATCACAGACTTAAATGCAAAATGTAAAATTATAACATTTCTGGAAGAAAATATAGAATATCTATGTGGCCTTAGGTGAGAAATATTAACACATTGGTCTTTATCAAATTAAATAAAGGGCACATCACTGTGGTATTCCTTCCAAAGTCTCTTAACCCTAAGAGAGTTAGGGTTCATGAGTTAGAAACTTCAGAAAAACCCAAATTCAGTGAAATTGAGGGACATACAAAATATCTGACAAGTATTCCTCAAATTCAGATCACAGAGTATACTGAAGCTAATGCAAGGTTTTCTGAACACATCTACTTAGCTATAATTTTCAAAATGAGATATATGAGTGGTCAGTGTTCAAGCATGTTTTTAGCAGGAAATTTTCTAGTTTGTGATTTATAAATCTTCTTTTGAGAGAAGCTGCTCCAAGAATCCTTAAAACAGTTGTGTACCAAGCAAAAGTAAATGACAGGTGTGCATGTGTGGCCTTGAACATCTGAGATCTTAGACTTATTCTTCTGAGCCTGAAAACTATTGATATGGGATTTTGGTAATTTATATCTAGTTTTGTTCATAAAGGACAGCATGATATCTGAACTTCCCACATTCTTTATGTTTAAAAACAATTATATTTCTCAACAGTTTCTTTTTTTAAAATTTTCTCAGTCTCATAAAAACATACATATTGGCATGCATAATCTCTCAGCAAATTACAGAGAAGTGTTATTATAATAATGGCTAACATTCACTGAATATTTTACATTTTCCAAGTTCTAAATCTATGTGTATATTACTTTATTCAATTCCTATAAAAACCTTTGGAATTAAGGACTAATATATCATCCCCATTCCTTAGGTGAAGAAACTAAAGTACAGAGACATTTCACAACTAAGCGTCAGAGTTAGGACTCCAACTAGGCCATGTGGCCCCAGAATACAGGCTCTTAACCACCATAGTGCCTTGTCCCCAAAGACATTAAAATATTTAAAAATATAGCTTTATACTTAAGTCCTAAGAGTAGTAGGCTGATTTTGAGAACAAAAAGGAGACTTTCCCATCTTTCTCCACTTTTTCTTTTTTTGGATAAGAAGCTTGAAAATAGTTTTCAAAGACAAGGAGGAGACTATTTCTGAATTCCTCACCCAATTTCACAAAGCCTATCAAATTTAGCATTTGATAGTAACTGTTTTTGAAGAAGAAAAAACACATCAGACCTGGGAACAAGGAGAATAATAAGTAACCATTAATTTGATGATTATTTGCCTGTCTTTAGTCTATCTTGAGTATTTTGAGTATATCTTGAGTATAGTCATTCAAATGAGATTGATTAAAAAGTTAGAATAATATGTGCAAAAAGGCAGAAAAAGTTATGCTTTATCATTATAATACTAAAATAGCTAATGTTGAGTTCATGATATAGACAAGAGTTATCCAGTAGACTTTCCTGTGGCAAAGGAAATGTGTATATATATATATCTGTGCTGTCCAATATGGTAGCCATTAGCCATATGCTGCTTTGAGCAATTGAACTATGACTGGTGCAAATAAAGACCTGGATTTCATAATTTCATAGAATGCTCTTAATAGTAAATAGATGCTCAATAAATATTTAATTAATTGGGAGTGTTATTCAGCACAATAAATCATCAAAATGTAAAAATATAGTTCTAAGGGCTCAAAATTATAGTGGCAAATGATAAGAAGTCACAAGGTTGTCTAGTATTAAATTAGAATATTAAAGTTCAATGTGTATTTATTGTTAGCAGTATGTTCATGATATATTATGATATGTGAAGAGAAAATCAAACAGTAATCCCATTTGTTTAAAAAAAATAAAAGGAAGGAATGAAAGAAAAGGGAGAGAGAGTCGACTTCTCTGGATAATGTATGCCGCTGGCAAATTAGTTTTCTATTGCTCTGTAACAAATCGCAACAAACTCAGATGCTTAAAATGACACCCATTTCTTGTCTCACAAACCTCGATTTCTCACTAGCTGCCACTTGGGGATGGCTCTCAGCTCCTAGAGGCCATCACATAACATGGTAATGTATTTCTTCAAAGCTAGCAGAAGAGCTTTTCTCTAAACCCCTCCACAGGCTCAAAGATAGTGTGGCCGTGACGGCTGGGACAGGAGTCCCGAAAGCAAGAGAGCCTTAGTACTCAATACAAAGTCTGGAGTGGACTGAAGCACCTGAATTTTGCTTAACTGAGTCAGAGCTGACCACTGTGACCCATGAAAACAAAAGTGAGTAAAACATGGCCAACGGTGCATGTCTGTCCTCTCCCTCTGCACCCAGCCCTATGCTTGTTTCTCCCTCCATCTCTACCTGACCAACTATAACAAAAGTGGTCACTAGTTGTGGGACTGAGGTCTCCCTGCCTCAAAATAGGACTGAAGGCCATATGTACCCACTGAAGTATGCTGGGGATTTTCAAAAGGGCAGGACACAAACTGTCATGGTGAGGTTGGGTATGTGTCCCCAAATCTCTATCTTACTGATGGAAGAAACTCATGGAAGAAAAATTACTTATAATTGAATCTATTTTCCAAAAGATTTAATTCTTCTCAAACATATGATGTCAATGATACCTATCTAGAAAATAGTCACTTTCTCTACTAGGTTCCTTTACACTCTACCTAATTTCATAAGGATAGACCCAGAATCTGTAGTAGAATTGTAAAATTTATATCATTTTAAAAAAATTAGGGGGTCATCAATTTTGGGTCATCAATTTTGCCAGTATACTAAATTTCTCAGAGGTAGTTGCACCTGATCAGGATATTCAATTCACTATTTTGTAATATCAAATCTTTACATTTTGCCCAGTAAAGAAAAATTAGGTGTATATGTTGCAGAAGGATATAAAAGAGCACATAAAACAGAACTTCCCTGAATAAAACAGAGTAATAAACGACTTAACGTTTCAATCTCAAAGTGGTAAGGAAAGAATGAGAACATAAATTTAAAGACTAAAGTTTCTCTACTGCTGCTCATGTGTATGTGACGAAAACAAATCAAATAAAAAAGGAATAAAATTACCAGAAAAAGTTCATCTTTATTTTCACACAACTATATGTAATATCATGTATTGCAGCTTCTACTCTCTGGGATGTTTTCCATTCCAAATGCAGAGATTTAAATTGATAATGATTAAAACTTTTCTCTCTGCAAGATTTATAAACATAATTTTATAATCATTCTAACAATGGTTTAAAAGAATTAGTTGCTTTCTGGCAGCGACAATAGCATAATGTTTTCACAGCACATAGTACTTCCCATAATGATACTGTACGAATGTAGAAAACAACTTGGCTTTGTTGTTATGTATAATCAAAGTTGGTGCATTTTACTTCTGCATCATCCTGCTATATTATCTTTCTCAGTATATCAAGTCTTAAGTTTAAAGAGTATTTTTTTGAGTGAAAGAGGATGAGACAAATAAAAAAAACAAAATTATTTCATTGCAGCATGTCATCAAACATCCAGAAAAATTCGAAATCATTTGAGTTATCTAAGGGTATTCAGTCCTTGACTCAGGTAAAGTTCTTAATGGAGGTTTTTAAAGATTTGAAATAGTTTGGTCTAACTGTAAGACATTTGATGAAGCTTTAAATTATTTTACACAGATATTTATGTAAAATTCATAAAGCCAACATATTTGGTTTTTACTTTTTAAATTTTAATTATAAGATCATTTCAGATTTGTAGGAAACCTGTGAACATAGTACAAATTTCCAAGCATTGTTCATCTAGATTTTACAGATATTACCATTTAATCACATTTACTTTATCATTATCTATTGCATGTTATGTGTGTGTATATATATATTTTTATGTATGTGTGTACGTATCTAAAGGTTTATATACATATACAAGTTTACATTTATATAATATACACATATATGTATTTTTTCTGAAATTTTGAAGAGTGAGTTACCAATATAATATCCCTTTCCTTCTGATTTCTTTAGGATGTATCTCCCTAAACAAGGAAATTACTTCATATAACACAGTACAATTATCAATATAAGGAAATTAATACTGATCCAACATAATTATCTCACCGACAGAGTATGTTATAATTTTACATATTATTCCTTTTTTTTTGTACTTTATAGATCAAATACTTCTTGTCCAGAAACTGATCCAGTATTACAGGTGCATTTGGCTATCATGTCTCTTTAGCCACCTTTAACATGGCATAGTAGACCCATATTTATCTTTCATTCCTGAGGTATTTTTAAAAGTGCAGTCCATTTACTTTGTAGACGATCCCTCAATTTGGGTTTATCTGGTTCAGGTTGTTAATTTGGGGCAGGAATATAACAGAAGTGATGTTACGTTCTTCTCAGTACATCAGAAGGTACAGATGCCTATTTGCCCGTTACATAAGATGCTAACTTGGATCACTTGGTCAAAGTGGTGTCTGCCTGGTTTCTCTGCTGGTGAATTTACTCCACTGCAAAGTTATGGTTTCCTCTTCTGCTACTATGCACAAAAGTTTGAGACTGTATAAATATATTGTATCTCATTCTACTTTGATCCTCTAGTTTTCATGCACACTGATGACTCTTGCCAGAATTTTTGCAAATTATATTAAGTAAAGCTCTTGTTTTCAGAATATGTACAGAACACAAACCCTATGTAAGACAAAGCACATAAAAATACACTAAAGAGTTAAAAAGATATTTTGAAAAAGAAAAGATACCAATAGTTACTAAGCAGAAGACAAGAAGCTCAATATTGTTCTCATTAGAAATATGCAAATTAGAACCACAGTGAAGTACCGCTTCATATCTATTACGACAGCTATAACCAAAAATAAGACAATGACAAAGATGGGTTAGACTGTGGAGAAACTGGAACCTTCCTATATTGTTGGTATAAATGTAAAATGGCACTGCCACCTTGGACACAGTCTGGAAGTTTCTTAAAATGCCAAACATAAATTTAATAATGTATAACCCAAGAATTCTATTTCTTGGTATCTATCTAGCCAAGTTAAGTGAAAACATGATATATCCATCCATAAAAAATTTGCACATTAGTACTTATAGCAGCATTTTAATAATGTTCAAAAGTGAAAGCAATTCATACATCCATGAATTCACGAATCCATTAACTAACTGGTGAGTGTCTTAACAAGATAAGTTATATGTATATGTGTATACTCTGCCAAGGTAACTGTAGAGACACAAATGCTAAAAACATAGGAAAGGGTGTGAACCAGTAACAAAGTGAACGAGTAATAAAGATTCTTAAGAAAGCAAGTGAGTATAAAAGTCACAGTACAAAATGAGTGATTAACGTAAATTAAGAGAAAAGCCACCACAAGAAGAAAACATAATAGGAGAAAATGGAAAATGTGATAATACTAGTTTAAATTTCACTTCAAAATTTTGTAAATATTAATTATAATTATAAATCATTAAAATAACAAGAAAAATGACTAATTATCTAATTAAAATACCTTTTTATTTTTGTCAACATAATATTATCACTTCTTTTAACAACTGTCAACATGGTGCTTAATAAATTGGCATAAATATTTGCAACAGTTGGAAATTAAATCAGGCATCATAAAGTTTTATTAAAAACAGAAGCAAGCAACCTAGTTTTACACAACAAACATAGGAAGATGTAAATAGCATGGTGCCTTTGTTATTATAATAAATGGAAGGACTTATAAGAAAAAGAAAAGTGTATTTATTTCAATGAAATAATATGATAGTACATTGGTAGGATTAAAAGAAAAATCATCTAATTAAAAACTGGAAGTGAAATTATTTTTTTAATTTACTGTATATTTGGGAATTAATGAAAAAGTCAAGAAAATCAACACTCAATGAGAACGTCTAGCACAGAAAGAAATTATCTTAATTGCAGTTAATGACATTGTTTACAGCTGATATAATGAACTTTTAATATGTTAAACATATCTGGATAACCGTATTTCTTTCAAAGCCTACATCTAAAACAGGGGGAAGATTATAGTCTGAAATTAATTATTTTCCAGTCATGATTTCCAAAGAATTTCTCTCTTCTTTAAAAAAAAAAATTCCTTGATAAGATACTATAATCAACTAATGAGATTTCTGAAATTTAAATCAAACTTATTTCTACTGGCAATTTTTTTAACATTTTTTATTGATTTATAATAATTTTACAATGTTGTGTCAAATTCCAGAGTAGAGCACAATTTTTCAGTAACACATGAACATATATATATTCATTGTCTCTACTGGCAATTTACCTACTGTTATGATGAAGTATTTTGATCACTGGAATATTCCCATTGAATATTTATAAAAACACTTATAAAATACTTCTTGAAAAAGCAGCAAATAGATTGAGGGCTGTTGCATTATTTCATCCATACCACAAAATATGATACTAATTAGTCTGAGATTATCTAGACTTTGATGTCTTTTTCTTAGCTGGCACATTTCTATAAAACAATATTTAGGATAATTTGGGTAAAAAATTAAAATGTTAGACTACCAATGCCCAATTTTCTTTTTCTGCCTCAAAAGACATGGGATAGTCCTATGTACCATCCTGTACACAAACTGCTAGCTCTTTTTTTCCATTTCCACTATGAAAGTTTATCTTAACTTTAGTAAATTTCAATATCTTGAGCTAAAGCTTGAACCTGTATATATTTGTTTTAAAAAGAAGAAAACAAAGGGCAAACTCCCTAAGACGAGTCTTTTTTAAAGCAAATTCCTGTAGACACAGCACACAATTAGCCATCCAGATATCAGTGGACCATACTGACATGACATGAATCTGTTCTGTGAAGTGACAGAAAGCACTGTACAAGGCAATTTATGTAATGGGTTCATGCTATACTATGCCAAGCAAGCCACAGGAACAATTCTATTAGGAAATTTTGGTATGTTTTTTTTTTCAGGCTGGGAAAATGCATTAAAAAGTTTTCCTTAGTCATAAAATAGATAAACAACAAGTTCATACTGTAGAGTACAAGGAACTATATTCAATATCTTGTAGTAACTTATGTTGAAAAAGAGTATGAAAATAAATATATACATGTTCATGTATAACTGAAGTAATAGGCTGTACACCAGAAATTGACACAACATTGTAAACTGACTATACTTCAGTAAATATATATATACAAATGAATAAATAATTTTAAAAATTAAAAAAAGTTTTCCTTAGTCATATCTAAAAATATATATCTAATGTCTGTGGCAATTCTTGTTGAAATGGATCATAAATATACGGTGAGATTTAAAAGGAATAATTATTCAGCCATCTGTTAATGAGTTAGCTCGTGTGAGCTGCAAGGAGAGTAGAAAAGGACACATGGTTCTTTTCACGACAAAAAATTCAGGATATCTTGACGTTTCAGGGATTTCTGTGAAACTTTGTGAAATAATGGAGAAAACATGAATTTTCCTACCACTTAAGCATAAATGTAACTTAAAATGTTCAACGTGGCAATGAGAAGTTGTCAGATCTGAGTTCTAGTGCTGTAAGTTTATATATTGCTATCCTTGGTGCGTAATAAAAGCAAATGAGTTAGGTGATTTCTAACCATCTGCTGGTATTACAGTTCCTTATAAAATAACTGAAGAAAAAAATAAAAATGAAGCAAAAATGATCCTACTAACCTATTAATTGAAAAGAGATTTACTTTCTTAAAAAAAAAACAGTATGACACTAATTTCTCTAAACAAACTTACAATTAATATGACTTGCTCTAAAGGAAAAAATGTTTCACATGACAGATATTTATTTAACCTGATTGTGTATATTGGATTGTGTAATTTATAAAAGGCAACTGGCCAAATGTAGTAAGAAGTCTCAGATCTTTTTTTAAAATTTTCTCTATAAAAACATTAGGGAAAAAACATTTAAGCCTTTCTGTTTAAATGGACATTAAAGTAAATAAATGATTGATAGCTTTCTTTCTCATGTTATTTATAGAAAAATGTATGATTAATCTGATTATTCTCAATAAAATTAATTGATTGACAAGAATTGGTGATTTTTGTTATTTCTCCTTTATAGCAATATTTTTAATTTATTTACTGATTCATTCATTCATCAAATGCAAATTCAGCATATATTTTTAGACTAAACATTGTGTTAACCAATGTGGATACAGGAATTAAATACAACTCCTCTTCAAGGAGCTAATAAAATAGAAAAATACATGCGGACCCTGTGTTTAGATGCAGAAGTAGAAATAAGCATGTGGTGGGATGGAAATAGGCCAGAAAAGTAGCTAAAGCAGAGTGAATTTATGGAAGGCTTCTTAAAGGCATGAGTGGAAAAAAGAGTTGGCTTTCTTTTTCTTAGAAATATCCTATTCCTTTATGGCATAATAGAAAATCTATAAACCTATGCTTAATCAAAAATTTCTATAAACTAGACTGTATTAGTTACCAGTCTTTTAACACAGCAAAAATAAAATGATTACTCTCCAAATAAAAACAAAATTGCATTTCTTAAGATTCTTTTAAATAATAATTTCATTAATCTCAGATTCATTAGTATATCAATGTTAATATTTTATCCCACGTTATATACAGCTTACAATCTGAAAATAAAATATTTTTATTAGGTGAACTTTACTCATCAAAGCACATATTCAGTAAGCTTCAAATATTAACATATTAGAAGGAACATTACTTAACTTTATTTTTATGCCATTTTATATGTTAACTATCTTGTCCTGCTCATATAAAATGATTAAGTGCATCACTTTCTGGTGTGTTAATGATTGATACACAAAATGTTAAGAGTATTTCAATCATTTAACAGGATTGAGCTAAGAAACTCAATCAAGACTCAGAGATGAGATCCAAGTTCCGGCTTAATTATTAGGGTGATAAGATTGTTCTCATTTCCCCCACATTCTGCCAGGACAATATATTATCATATAAAGTGGTAGAAATTGGCACTTATCCATGTCTTTTAAATTCTGCAATTTGTCAATTTTAGAGCTGAACGCATGTGATTCTGGTATATAGTGTCTATAATTCCTAAGGAATTGCAGCCATGCTATTTCAAGTATGCTCAGTATAGGTTCTAATTTAACAAGATGGTTTCTATGGCTAATGAATATATATAAAACAAAAAGTGTGAGTAGCCACATTTTCCCCATTATAAGTCCTCAGATTCCTTAGTGAATAAGATTTCTGAAACTTAAATGTTTTGGTTTCATAAAATACATAATTTATATGGAAATAACTTTCTAGTTAGAATTTCTGCAGTTGTGTTAAAGTAGAAAATTGAAATTCTGAGTAGTTACTTACAAAATTATTTCTTTTACTTGTTCTAAAAATTGACAATGGAAGACTAAACCAAATCATGGAATATTTCTATATATAAGGAAAAATAAGAAATCTCAAACCACATTTTTATATACACAGTTGAACAAAATTTGTCAATTATATATTGCTATTTGATGATTCAATCAATGATTATCAATACTCATTTGGATGAGGAAAATCTCATTGGTTTTTATTTATAGCACTGTTTAAACTTTTTGAACAGTTTTAAAGTACTCTATACCATTGAAATATACCATGTAGAATATGAAAGAAACTGTTACCAAGTTAACCAATGTCACTCTTGTTTCTTGAATCAAATAAAAATGTTCATGGAAACTTTCCCAATTTGTTTAAAAAATGATACAGTATAGTTCATATACATTTTTTAAAGTATTAGGTTGCAGTTATATCTTAAAGAATTATTATGTTGTTTGTTTGTTTGTGTTTAGTTTGTTTCATGTATGTATGGGAGGACAAAGTGCCTTGTCCACGTTAAGCACAACAAAAAGAGAAAAATATCTGCAGGGATTGATCTCTCCTTTTATCTTTACTATGTTTAATTTTCTTTAATCAAAGCTTGTTTGTTTATAACATGAATGTTGGTAACAATACCAACCAGATATATTTCTTGTAACAAGGATCATGGGTAAAATACTTCACTGCACACTTTTAAACTTTGTTCGATTGCATATTGCAATAGTAGAAAATGTTTTGACCTCCTCATCTCAATGCTCAATATTAAAGATTTAACTATTTAAATGGCCAATGAAAAATACTTAATCATCTCCATACTTTTATTAATGATTTTTTTCATTCACTCCCAATAAAAGTTATGCTACGCATGCCTTATTCTCTGTGCATTCAGATGCACATTATTTTTATGTTATAGAGAATACTATTTTAAAAAACGGTTAGAGTCCTAAAGCTCCTAAGCCGCAAAAGCTTACGGGTGTTGGGTGGGACTTCCAGGAAGGGTAAATGACAGTACTCGTGCTCGCTCAACAAACAAGGATAAAACTAGATAAAAGTGTCAAAAATCACCACTTCTGGAAACTGACTAGAATTAGACCTCACATTGTGAAGGCTTTATTCAAAAAGACAACTGAGCTCCAGTAAGAACCATGGAAGTCTATGCTCCCATCTCAACCCCATTTCCCAGCCCTCACAGTAATTCTTCCAGAGCAGAGCAGGCTGCTTGGATATGGAAGTAAAGCACAACCTACAGAAAGTCACTGTCGAAGACTGTCAGGAACAAAACAGGAGAATCCAGAAAGGGAGCAAACTACTTGAAAAGGTCGGCACGCAACTACCCTGTGGTGGTGATACAGGTTGAGGCCAGCAGAAATCCAGAAGAAAAGCCAGACGTTTAGCAGACACCTCGGAAATGAAACAGTCAAAACACACTCTAACTGGAATGTCACACATTCCTGGTGGTTTGGGAGGCAGCTTGCCTTTGCAAGTTTGTGAGCAGACTCAAGAGAAAGCAGAGAGAATCTTAGCTATCTACTCATCCCTAAGGAACACAAGACCTTGATTAGGCAAAAAGTTGCAGCAGAGTTGGTAACTGCCTGAATTTTGAAAGTCGCCCCCAAACCACAAAAATATCCAATAGCAAATAATGAACCCAGATTGGCTCAGAATGTTTAAGCCTAAATTCTGCACGTATTTTCAATGGCGATCACTTCCGCTAAAGGAGTACTATCTGAAAAAAGGTGGGGGAAGATTGGGCCTTCATTTTAACAGTAAAGCTAATTTTTACAATTTGTTTCAATCCACATATCCACAAGGAAATTAGAGAGAAACATATACATATCCTAAAATTATTAGTAACATGAATTAAGAGAGTATTCAGAGACATTCTTCTGTATATCTATATCATTTATCTATATATTTTTGTAGACTTAAAAAAAAAAGAAAGAAAGTCTGAACCACAATCAATTAACTTGATCACAGGCTGCAATTAGCATTCACAGTCAGTAAATTCTTCACCTAGGTGACAATTAAAGATAATTAGAAGACTGATAATATCTCTAGCACGACTCGTTTGATAGAAACACTAACCCCTTGATATTCCTAGCAAGGGAAAAAGTGCTTGCCAGATTATTAGTTGACTAAAGGTATGAAGTTTTTCTCATAATAAATGATTAAATCCACTAGTAAAGTTAGTTTAACCTACATTCAACTAATATAATAGAAGCTATAAATACAACCAAAAAAAAAAAAATAAAACAAGTAATTGTTGGGGAAACTTAGGAAATTCCCTGAAGATAGTAATATGCTTTGTGCTTAACTTTTACCCACTCTCTGCTCCCGACAGCACAATGAATAAAATATAATCTTATATAAATGTTCATTATACAGTATTATGATTTGCTGCACATTCTTTTGTCTGCCTTTCTTTTCTTGTCTGCCAGTAAGTGTTCCTATTTCCTTCAAAGAACAGCAGGAGTTCTGTCAGATTTTCATAGGGTGAGACACTGTGAGATGTAGTAACAAAAATAAAGAATTAATCAGAGTGCTTGTAAGATTATTTAAAGTGTATCTTATAATGTATTTCAACTTTCTGAATTCATAATTGATCATATTTTTCCTAAAATTTCACTAGGAAACTGGGCGAGACAATTTATCTGTGTTTAATGGAAGATATCTCACAGCCTTAGAAATAATTAAATAACAAAATATACCCTGGGTAACTATTTATCCATATTCTTTTAGAATAAGGTTTTTCTCCCATCCTTCCTAATGTGAAAGTTTTGTTTGCACAATGCCTTAAAGCATTAGGGAGAAGATCATGCCCAGTTTGTATTTCAGTACTCTTAACCGAGTAGAAATAAATATTACTTCATAGATATTAGGGACATTTATAAGTATAGGCTGTTTAATTCTGTGGAAATTAAGGCTAAATCAACTGTTTTCTATCAAAATAAGTAAAATATCTAATGTTGTTTTAAATCTTATTCTCTGAGAAGTCTGCAAAATTTTTTATATAATTTCTGATATGTAACCCTCACAACCAATTAAATCTGTACTGAAGTCTTTCACATTTGCACATAAAGATACTAAAGATGAGAGTCCATTTCCTGCTAAAGATGACATAAATAAAAAGTGGAAAAGGTAGGATTCAGGAAGTTGGACTCCACAGACCACACTCTTTAGATCCTTGAGTAATTGCTACCCTGACACATCATTTTAGAGCTAACAAAAATATCAAGACAGAAGGAAGTAACATGTAATTATTTTCATCAAGAAATTTATTTGAAGGCTGTGTTACTGGCAAGTGGTTAGTGTAAACTTTTATTTTGTCTGAAAGGTGAATAATCTGTGTCTGTTTTATCCACAAAATATGTATTTTATATCAATCTCCATGCAAAAATCTATATAAATGTTCATAGCAGCATTTTGACAAAACTCAAAACTGAAAGGCAACCTAAAAATCCTACCATTGATGAATGGTTTAACAAACTGTGGGACATCCCTGCATGTAATGCTACTCAGCTAAGAGGGAAGAACTTATTAATATGTGTACAACATTGATGGTCTCAATGGAATTTTGCTGAAAAGCAAAGAAAATCTCAGATAGTTACATACTGTATGATTCTGTTTATATAGCATCCTTGAAATGACAATATTATACAGTGGGCGAGCAGATCACTGGTTGCCAAGGATGAAGAAGGGATGTGGCTGTGGCTGTAGAGTGGTATAGTACTGGGAATTGTTCTGACGAAATAACCCTATACCTTGTGATGAATATGCATAGAACTAAAGGCACACAAACACATGACTGCATGTAAAACAAGTAAAATCTGAGTAAAATTGATGGATCATATCAAAGTCAATTTCCTAGTTGTGATATTGTACTATGGTTATCATAGCTGTTACCATTGCAGGAAACTCAATAAAGAGCATACAGTACCCAAAATACCTCTGTATTATTTCTAAATAAGTGTATCTGAATCTGCAATTACCTCAAAATAAAAAGTGAACAAACAAAAAAGAATTTAGACTTCCATGAAACAAATTTGTATGAAGAGTTAAATAATTTTAGAAAAATGTTCTAAAAGAATCATCAGCACATGGTACGTTAGTACTTATATTTAGAAATAATTTATCAAAAATATATCACAGCCTATAAATCAGTACTGATACTGAACAGCAACAGCAGTAGTGGCATCGGAAGAAACATCATTCTCAAAATTAAAAATTGTCCAAAAATATTTATGATCTTGCATTTGCCAAGAATGGCTTATGTTCCTTTCAATTATTTCTACTGAAAATGAAATTGTTATGAATATGAAAGTATATATAAGAATATGAATGAAGCATATAAAAATTCAATTGTACTTCTAAAAGAAAGCAATGAACAACTGGACATTAAATTAAAAAACAATATCAATTATAATAGCACCAAAATACAAATTAATTAGGAATATATTTAACAGAACATCTGTAGGTGCTGTTAAAAACTTGCTTGGATAAATTAAATCAAAAGAGGCATTATTATTATTATATTAATGCTCCACAAATGGAACTATAGATTCAATATATTCTCAATCAGTAATGAAGACAGTGTGGTTTTTGGTTTAAAAGACATATATATATATAGCTAAATACAATAGAAAGTCAAGAAATAGACTCACACTTGTATGACCATTTGATTTTCAACAACAATGACAAGGTCATTCAATGGGGAATGAATAGTTGTTTAAATAAATGCTAAAAAACAGAATATATTTATTTAAAAAAGACTCCATTATGTGCTATAAAATTACCTTGAAATCAATCATAGATGTAAATTTAAGAGATAAAAGAATAAGTCTTATAAAAAATATACAGAGGTGAGGTTATAGCTCAGTAGTAGAGTACATGCTTAGCATGCACCAGGTCCTGGGTTCAATCTCTAGTACCTCTATTAAATAAATAGATAAATAAATAAACCTAATTACCCCATCCCACAAAAAAACAAACAAAAATTTAGGGCAGAGAGGATATATACCCTAGTGGTAGAACGCCTGCTACCATGCACAAGGTCCTGGGTTCAATCCCCAGCACCTCCACTAAAAAAAACATATATATATATATATATATATATATATATATATATATATATATATATATATATATATATATAAAAATAAAAAAAATAGTATCAAAATTTCTGATCTTGAGTTAAACAAATATTTCTTCATATACCCAAAGGAAAACAAGCATAAATAAAAATGCAAAGTTTGACTTTATAAACATGTAAAACTTTCATTAACTTTCAGGTATAAGATGAATAATTTTGGGGGATTTAATGTATAGCATGGTGACTATAATTAACAATACAATATTATATATTTAAAAGTTTTAAGACAGTAGGAAAAAAATTCAGCCATTTTGGATTAACCAAAAAAAAAAAAGAAAAAACTTTTGCTAATGATACAAAACTATTAAAAATTAAATGGTAAGCTCAGAGAAACATTTGCAAAATATCTGTCAGAGGTCTTGTTTCTGTAATGTATAAAGAACTCTCATACCAATTATGAGACCAACAGACAGGTCATAAAAATAATACAAATCACCAATAAACACATGGAAAAATGTTCACCACATTTGTCATCAGAAAAATGCAAATTAAAACCTCTATGATATTGATATGGCTACACTTTTAAAAGTTGGGCAATGCCAAATTTATCAGGGAAGTGGAATAACTAGAATTCCATACACTTGGTGTAGTGCAAAATTTTACAATCACTTTGAAAAACAATTTAGCAATTTCTTAAAAAGTTAAATAAATACTTTCCATCATTACTGTGTCTATCCCATTCCATTTCATCAAGAGAAATAAAAACATGTGTTCACCCGAGACTTACACAAATGTTCATAGAGACTTTATTAATAATAACACAAACTAGAAAAATCTCTGTTGCCCATCATCTGTCTACTCAAAGGATAAACAAATTGTAGTGTATGCGTATAATGGTAAATTATTCAGTAGTTAAAAGAAAAGAACAAAGAATACACAAAAATAACTTGGATGAATCTCACAAGGATCGAGGTAAGTAAAAGAAACTAGACACAGAAGACTACATGATATACAGTTTCATTTGCACAAAATTGCACAAAAAACAAGGCTACAGCTATAGGAAAAAATTATCAGTGGTTGCCAGGGTCAGGGTTTGGAGGATCTAAAATCCAAAAACACATGAGGGGACATTAGGCATTTAAAAAAGTGTTATGTTCTAATTGATGGTGGTGGTTACTTCCCTGTATTTATACTTCAGATTGATCATATTCTACATTTAAAACTGATACACACACAAAGTGAGTTTAAAGATAAAATTATTAACTTATCCCAGCCTCTCTAAACGGCAGTGATACAAAATTACCATTTGGCTTCCAGGCAAAAATGCATTCTAGGGTGCTCTTAAAGCACACAGTCAAATTCCTCGAGAACTATGTAGCTAGAAGAAAAAAAAAAAAAGCCTCTTAGATTTTTAATGTTGTTGCCCTTCAATATTCTTACAGAAATCTCAAGGCAGAGAAGGGCTTATCTCAATGATATACGTGGGTTTGGCTTTTATCTACAGAAGTGAGTATTTCTTTTGGAAAAAAAAAAAAGCATGCTGACTTTTATCAGTTATTAAATAAGCTACCTGCTTGACTCATTAGCACCTCTGTCTGAAAAGAGTAACAGGACCATGAAATGGGATTCTCCTGGCTTGGAATCAAGAGAATTACTGCCAATAGAGCTCTCTCTGTCCAAAAGACAAATCTCTTCTCTCCGTGATTAGGTGTAGACAAGGATGTGTATTAGAAAAGGAACACAAAATAAACACATAAAATTTTCTGTCTGTAAACTCGTGGCTTTAAAAAACTATTTCTCAATAGTTTGCTGTGTGAAATCAATAATAAAAGTAGTGGCTAAGCTCTTAGGTGCTGTAATCCAAATGACTAGATTCAAATCCTAACTCCGCCACTACCTAAAAGTATATCCTCAGGGTAACTCATTCATCCTGGATAAACCTTTGCTTCTTAGCCTATAAAGTGGAGCTAAAAATAGACCTATACCATAGGATTGTGATGCATTTAGAAAATTCTCTTAAAAATTATTAGCACATGACCTGAGACAGAGTAGTATTTAATAAAAAAAAAAAGGTATTATTAATACTATAGAAGGTAGTACATATCATATAGAGGTATCCAATAACCTATTTCATTTTATTCAAATAATTGTGAAAATGTAAATAAGAAAGTTATAGAAATAAAATAATAAAATGCTACTGGCCAAAATAGACATTCAACGTATGTCCTATATATTACCACTTTGTTTTTCATAGCTACATTATTATATGACGATAGTGCCAAATTTTCCAGGTAGATAGATAGATAGATAAAACTATTATTGCTAAGGACTTAGCACTGAAAGCTCATTACAAAGAACTACATGGGAATTGACCCTTTATAGTTCTTCTACCTACATATAAATACATCTCTATTATAGCAATAGTCTCTATTTTAAATGTTTTGAAACACTTCCTAAAACATTCAATATAAAATGTTTTGAAACATTTTCTAAAACATTTAATATAAAATGTTAAGACATTAAAGTTAGGAAGATATTAAAAGTCTTAATAAAAACTCATCCTGTACACATGGCTTGGACTTCAATCTTTTCAGTAGTGCAGATAGACAAAAACAACTTGACAGCAACTCGCACTGTATATTTTAGAATTTTTAGTTAAATTCTTGGGCCCCAAAAGTATTGTGAGACATGCCAGAGGTAATGATCTGGGCAAATTGAAAAGTGTGATACTGATTAGGCAAATAAAGAAAGATATCACTGCTCTGCATGAATCATTACTAAACCATTTGATAATGTTCTCAAGCATTATCCACTGACAGACTTTTATCAATGGGTAATTAGAGCTATACAAATAAAGGAACAAACGGAGCTTCTAATTGGACCAATATAATCATTTCTTTACAGAAGAAACCAGATATAAAAATATTTTATAAAATTGGAAATATGTCCTTATAATAATGATATTTTGTGGAAATGTTACAAGGACTTAGAAAAGGTAATAACACTCTGTAACTTCAGGATTTGAAACAAGAACTGCCGTCTGGTCATCTTTTCAGGTGTGTCCTTGGTTCTATTTTATTCTTCACAGATGCTCTATGTAACCTGGCATCATCAAATGCCTCTACTGTCCAAAGGAAATAATAGCCATAGCCTCCTCGCCTAGCCTTTTGTTCAATGAGCTGAAAAATAGCAGGAGAAATGGGGACCAAGGTATAGCAAGATGCACCACAGTAGAGAAAATTACAAAATTACAGTTTCTAAAGTAACAACTGGGATTCTTATTTAAATATTTATTTGATGTATTGAACAGATTAATGCTACAAAGCAATATGTCCAGACCATCTTTCAGATACCATCTAATATCAACTAATCTGATTTTTAGAAATTTACTTTATCAAACTGTCAAGTTAGTCAGTATGTATTTGTCATCACAGTTAATTATGTTTGTGAAAACATCTGACATTATATTTACAACTTGTTTCTTTTTATGCTTCTGATGTGGACAAAGTAGAGATAAGAATTACTGACAGAGCTTTTTAAGAATTCAAATGACCAGACATTACAACAATAAATAAAACAGATAGATAAAACAGAAAAATCACAACATAGAAATAGAGGAAAAAATAAGGAATAGAGAAAGAGAAATAAAGATTACAGAGGTGAGACTAATGTTAAGAGGCAAACAGATAATATGAGGCCATTGTATAAAACTTTAAGATAACAGCTTCAAAAAGCTAGATGACATTTATAAGTTTCTCGAAAGACACAAAATGCCACAACTTGCTCAATTAGAAATAGATAACTGAAAAGCCCTACAGTTATTAAAGATATTAAATAGGCAAAAGCTTCCTCACAAAGAAAACTGGTCTCAAATAGCTTCCTATCTAAGAATTGTGAAGAAATAATACCAATTCTATTCAAATTCTTTGAGCAAATAGAAAAAAAAAATTAGATAATAGAAGAGCAGGAAAGATGCCTAATTTTATGAGGCCAGTAATATCTTGATACAAAAAAGACATATGTACAAAATTGTCTCATTGTTTTTACTGAAAGAGACTGGGAAAATTGCAAATGTATATATTAAAGTGTGATATATAAGAAATGATATAACATAGTAGAAGATTTTGCAATCATACTGAGACAGAAAGGGGGCAGGGCACGGCCATTTAAGGAATGCTACAGCAATTAACATCAAAATGGTGAAAGATTCAGCCCCCAGTAGGCCTTGAGGCTCAAGATGATGGGAGATTTAACTTCTAGTAGATCTTAAGCTTCATTCTATGCTTATTGTAATATGTTAGCATGATGAATAACATGCCTATAGGCACCATGACAGTCCCAAGGCTGGCCACAGATGGTCAAAGAGTGGGAAATAGCCAACTTCCTGGGAATTCCAGCCCCTTCCCCAGGCTAGTTGGACTGGTCCTTTCACTTATCTGCATGTGAAGCTACCAAAGCCCACAAAAATGGGCAACACTGCCCCTCACAGTCTCTCCCTCTCTCCCTCTTTGGAGACGGACCACACTCTGTCTATGGAGTGTGTACCTACTTTTAATCTGAGCACCCAACTCCCTCACCTCATGTCCTTTCTCTTGCCTTTCAATGTATGTTTCTCTGAATAAATCTACTTTTACTCAACTGTGGCTCGCTCTTGAATTCTTTCCTGCGCAAAGCCAAGGACCCACACTTGGCGGGGCACGTCCCAGAGGCTCAACCGAAACTTGGGACACAGCTCTCCTCGCACCCCACATCTGTTTTCCTGCATCAACACAAGTAGAATAAGAAACTTTCTTTAATACTATAGGAACTCTGCACAGTTGTATGCCTTTTAAAGAGCCCCAGGCTTGTTAATACAAGAAGCGAAGTACAGAACTGTGAATATATTATGAAAACATTTGTGTAATAAAATGAAAAAAAAACCTATGAATAGGTACCCAATTTTGCTTGTTTTTGATTGCCTTTTTAAAAAGAAACATTGGAACAAATAATGAGAAAACAATAAAATTAGTTTATTCAGTGAAGAAGGGGCAAGATAATGTTGGGTTATTCGAAATAAACTTGCCTGAACAAGTGATATTCAAACTAGAGAATTTGCAGAAAATTGCCAATTGGAAAGAAATAAGGAGAATTCTCCCAAGATAAAGCTAAAGCATTTGCAAGAGAGTGTGGAGTGAGCTTGGCAATGATAAAACCCCACTATGGCAGGTACTTAGCATTCAGGGGAAGAGAAGCTGAAGAAGCAGCCAGGAAATCAGGCCTGCTTAAAACTAGAAAACCTGTAATCTGCTCTGGTGTGCTCAAATGACTGCAGAGTGACATAATTCCTCTCCCAAGCATGAAACAGCAGCACTGTAATTAATCTTATGATGCCATGGCAGATACCTTGATGACTTTTATTAGTCTTTCTGAAGTTTTAAGAAGACCAAGTGAGCAGTATTCTTACATCCTGAAACCAGGTAGGAATCACAGGCTTCCATGGATACAACAAAAATACCTTCACAATTTTGTGAGAGGAGGAAAACAAATCTTTGTTTTCACATAAGGCTCTGACTGGCAGGTACCAGAGAGTCCGTCTGGCCTTAGAATCTCATGAGTAAAGATACTAAAACAGACATAATCATTTGCCCAAAGTTCTAGCTTCAGAACTGGAACAAGAACATACAGTTCCTGATATTAGTCTATTGCTCTTTGCTCTAGAACATTTCCTGATTTCAAGAAGTGGTTGGAAATTATGTAAAATACATAGTCAAAAAACATAGTTACCTTGTAGATCCATATACAAAGTATTAACAAACCATGTTTTGAAAAACAAAAAAGATCAACTATTTTAAATTAAATGGAAATCAAATCTGTTTGTGTTTGGATAGAAATTTATTCTCTAACAAATGCAAATTGCCTCACCAATGAACACATGGTCAGACATCCACATTCCTTCCCCAGGCATTAAGTGTCATTTTTCTAACATAAATAGGTGTCATAAGAATTTCAAAAGTAAAACACTGAGATACATCTTTCATTAGTACAAAGAATGTGAAATATGGAAGTATTTAGAACCACATTTAGGAAATACTGAATTTTTATTTAGTGGGGAAAATGATTTGATATTTAACTTGATTACTTTTTATTACTATTAAAGAAAAATATAAAAAGAGAACAAAATACCAACTGAGCCTGATTTTGAATTTGGTTGATAAAGGTTTTGCTTTAAAAAGAGTATTTTTTAAATTCTAAATGCTTTACAGATTATTTTTTAAAGTTCTTAAAAATATCTCTGGTTTAAAACTTCTACAAATATGTAATTATCATTCTGTATTTACTTGACATTTGATCACAAAAATGTAGATCACACCAATTAGTTGAGATCCAAAAAAATTTTATCAGTGATTATAATGTTGTAATGACAGGTCATTTTTAAGGGAAATAATGCAAATATGTGCACAGCATTCCAAATTTCACACAATGATCTGAAATATAAAAGCTTTTCCTTCAAAATATTTTCCAACTAGTCTTCCAAATTTCCTTCTATGTTTAGGAATAAGTAAATGAGGGTTAGAGCACTTATATGATTCCTCGCCATTCCCTTTTTGCCCCCAGCTTTATTGAGCTACAGTTGATGTATAACAACAAAAACACATACACAAATGGTAATTATGTGGCATGATGGAAGTGTTAGATAACTGTATTGTGGCAATCGTTTTATCATACATCAGTATCAAATCAGCATGATGTACATCTCTCGATTCACTTTTCAAAAAAATAAGATAGTTTTCTAAAAATTAAAATAAGTCATTTATATCAATTTTGAAAACACTATCTTAACTATATGTATTATTAAATGAAACCATTGTGTCATAATCTCACAAATGTGAGGTGATCCCTTCAAAAAATGATGTAGAATTTACTAAGTTTTTTCACATATATTGTCAAATTTATACATCACTAATTCAGCTTCATTTCAAAGCAAGCATGAAGGAATATTGTAAAATTTAAATTGTATGTTTTTTTAAAAAAAATTGAAATGCATTACTTAATTGTAGTTACTGGAACAATTCTAACATTAAGTTGTATTTTAATTACTTAAGATATTTTTATAATTACCATGTCAAAGTGAGGTGGGAAGCCCCATAAAAAAGGGCCACTACTCTCCTGCCAGCACCATCCGGTTCCCTGGCCCAGTGGCTTTATTTCACTCTTTGCCTCTGAAATGGCTTACTTCTAGAAAAGTGGAACTTACCCCTAAAATTCTATTGGTTCCCTGAGCTCACTCCTGACTGGTCCATTTGCATGGAACTCACTCCTGATTGGTTATTTCCCTCACTCCTGATTGGTCCATTTCTACAAAGCTTGTTCCTAATTAGTCAACTTTTGTTATACCTTATTTGCATATGATGTTGCAAAGTGTAAACTGTCAGTCTATAATAGGCTGTGTAAACCTACAGATGGGGTCCAGAGCTTGAAGTGTTAACTCCTCTGGGCCCGCTGGGGTAATAAACCTGAGTTCTCCAACTCTCCGAGTGCTGCTTGGTCTCTCGCCCAGATCCAGGTTGCTGTTACAACTGAGCTGTAACACTGAGCTGTAACACATTTTTCTGCAACAAAAGCACAAGCCTAAACCACAGAAAGCTTATTTACTGTAACTTTCAGGACATCACTAGAAGTCAGAACACATTGTCTCCAATGCCATTCAGTGTAGACAACTAAATTTGTGGAGCACTCAACTGTACAGTGTACAAGGGTCAGAGAATTTTGTTTCTTCGTCATTAAGTATCAATTATTGTCAGATTTTTTTAAATAAAGTGAATGTAATCACAACTGTTATAAAGATTGTCAATATCAACTTGAATTTTATTGTTTTTGTTGTTGGTGGTAGTTTGTTTTAGGTTGTGTGTGTATGTGTATTTTACTGTAACTGAGTTTGTCATCTCAAAGATTTTGATTCAGATCTCTAACAAGAGAAGTGAAGAGCTGTATGCATTTTATAAGTTAATCACATAATTAACATTGTCACACCAAGACTGGAAAATTGGAAAATAAAAAGAATATCAAGATTATCAGTATTTGTACTTTTCAAATGTTCACAGTTAATTAAGTTTTTATTTTTAATCTTTCTTGTGTAAATGAATACATCTAATCTGCTGAAAAAATTATTTTTCTTTACAAAAGAAACTTTCTTTTCCTGCCTTGTATACATCCTTTGAACAATGCAAATTATTCTTTAGTTAATTCCATGCCTGAGTAAAGAAAAATTTTGATTTGCATGTATAAATCGATGAGATCTTTTTTAGGGATTTATCTACTTTCACTGGAAAACTTTTAAAGTCCTGGAATAGAAGAAATTACACAGGAAACTGTGATTTGCATTTTAAATTGATTACTATAATGTATTTTCATTATCAAAAATAAAACATAGAGGAAACACAGAATAACTGCCAAAATTAATGGGAGAAGATAATGTTTTACCATTAAGAACTTGGGCAGACACCCCAGCAAAACTAATTTCTGCTACTTTTATATACAGTCTGACCTTAAAATGGCTAATTATTATCTTTAAATTATAATCTTACCATTTAAAAATGAGCTAATATGTTATAAGCTATTATCTTGAAACAGACTAATAAAAGTATCCACTTCCTGAATTTATTGTGAAGAATATGACATAACGTACTTGGGGTAGTCATCACAGTACCAGGGAAACAGTGAATCTTCATCAAGTGGTTACTGAGAACCACGAAATAGTCATTGAATCAAATATAATTTAAGAGAAATACAATATGGTTTGTTTTATAAGAAAGAAGCACAAGGACAGAAATTGAAAATACAAATTGCCATTATTGCCAAGTTATGAGTGTGTTTATCTACAAGCTATGTTGAAGATAAAATATAAACTACAATATGCAAACAATTCCTCTGTGAAGGAAAAGCTGGGCTGATCTAACAAGATAACTCACAGGTCTAGGAATGTGAAGGAGAGGCTGGGCTGGCCTAACAAGATAACTCACAAATCTAAGTATTGGAATACTGATCTGAGTTCTGCTAGACTAACTTGTAAATCTAAGTTAATTAGGGTTGGTTTGCTGTTTATGTTTTTTGCTAGCCAGCTGGATTTTCAAAGATACATATCTGGCTTTGGAATGTTGGTTTGCTGCCTCCCCACCTCCACTTTCGTGATGATAATGCTGCTAAAGCTGTTCCATGCCTATTGGCCGAATACCCCAAGCTTGTACTTTACCCTATAAAACTTCACGCGCACGTCTTGGAGGTGCTCAGAGCTTCGGAGCAGAAGCCCCTCTGAGCCCGCCGGCGTAATACATCTGAGTACTCCAACCCTCCGAGTGGTGCTTGTTTCTTGACTGGCCTGTCGTTTCCATAACACCTCAATTTATAACTCTTTCATTATTCTAGGGGAAAAAAAAAGTATCATCAAGGCAAAACTAGCAAAATGGCTGGTGAGAGAATAAATGTACGAAATGGTAACCAAAGCTTATTAGAATATCAGTTGACCCAAAGAAAAGTTCAAAAATATGAGAGATGTAAAAGAAAAATATTATTAATTTCCAATACACAAGTATTAGGAGGGAAAAGAGAGAAAGGGATATAGGGAAAGCAGAGTAGGTATGGTGACAAGGACACTATTGAAAGATCTGGCTTTCATCATGGCAAAATGTATATGGCATATGCTCCTAGAATACGGGAATTTGAATTCTCAATATCACTTCTTCATATATCATTTATATTTGGCATTATGTGTGTCTGCATGGCACTCAGGTTATTTTCATTAAAATAAAACACATCATGAAAGTATTAGGAATATAATCACCCACGTATGGGAACGGGCTGTGATGCGGCTTCTGTGCTCCTGGTTAAGAACATACGGTTCTCTATTTCGTGTGCTTTATTTCTCTTTTTGCTAAAGAAAAGATGAAATACTGCTTTCAGCGGGAAATATTCACTCTATCTGCCAAAATTACCCTTAGTAGCCAGCAATTCAAGTAGTAAATATATTTTTATGGATAATTAGTTGATTGCATATGTGTGAATTAGATGCTTTTTAATATTCATGACTAATTTATATCTTTGTATATTTTATTAATTTCTGCTTTGTTTGAAATAATGATGCCACAATAACACAGAACCCAAATACTTAATGATAAAAAACTCTAAATAATAAGTCAATGACAATTTAGTGATTAAGTATCACCCAAAGCTTCCTTGACAGAACAGTATAATAAGCAAAATACAAATACTGTGGCTCAGGTACAGAGACATGTAATCCATTATTCCCTTATAAATCAGAAAATCTAGATGTATAACCACCTTCATTATTTTCAACACTTTTTATAGAATAACTTGATTACAGAAAATCAAGTCTTTTTTTTTTTTTTTCAGTAGCAAAATTTTCAGCCACAGAATAGATTTCAGCACCCACTTGAGACTGATAAACACATTTTGAAGACAGGCTTGCATTTATTGAATTTACATATTACCCTACTTAGATTTGTATTTAAGCACTTATGCCAAAATACTGTAATTGTTTATTTGCTTTTTTTTTCTTTCACTGATTTTTAAGTTTTAAAAGAGACAGTTTTGGTTTTGCTTTTGTCTTCATTTCCTGGCTCTAACACAATAAAAGTTTTATATGAATAAGCAAATAAACAGTTTGCTCTGAAATATTAAAATTCTCTCAAAAACTCATAGCAGAAAAAAAAAGTTTAATTCTACATATCTAAGCATGGGATGATAAAATAGTATTATAATTACCTGATTTATTCTAGAGTCCTCCAAAATAATGTTTTCAACTGTGGGCCTTATCTATCAGAACATGACACCTCATATCTGATTATAGTCATAGCTTCTCTGCCTACAACCACTGCAACTTTTTCACTACTGCCTGAATCTGAAACAACCACAGCAGGAATCCAAGCAGGTGAATGCAGTTGTCCCCCATGGAGACCGAATCTCTAGTCATTCCAGCTGAATAACCAGAAACAAATTTTTGAAAGATCTGAGGAGCTGAAAATGACAGCAGCACCAGAACATTGTTTGCGTATGCCACTATTCTGACTCACGTCAGTATCTACAATGGAAATATTTCTGTAATAGAAAGCCTGCTTTATAAAATCTAAAACAGACCAACAATTTAAATTAATATATTTTAAGTGGTTTTATCCATTTTTGGAACTCACTGAAGCTAAAAAAGTTACATATTTCTCAAAACTTCTTCTCATATTTCTCCATTTTGGCTTTCTCTATTGACTAGACTCACTTCATTACCACAGACCAATGACTGACCCTGCAGTCAATCCAAGCATGGTGGACAAAGAGCACCATTAATCTAAATCTTCATGTCTTACATTTTGTGAAAGAAAAAAGTAAACTATTTTTTGAGATCTGTAAATAATTCTTTAGCTTTTGAAGTCATTGTTACTACAGATGTATTGATCAAGAATAGAGAGACACCCAATTACTCAAGTCAAATTCAATATCCATTGTACATGTTTTGTGTTTTAGAAAATTTTACATACAAATATAGTAAGAATAATACAGGACCTCTTTTTTTTTTTTTTTTAAGACACAAGACAATTTATTGATGCTTCCTTGATTTACAGACAAGGGAAGGATGACATTTCTCTCCGTACACTGGTACAACGAAATTCAGGGACCACTTGGTGATCTGAGGACAGGAGCCCAGGTGCTCAGTGAATCTTTACTGATACAGATTTCTGCCTGAATACCAGAAAACCTTAGTTGTTTAAATTTCTAAAACACTTAAATAGTAAATTATAGGAAGAATATTATAATTTAAGAAATAGAAGTCTAAAATACTTCAGTATGTTGATATGTAAACAAATGCTGTGCTACAGTGATCAAAATAGTATGACACTGGTATAAAAACAGACACATAAATCAATGCAATAGAATAAAGGCCCCGGAAATAAACCCACACATACACAGTAAACTACTCTCTGACAAGGGCACCAAGAATTCAAACTGGAAAGGATGTTCTCTTCAATAAAAGGTGCTGGGAAAACTGGATGTCCACATGTGAAAGACTGAAATTTGACCCTTGTTTTATACCACACCCAAATATTAACTCAAAATGAATTAAAGACTTAAACGTAAGACCTGAAACCATAAAACTCCTGGAAGAAAACATAGAAGAAAAGCTTCTTACTATTGTTCTTGACAATATGGTTTGGGGGATAGGAGATCAAATACAGCAAAAGCGAAAATAAACACGTGGGACTATATCCGACCAAAAATTTAGAATTTAACATCCAAAATCCATAAGGAACTCAGACACCTGTTAAGTTCCTCAAACAAGGAGGCCATTGGACTCAAGTGCCTCTAGAGACGTGGAAGCCTCTGTAAGCAAACACACATCCCAGCCTGGGATGCCTCAAAGCGGGGAAAACCAAACCACTAAGGACAACCAATCACAACCAAGCACCTAAGCTTTAAACGGTAGCCAATCAGCAGCAGCCTTACTGCACTCTCGCACTTTCTCAGTGAGAGCCTCTCCCCGCTCCGGTCAGCAGAGTTCTAACGTCTTCCCGTTTTGTGCTGTCTGATTCAAGCAGATGTTTGCCCAGAGAAACTCTTAAAAATCCGAATATACCTCAGCTTATCTTTTTAACAGTTCTGGTGACAGAAAAACAAGCCAGAGGGACCACCCCCCTCCCCCCCGCGGCCCCCAGGAGCCCCACCTGTTGAGCCGGGAGCTCGCTGTCTGTCCGCTCCAGCCCGCGGCCTCCGGAGGGCCTGCGACCGCCCCTCCGCCTGGTCCTGGTTCACGAGCAGCTTTTGCAGCTCCTGCGTTAGGAGCTTTCAGACTTTATTTTTCCTTCTTTTTTTCAAACTGGTTCAGGAAACCAGCCAGAGTTGGACTGGGTTCGACTCAGAAACCGGTCCAGGTTCGGTGTCTGATGAGGCCCAAGGTCGGACTGTGTCCAATTGGGAAACCTGTCCGGGTCAGGTCTGACGGTGCCCAGGTCAGACTGGTTCCGACCTAAGAACGGACCGTGCGGGGTTCGCGCTGGGTCCGACTGAAAGCGGCCCCGGTCTGGTGTGTGGCCTCAGATGAATAAAAGTTTACCTGAAGGCTGAACAGAAGAAGGTTAACCTTACCAGAGACGGTCTCGAATGACGGTGGCCACAGTGGAGAGCGTTTAAACTAGAAAAGCGTGTGCATTCCGGAGGGGCCTCGAGAAAGAGGGACCTCAGCCAGGCACTCACTATAAAGAGTTGAGGGAAAATTACTTTTCCTCCTCTGTGGTTTCTAGTGACTAAGTGAGACTCCCTGGGACACGCCACTCACTCCTCAGCCTGCGGACGGCATCCGGGGAAAACCGGCGAAGCAACAAAGGTAAGAACTACGAAGTCTCAGAGCCCTATCCGTGTGCCGGGTTGAGACAATGAGAATATAAAATGGTGCAGCCCTTGTGGAAAATATTGTGGAGGTTCCTCAAAAAATTTAAAAAAGAAGTACTATATGATCCCGCAATCCCACTTCTAGATATATAATACCCAAAGGAAATAAAATCAGTATTTCACAGAGATGTCTGCTCTCCCTTGTCCATTGCAGCGTTGTTCACAATAGTGGAGATATGGAAACAGCCGATGTCTGTCAATAGATAAATGGATAAAGAAAATGAAAATGAGATTTATAGTTTGTGTGTGTGTGTGTGTAGTTATTCTTTGTTTGCTTTCCTCGGTTAGCTGGAATATGGGGTGTCCCAGGAAGACAAACAGGTGCGGTTGGAGCCCACAGGGTGCGCTATGTGACTTGGAGTTTGTGTGCAAAGTACACTAGGTCCTGATGGAGGGGCAGGGAGAGGGCAGGCTCAGCCTCAGGGCTGATTCAGAGAAAGGCAGAAGGAGACCCAAGTCACTGCAGCCACAAATGCTGTTTCCCAGAGGAAGCCCTTTCCAGTGGGATCTCAGGAGACCTACAGGGGCCAGCAGGGGAGTCCTGGGATGAGCAACACCTGGGTGCCCCGGGTGCTGCAGGCCCCCGGACCTGCACTCACTCACTCATCAGGGGACCAGCTCACACTACTCTCATGAAAACCCCAACATTTGTTATACATCCCTCCCCCACAAATCAGAGTCACAGTGCCTTGGTACCTCACCCCAGAGGCACTGTCAGGTGCAGGGGGAACACGTTCTGGCTCAAAAGCTGTGCCGGGGAGGGACCAGCTGATTCCAAAATGGGGGAGTGAACTTTGTGTGCATGGTCCACAAAATCTGTAGCCTTCCATGAGTCCAGAGGCCCTGGCGGGGGCCTGAACTTCAGGAACAGATGATGGGGCCCAAATCTTGAGGTCTGGCAAGGTCCACTGCACATCCTCAGGGCCAGGAATTCTCCCAGCAAAGTCAAGATATGTAGATATAGATATATATCATATACATAAAATGAAATATTATTCAGACACAAAAAGGAAGCTAATCCTGTTATTTGTAACAATATAATTGAACCATGAACCTAGAGGACAGAATGCTAAGTGAGATAAGTTAGATGCAGAAGACAAGTACCGTATGATCTCATTTATATGTAGAATCTAAAAAATGTCAAACTCACAGAACCAGAGAGTAGAACAGTGGTTGCCTGGGATTGGGTGGTTGGGGAAAACAGTGAGACGTTGGTCAGAGGATCTTAACTTTCAGTTATAAGATGAATAAATTCTGGAGATCTAATGAACACAGTATTATAATTAATTTAAAAAAACTTGAAATTTTCTGAGTAAGTCATAAGTGTTCTCATCACACACACAAATTTTACTATGTGAGGTGATGCATGTATTAATTTGATTGTGGTATCAATTAGCATTGTGTACTTAAATAATTACATTGAACAACCTAAATATATAAAAATTTTAGTTCTTAATCATGACTCAATAAAACCAGAGAAAATAAATACATGGAATATTTGAGTTTGAGACCCTGCTCTTCCACATATTAGTAGGCAAACAAATGAGAGTCAAACATTACTGAACTTCGATTTCCTTTTTTCAGCCATATATTCATGAATATTAAATATATATTTTGGATCAAGTATTTAATAGTTAACACAGATAGAAAGATAAATAGGAATGAGGTATTTTCCATGACCTAAAGACTTAAACTAAAACCCAATGGCAACTATCACTTTATTTTTTTCAAAATATCTGACGAAGTTTAACTTTATGAATGGCTAATTATTTCCATTCTAGTTAGAATTATTTAGGTTTTATGAATTTTATTTTATAAAATATATTATGCTGTTTTCCAGAGTTACGCATAGCTAAAGATATAGATATTTCCCCATTACTTCATTGATAATCAGTGAACAGGTATTTGTTGTGAAACTATTACCTTAATGCTTTTCATTTTTTATAATTGAAGTACCGTCAGTTACAATGTGTCATTTTCTGTTGTATAGCACAATGTCCCAGTCATGCATATTAATTTTTTTCATTAAAGGTTATTACAAGATATTGATCATAGTTCCCTGTGCTATACAGCAGAAACTTTTTTAAATCTATTTTTATATATAGTGTTTAATATTTGTAAATCACAAACTCCCAAATGTATCCCTTCCCACCCCTTTTCCCCTGTTTGTTTGCTATATCTGCAAGTTTGTTTCTGTTGTGTAGATGAGTTCATAGTGTCTTTTTTCTTTCCGTTTTTTTTTTTTAGATTCCATATATGAGTGATATCGTATGATATTTTTCTTTCTTTTTCTGACTTACTTCACTTAGAATGACGATCTCTAGGTCCATCCATGTTGCTGCAGATTGCATTGTTTTATTCCTTTTTATCACTGAGTAGTATTCCATTATATTAAAATACCACAACTTCTTTATCCAGTCATCTGTCCATGGACATTTAGGTTGCTTCCATGTCTTGGCTATTGTATATAGTGCTGCTATGAACATTGGGGTGCATGTATCTTTTTGAATTATTGTTTCCTCTGGATATATACCCAGAAGGGGGATTGCTGGATCAGATGGTAAGTCTATTTTTAGTTTTTTGAGGAATCTCCATACTGTTTTCCATACTGGCTGCACCAAACTACATTCTCACCAATAGTGTGGGAGTGTTCCCTTTCTCCATACCCTCTCCAGCATTTATCGTTCATGGACTTTTGAATGATGGCCATTATGACTGGTGTGAGGTGATATCTCATTGTAGTTTTGATCTGCATTTCTCTGATTATTAGTGATACTGAGCATTTTTTAATGTGCCTATTGGCCATTTGTATGTCTTCAGTGGAGAATGGCTTGTTTAGGTCTTCTGCCCATGTATAAAATTTATAGAGATATAGAAGAGAAATTGTCTTTCTGCACTTGGAAACCAGGGAAGAATTTTACAACATCAACAACATTAATGAGCTGAGACTTGGAGGGATGTGTACTTACCTGATTATCTCATCATGGGATCTTAACTATTTGTATTTGCTTCTGGTCAGTTTCTGCTGTCTGTAATATTGAAGCACCTTGTAGCCAGTAATTGGCATGAGATGACTCTGTATTGATTTGGATCCAGATTTTTCTTATCAAGTCATACACACTTGTGATATCTCTTAATTTTTGTCTCCCATGGACCCAAGAAATTCAAATCAGTTTGTTGCCTTTTCTTAAAAATCAGGGCTTAATCAAAATTTGAAAATTATTTCTCATTTTCTGCCAGCTAGTTCTCAGAGCACAAAATCTTTATAAAAAAGATGAATCTAATGCTTTATTTTTCTGGGTTTTTTTGGTGTAACATTAATCCATGCAAATACTAGTATTTCAAAATGTGAAACTTACCTAGAATTCTGCTTTATGAAATACTGGAGATAAAGAATCCTGTGTGGGCAGAAATTTAAAAAGCTGTATCTATATCAAATACTACCTAAGATATTCACCTCAGTTTCTCAAAAATCTTTCCCTCTACATTTATTTCTTTTTTGACTATCAGATACCTCTTGATGAAGGTGCAGATGAATTTTAAAATTTTTCAGTGGATTTCTTGCTAACTTTAATGTTTATTAAAAGCCCCAAATCAAAACAACCTCAAATTAACTCCCATAGTACAGTTACTTTGTGTACCAAAATTATGCTCCACCACAAATTTTATCCCCATCCTCCTGGAAGAAGGCATCTATGACCTCTTTGGTTTTCACTTTCTAATACAAAATGAAAATTAAAGTCCAAATCGTTTAAGTCAAGAGTACAATTACTCTAGAGCTTGATAGGACAATGTCTTACTGATAGTACTAGTCACTTTATTTTAGGTAATAGATTCACAATACTCTTAAAATACTCTGTACTTGTAAACTACAACAGAAAAAAAAGTGTTTCTGTGGACACTTTTAAATTGTATATATGTAAGTATATGTGTGTGTACATATGTGTCTATTTATGTTTTTATGTACTTCACAAATAACCTGGCCAGGATACTGCTTCCAAAATTATCTTGTTTACTTCAGGATTACATCAGGAAAAATAGATATCTAATTCATTATGCTCTGCATGCTTAACATTTATAATTGGTTTCCTTTGGCAGTTGATTACAGATACGTAGAAAAAAGAAGGCTACACTCATAAAATGTTTTCTTCCTTTACTTCTGTCAGTTGCTGTCAAAAGACATTTTTGTACACAATAATATTAATGTTAAATATCTTAATGCAGATTTCCGTGGTTATTTTAGTAAGCATTATATGTTATGCTCAGTTTTAATTATTTTAATAAGATTGATTCAGTTAATGTATCATTTGTTATTGTTTTTTATTGTTAGGTATTTATTTGAAAATAAAATGCGCTGTAGGAAATTGATTTCAGTTTCAAGAGAAGAAAAATATCTTATATTCAGACTCACAAAAGATAATTAAATTAAAAGATCCATTTTGAAGGCAAAGCTCAAGTCTTTAAATTCCTATTCATAATCCATTATTTTCATAATCCTACACCTCTCTAAGGATTCTGAATAATAGTCTGTGAATTTTGCCTGAAATCAGTTCAAATGCTTTTCACATTTGAGACATATTTTACAACCCTGACTCAGTTAAACATGTTTAACCACTATCTGTATAACAATGTATACTGACCATTAAATAGATCCTAGATAAAATCTGAGGTTGATTTTATTTTAATCAGAGATTCTATAAAGCCAGAGATTAAATAAAATTAGATTAAACCTAACTAGTTATTAATAAGGAGTAAGAACAAGAAATAAATTATGAAGGAAAGAGAGACAGACAGAGACAGAGAGAGCAGGAGTTCTTTTACATTCCAAAGAAAGAATCTGAATTTCAATTAAAGTGAGTAAAGTGTAATGTAGCAAGAATTCTTCACAGAACTTTTAGCATTCAAATTATGGCCTGCATGCTGCATGGTGCAATTTTACAAGCCTGCAAAATAGTAACATTAATGGCCCAGCATCTTTAAAAATCATAAGTCTGCAAAATGATTCACTTGCCATGCATATTGAATATTAATAATATTCAAGTAGTTGCATTTATTAACCTTTTATGTTAATGGTCAGAAATGAAACATGCTGAGAACAATTGCATGACAGAAGGGGAAAATGTTTCTGACGACTATTGGGTTTCATTTGACAGTTAATAAAAACCATCAAGTACATATTATGTTAGATTAGCCGAGATCTGGATTCCATATGACAAGTCATTATTATTAAAGGCAAATGGAGGGTATTTTCAAATACACCCTGGAGTGAGGTAGAGTAAAATATGATGGTGCACTCTTGAATGTCAAGGACATTTTGTGCAGTGTGTAATGGAAAACTACGTGTAATGTGCAGTTTGGGAACTATTTCATGTTCCTCTGAAGACCTCAAAGCATCACATTGAATATTTTATTGGAATCTGTCACCCTCTGACACAGGTTCAAGTGCAGAACAAATATTTATAGACAATCATAATTTTGGTGACAGAGAGAAGGTGTCCAAGCTAAACTCATCATTATAGTTAGCATATGAGTAAGTGTGTAATATCTTACTCTTTCCATTTCTCCTTCGTTTTCTTTTCCTTAAAAGTAATCAGTCAAGTTTTATTTAATCTATAAGTCATCCCCTGTTAGAAAATCAGAGTCATGAATGCCTGAGTGATTTTTCAATAATGTAGTCAGTGATAAGCCGGCTAATTACGCCTTCCTAAATGTCAGCTATACTCATTAGGAAGTATGGACACCGTCGGGAGAAGGGCAATTTTCTTTTTAAGAATATTAAGCTTTTAAAGTTTGCAAATATTGATAACCTCAGAAATAAGTGCTTTGTCATAAAAAGGAAAATCTAAAGTTTGACAAAAAAAAAAGTTACTGTTCAGTGTGAGAAATTTCTTTTTTATGTAGTAAAGGAGCTTAAAATCAGAAGACCTGAGTTAGGCTATGTTCTCTACCTGCTATTTAACAAATCAATCCTAAGGAAATGGCTTAACCTCTCTGAACCTCTTGTTTTCTCAGTGAATCCCAATGCAACTCATATCACAAGGTTGTGTCCAGATTTAAATATAAGTAAAAAAATTTATAAACTATGAAAAAGTTCAGGAAATGAAATAAGCTGTCATTAATAATTGCAATTTAAATAGTAGCAGAGTGCTGGTCATTAATTGCCTGAGGATGGAGGTGGGGGTTTTGAGGAAGGGGAGTGCAGGAAGAATTACAAAGGGGAATAAAGAAACTTGTAGGGATTATGTACATGTTCATTGTCTTGATGTGGTGATAGTTTCATGGGTATAGGCATATGCCAAAGCTCATGGTACAGTTTAAATATTTGTAGTTTAGTACATGTCAGATGTATGACAAGAAACCCGTTTTTTAAAAATTCATGGACTACTACCAAGGACTAGCTCACAGTTTTGATTGATCACTATGAGTTAAACACTGTTTATAAAGAGTATTAATTGTCCCATATTACCATGTGCTTGCATTGCCAGTTTTTCTATCAGTTTGTAGCCAATTTGAGCACCAGAAATAGATGAAAAAGTTAAGAGACACCTGTACAATGTACCGTCTCTCTTCTCTCTGTGCTATGCTAGCACTAACTGTAGTAGCAAGAGTAATATTTCATTATTAATGTGAATATTTTGATATGAAGCATGGTCATGAATAAAATGTCAAATTCCCACTTTCTTTATTATGTAAGATTTGAAATGTCATAAATATTTTACTGATCACCGAAGTATGTTCATTGACTTTTTTTATTCCATAAATGAAGAGCATGAACCAACTTTGATATATAAGTCATAATTTCTCTGATGAAATAAAATCCAGATCGGGGGAAATAACTGAAAATGAGACCAAATATATATCTGAACGCATAATTATTACCTAGGTGTCTACCTGAGTGGTACATTGGAAGTGCCTCTCTGAAGCTGCTGCTTCAAAAATGTGAAGAAAAGAGTAGGATGTAGATAAAACTCCTCCTATTAAAAAATCTGTACACCCTGCAAACTCAGGGATTTTCTTAATTCTCTACACAGAACCATGTACACATTTGGGGCCTCCTGGTATAAACTGTGATTCAGAAGTATAAGCAGGTTGGTTTCTTTAAAGGATATATAAAGACAAAAATAATGTTTATAGGAATAATTATTTTTATAGATTAATGATTTAATATGGAAAAATGACACTAGAAGAAGCAATTGTGGGTGGAAAAATAAATAGAGAAATGTACATAGATATAGTATATAGAGAGAGTGAGGCTCATTCTTATACTGATTATATGTCTACATTGTGGGACATACTTGACTGATAAAGATCAATTGAATCTTATATTTCAGTTGTGACCAAGGTAACATATAGAAAAGAGCAAAGAGTGTATTCCAGTTTATGATGACAAGATAAAAATGATTACCCCTGAGAGATGGGAAGAAGAGGGAGGCTAGACTATGTGAGAGAATCAGAATAGAGGAGTTTCTCCTAAAGTCTAAGAAGACAAGCTGCTTCAGTTCTCCATATCACAAGAGGAAATTTCATTGGTTTAGTTATAAAAAACGTTCAGTCAATCAGAGCATAACAGCCTTTTATAATATTCATCCCTGTGTGGTACAGAAACAATTTGAGTTTTTTATTTCACCAATGCCCTTGTATTTTTATACAATGCTGTTACAAGTAATCTATTTTGTAACATTCCATATAAATAATAAATTGTAACTTTAAATTCATTGTTTCCCATTCTTGAGTTACAAGTTCTTTTAATTTGTTGATGAAAATTGATGGATCAAAATGGAATTTTGATGGTAAAGCCTCAGGTCATAAAATGCTTCATTAACATATCACATAGAATAGCACTTTCAATTTTTGCATTATTCTAAAACATAACGGGGTTTATAACAACATTATTCTTTGCTGCAATGGAAGTAGCACAGTACATTGATTAGCATGATTGTGGATTGATTAGATTTCATTCTACATTGATGAGTCAAAGGAGAGAAGCAAGGGAAACTGTGCTGACTCTGAATTTATGAAACAGCAAGTGAAACGCGGTTAACCAAACAGTATTGAAAGTTATTTTCAACTCCCCGAAAACCCATTCTAAACGCTGCATTATAAATGCCACAGGACTGTGAACCCTGAGTGAAACAAAACACTAAACCTTGAGTGTCTCAACTGTAGTGATTTGTGGAGGATTACGTCAAAGGGATAAAAACAGTTATTCCCCAATGGGGGGAAAATATGTCAACTTCACCATGAGATATCAGAAACTTTGCCAGGAGTGATACAGAAATCAAAACAGCAGGATCGTATTTGATATTTTGATGATTATCACCAACAAATCTGTATGAATACAGGGCTACTCAGGTTTACACCTATGCATTCAGCAGCAAGCACTTGAATACTAATGCATGCCAGGTATCCTGTTGGGCTCCGAGGTTACAAGAAGAGCAAGATCTTCTTTCTGGAACATTTTTTTCATAGTCCCATTTGGCCGACTTTCTCAGCAACAAGCCGACAATTTGAGCACATCTTTTTTCTATGTCCTTATTCTCCTTTGGCTTCAGGGTCATAGAACTATCTTGTTTCTCTCTCTAATCTCTCTGACTTTTATATTACTACTTCAGTAAATATTTTCCTTTCCCCTAATCTTAGACTTTCCAAAGATTCTGCCTCAGAATAGTTCCTAACAGTCATATACAGAGAGGTGAATCCTGATCTGTGTCTCAGCATCTGATTTACTGTTGATATCTGTATCCAGATGTAGGACTTACTGGTATTCCAAAGAAGTGTATTGTTTCCCCACAAAATGTGTCCTTTTTAGTTACTTCTATAACTGGCACCAATAACTTCCTTCTCACTTGCTTTCAAATCTGTGGAATAACTTTGAATCCTTCCCCTCCCTTTATGACTTACAACTAATTATCATGCATGGTAAATACCATCTAATTTCCATTCTCAGGGACTCTATTCTAATCAGGTCTTAAATATTCTCACTTCAGTATATAGCACAATAAAATATTAGTACTTCATCACACACATTTTCTCTTACTACTTTAATTCAAACATCTCAGTTCTTCACTTTTAAAGCCCAGCTCTAGTCATGTCACTTCCCCATACTTCCAAAATGCATTAAAAATAATAAGACTCTGATGATGCCCACTGTCTCCTGAAGTAAGTGGTTTTCCTCGTTTACGACACTCTATTTTATAATTACTCTGTGCTTCCGAAGTCACACTGCAATAGCTGTGAAGAGTCTGATATTTTACCCTGATTTCAGGAGCAAGTTAGCTTTCCACAGTTCTAAGGATGCTGGAGGAAAACCTGAGACTTCCTGGGTCAGAGACAAGGGACGACATTACTCACAGCACAGCAGGAGCATGAACCTCATGTCCCCCTCACTCTCCAAGTCCAGGGGTGATGGGGAGCAGCCCAGTGGATGTTGTTCACAGAGGGGCTTGCATCGAAGCTGAGAAACTCTGAGTTTAGGGAACCTTGAATTCTTAAAGGGGAGATGCTAGTAAACCTGCCCAAACCTTGCCTCAGAAAACAAACCTGCTGAGAACAAAAGGAGGCAATATCTCTATCTTCCAAGGCTGTTTGCTATACAAACATCCTCAAAGAAATAGTCCAGAAGAGAAGTTAAAAGGCATGGAGAAGTGCAAGGGAACTGATTAGAATTGTCTCCCAACACATATATTCCTCTCTATAATCCCCCTATGAACTTCATTTTATGCTGTCACGGAGGCTTGTGAAGACAAAGTTTAAGTGTGGTGATCAGGGAAGGAGACAAATTGTTGGTCTGACAAATGTAAACATAGCTCTGCTGTTTGTTTTGCTCCCACCTTAATCATTTGCTTTAATTGTCTGTATTCCTTTAAAAATTCTTTTAAAAAACCGTCTATTGACAAATACATCATTCATGTTTAAAACTGCACACAGGGCACACACAAGTTATCTTTTATTGAATTACAAAAGTGTGCTATCAGTAGGGAAAAGAACAAGGTAAAACACAAGCTCAAGGTTACCAGCTGCTCTGTCATTATCCCCATCAAAAAGTGATGGGTGTTTTATTCTGGAAAGAGAATCAAATAGACCCAGAAGACTGCCTTAGGAAGAGCAGTTATTTTTGGTCAAGTGACCATAGCCAACTTGAGGAAATACCTACACCAGTGAAAAAGAAAATAAATATAAAATCCTCATCATTTGCTCCTTCCTCTAATGTCTATCTGAAGGTTCGTATAAGCCGGCTCTAACTAGAAGCCAGAGATATGGAAGCCTGTTGATGCAAACCATGCAGATCAGTCTGCCAATAAATCCATAAGTGGTGTGTTGGGGGAACATTGCAGGCAATCCATACAAAAATATTTTCCTGCTATCATCCAGATGACCAGCTCACACGTTCAGAGTGGTGAAATATTAATAGCTCAGCTGTTGGCAGTGGGAGTAGACAGATCAGCATGGCCGAGCAGACCACTTTTGAGTCCATGCATAGCCATGCACAACCTTCATCTCTGCTGCTATTGCCATTTTGTAAGGGGACCCACTGGGAAAGTGTTAGAATTATTTGGCAAAGATGCTGAATTAGAGTCACAGAGGAGGTCACTGTTTCCCTGATTACTGTGAGCATCCACTGCTCTCAATACTCTCTGGGTGGTATTTTTTTTTTTTTGAAATGTGAATATTTTCTCATTTTATGTTGTTCCAAGAAGTCCATCACATACCTACTCCCCAACTCCCAATCACGTAATTTCCTAAGCCCCGACTTCCCTACTAATCAATAATTTTTACCCAGTCTCCTGTTGATCTGTGACTTAGATTTTCCTTTCACATAAAGTGCACAATTAGCTGTACCTGTCAAAACTCTATTCACTGGGAGACTATCCATACATCACTGTTTTGAGGCTACTCATTAATGAAAATAAAATGCAGTGTTGTCTGCTTACCAAGATGTAGTACAGATCCCTCTGTGAAGCAGGTTGATAGTTTTTTCTCCTCTTTTAACTTCTTGTAAGTACTCAAAATAAGGTTACAGGTATGGATGGAAAAAATATGTTGAAGTAGTGAGAGAAGGTATCATCCATCTGCTGGTGCAACGTGTGGGCACCTTACGGATGTACTCCACCCTCTCCATTGATGTTACACTTCTACTTTAGAATGCTGATGCTGTGCAAGTCCAAATTTATGGTTCAGTGGATCAGATAATACCCCATACATGACTGACAGTTTAAATTACATAAATTTTTTTTTTTTTTGGCTCTGATCAAATGTTCAGTCTCTGCTAAGGTCTAGCAGCAGGAGAAGAATTGCTTTAAAATAGAGTATTAAACAACAAAGGAGGGGATAGACTTATTCAGAAATTTTGGAATATGTTTTGATTCTCCTGTTGGAAATGCATACCAGAAATTTTTTTCTGCATTTCTCTCTGCCTCCCACGCTGTTGCATCTGATGAGTCATTAGTTCCAAGCGACAGGGAAGGTCAAGCCAGTCTAGACCTTCTGTGGAGTCTAGTCATATGTTGGTTCCAGTTTAAAACTGGCAGTCTCACAGATTATTCCACAAGTGGTTTCCAGAAGCACGTTCAAATGTGAAATGTATCACCTCCCAAATCCACAGAGATCTACTCAGCGTTGTGCCCTCCATCCTGCTGTGCAGATGCAGTATGGATCTCATTTTAGAGGAGTTACTAATATTCCCCATGCCAGTAGAACTTCTAGAAATTTCATTGGGTTTTTCTTCTACTTTTGGGCAAAAATATGTATTGATAAGACCTGTAATGTGCTTCTTACTTTTTGCTTACCAGGTCTAAATAGCATAATCTTGTCAAATATTATGGACCAGTGTGGTATTTTGTTACCCATCAAAATGATAGTAACTCCTATAAACCATGTTATCACAGTGAGAAAGTTTGACCTAGCACTGGCGTGAAATATTAAAAGTATACTCTTGTCCTTCTCATGATAATGCAAACAGTTTTCGATCTTACTGTTTGAGATGGAAAATAAGATACTCACAAGGTCAGACACTGTATACCAATTTTCAGGGATTGTGTTGATTTGCTCCAGCAAAAGTACTATACCTGGAACCAAAACTGTGATTGGTAATACCGCTTGATTAAGTTATCAATAATCTACTGTCTTTTTCTGTAACCTATCTGAATTTCCATAGCCAAATAGAGAAAAGTTAAACGGAGATGTGGTAGAAGTCACTAGTTCTGCATTTTTTAGATCTTTTCTAGTTTTACTAGTCTCTACAATTAATCCAGTGGTTTGGAATTGCTTTTCATTTACTATTTGGCAGGAAGGGCTAATTCCCAGGACTTCAACTTGGGCCTTGTTACATTAATAGAGCTCATTTTGGAACCATTAAAATGATTCTGGCAGCTACTATATATATGTAGTGTGTGTGTGTGTGTGTGTGTGTGTATTCCCACCATGTATTTTCTACCAAGGCAAACAACTACAGAATAGTCTGTAGTCCCACTGTACCTACTGTTAGATGTAGTGGGGCCGAGTCTCATCCAGACTCCTGACCTCTTCATCAATCATCTGCCTCCATTAATTGTTCCTCACTCTAAGATATGAGCCACGGGTAAACCTAATTTCAGTGTCAATATACACTTAGCCCTGAAAGTCTGTGTATTTCTGTTCTATTAGGAAATAATCACTATTTTGAAAACTTTGGAGGAGACTCATATTCTGTATCTTTCCCCCAAGGAACCTGGCCTTCCGATCAACGTAGGGTCTGGTGGTCTCCAAAGTGCTCTCACTAAGACCTAAGTAAGAGGCAGTATAGCCCCATTATAATTCACTTGCCTAGCAATCTTAGATGTTGTTCCTTTTAAGTACACCACGGAAAAACTTATAATTTATTTTCTAAGTGACCCTTAGATGAATTAGCCAAAATAGCCCCTGTGTATCCAAAGGCTCTCATTGCTATTTCAGTCCTGTGGCTTATTCTGGCAGCCTTGTCTCTGATGCTTAAGCGCCACCTCCTGAGTTCTGCCATGGGATGCCTTTGCTTGCTTTGAGACCAGCAAATCTGATTTTGCTGTAACACACCTCACCACAGTCAGCCTACATCATTCAGCCACAAACGTATGCTTCGTTTTGAACACCGTTGAGGATTCGTTTTCATTAGAACTTTCTAATACATATAATCAGAATCTGGGCTTCCTCTCAATCATACTTGTATTATGACTTCAGAAGATAAAGATCTCTTGAAAATCTGTCTTTGCTTAACACCTTCCCTTAACAATTCATTTTCCCTGTGTCTCCTCCCTATGACTGTAAGGAGAAACATAACTGTTGTCTTAAAAAATTAAAACCACCACCGCTTGATGTTACACTGCCTTGCCTTCCAAGCTCTCTTCATTCCATATCGTAGCCAGTGATAGTCTGAATAGTTTCGTTGGCATTGTATGGAATGGATCGCGTATGTCTTATTTACCCAAGCAAAGAAGTTGATTATTTATACCCTGCAGATACGAACATGTCAATTCCAGAACCCCAATTTGAGATTCTGCTTCCTAGCATCCTAGTACCTACCTCTGTATCAGTCTCTATCCCAGAAGGAAGTAGCAAACTCAAAGTAGGATAATCTAAGGATGACTTATTTACCAAGAGACTATAAAGTTTTGGACATGCTGTATTGGAACTGCAGGTGGTAATGCAAGAACTCAGACTGGAAGGGTAGGGATGTCATTATCGCTCTTTGGTCCACTCAAGGTAGAGTCGTTGGGGATACCACACTGAGAGGTAGCTATGTAACGAGAACACAGTCAGCCCAGAGCATCCTTCCAAAGAGAGAGCCAGGCTTGCCGTATTCTCACTCACTCTCTTCTCATCGGATCTCATGCTGGGAAAACTTATTGGATGAATGTAACAGGATTCTCAAAAGCAAATAACTTTTTGACGTAATCCATGCAGTTGAGCCTCCTATCACAGAAAACAGGAGAAGAGAAAATTACCATTAACTAAACACATATAATTAATTAATCCCTCTATCCTGTTCGCCCCAAGGCTGTTAAAAAGGAGAAAGAAAGAGAGACTTCTGAGAATTTCCCCTCTACAGGAGACTCTTAAAATGTTAACCACTCCTGTATCACATATTAAGGCTGCAGGTTAGCTGTATTGGATCTTGTTCTGGAATGAGTCATTTAAATTCCCTCAATTTTACTCAAATATAGAGCAATGAGGCTGCTATTCTACTCAGACTAAGTATAAAAGAATCTTTGACTTAATGCTAATGAACCTCATGATATTTTCAGTATTCAAACCTGGGAAGAAAGAGCCTGGACATCCTATTATTAAGGACCTTGAATGTCTCATGGAGAGAGAAAATTGGTCACTTTCTTACCCACATCTCTCCAAGATTTTGTGTTATGAAGATCTCTTAGGCTACACCTAGGTTAGCCCAGGTGAATCTTAAAAGTAGAAAAAGTTAGTGAAGTCTCTGAAATAGAAATAAATTAAAGGAGTTTAGGCTTGACCCAACAGAAGAACCTAAAGTTTTGTGGAAAGTATTGATTTGCATATAATTATTTTGATCAGTAACCCATATAAGAGAAAATATACATTGAAAATAAGAGTCTTAATTCTCCCTCTTAAAAATAAGGGAAATGACTTTCCTTTTCCCTTTTCTTAGAGTATTTATTTTACAAAACTTGTAAGTTCTCTATCTCTTTGAAATATATGCAAATATTTTAAAAGCTGAGTAAACCTCTTGTCAGCTTTAAGAGCCAGGAAACACCTTTCTCAAGAACATAGAAGTCATGTCTTTGAAATGTATTTTTCAAAGAAGATAGTTCAGCCTCTCTCTCCCAATTTCGGTGGGAGGAGGTTGGGAGCCTAACTTCAGAGAGCCACCTTGCTCCAAAACTGCCTCCTGTCTTAAGAACATGGGAAGTTACTTTTCCTTTGGATAAAGCCATTTAGGTAACACACGTGGTCACCCCAATTACCATATAAATGTAGCATAAGCTTTGCTTGAGGAATGGTGCTGGTAACTCCTCTTTGGAACTAGTTGGTGTTTATTTTGAAACCATGTCCATCCTGGGTTGTATCTGCTGGGCTCTGTAAAGAGTGAGGTTTCTTTCAGTCTTTGCAGTCTCTTAGCTGACTGCCTGTGATGTGTATCATGTTCTGGTTTAATGCTTACTCAATAATAAAATTGTTTTCTTCCTCTTCTACCTTTGTGGAATGGTGTTATAGGTTCGGAGATTTTGTTTTTAATTATATTTCACCAACATCCGCTACACTGTGGTTGTTCTTTGAAGAATAAGTGCTGACAATAATGGTGTGAACTTTGGAACTTTGAAAACTAAAGAGAGAAACACGTTTAGCAAAACTTAGCCATTCATTTCTGTGAAGAACTGCTGTGTTTATACAGAAATCTACACGTAATTCCGTCATCACGTCTCTTTCTCCAGGTACAGGTACAGAAGTTAACATTGACAGCATGCTGGTGGTAAATAAACAGACTGTGGAATGCTCTGGAAGTAATTATCTCAGGCTTTGAGGCATTACAAAAAAGAAAAGAAAAGAAAGAAAGAATTCTGTTGGGCTGGATAAGTCAATTCTTGGACGATTATATATTGGGAGGTTTCAAAACAGACACTTGACTGTTTCTTAGCAACAGATGACTGCTCCAGTGTGTAATTGATAATTGAGAAAATGAAACAGATATGGATTTATTTTGTGCCCAGAGGTATAAAATGATACGTAATGGCTAAACCTAAAAACTGAGTTTCTTCATCTTTGGGACTATGATTTCGTTTGTTCTCAACCTGGAATCAGCTTAAATCTCCATTTTTTTAATTTATATATTAACATTCTTTAATTTATTTCAGTTTTAAATAATTAGAACTGCATGAAGCTTCCTCTGGTTGCCCACTTGGATGGGATCTTTCCGTAAGACCTAATCATATGATATAAAAATTACCTGCATGTTGGTTTTCATAGTCAAGTAAAATTAGGTTTATTTTTCTTGCAGCATGGGAGAAGGTACTCTTAGAGGAGCCTTGACAGTGTCCCAGAAAGGGGTTTGGATTTGTGCTGTGTGATTCCGAGAAGGGGGTGGGGAAGCGAGAGCCCAGTTCTGGATTGGGTAATGCAAGAAGGAGCAGTTCATAATGGAGTATCTTAGTGCTTATTCAGGAGGCAGGAGGATTAAAGTGGATGAGAGTTGCTACTCAGAAGAGGGGTGTATTTAATCATTTTTGTGAAATCGGGATAGCCTTGTCTATATCCTGTTCTGAGTCTTGCTTATGTTCTGTTGGGGATATCAGGGCCTGGGATTCAACAAGACTTCCTTCTACTTTCTCTTGTTGTCAGCAGGACCCACTTCACCTACTTCATTACAAACCGCACTTTTGGAATATGGTACTGAAAGTCTTAGAAAAGAAATGATGGACTCAAGGTCCCCCAGTTATAACTGGTGATGTTAGTGCAGACCCTGGAGTTCTGGCTTCTAACCGTGTCTCCCTTTAGTATGCATTCTACATGTAATTCTACATCCATATGTTTCTATGGGTTTGCCTTGCCCTTACCTGCTTAAACCAGCTAATCCCTGTTCTGACGTGGTGCAGTTTTCCTGATACTTTCAAAATTCAAGGCTCTGTAACTAAAAATTTTTAAATATATGAAAATCATCCTAACTGCACGGGTAAAGATCTTACCTTTGTTGTAATAATTCAAGTTTTCTGCAAGTATAGCATGAGAAAGATTCACTACAGCTGACGTACAATACAGGCTTTGCAACTCTCTATTGCCTCCTATAGACAAGGAAGAAAAAGATACATGTTCTATGTTTCTACTAGATATCTCCAACATCTTGATCAGTTTAATGGTTCTGGGTAGTTGGCAACGTGATTAATCTGAGCAGTCTTTGATCATAAACACATTCAAACTCTTTTTACTCTGAAGGATTTTCTGTCTCCTTTGTTGATAAGATCAATCAAAATCAGGATAAATTGAGTAGCTTTATAGTGGAAGAGACATCTCTTGGTACTGAGAAATGTTCTGTCCTTTCTGACTCACCTCAGACAGCTTTTCTTAGGGAATGAAAGCTAATAAAATACCCTTTAAAATACCTAAGAGTTGGATCTATATTCTGTTATTTTATATAGTTAGCAAAAAATTATCTGGAATAATTCCTGGCCCACTTCTTATTAATACTAATATGTCAGAGACTAGCACAATAAATATAATTTTATGATATTATTTTACATAATGTAAAAAAGCAATGATTTACTTAATTTTTCTCTTCAAAAAATCTGTTTTATCCTTTTGGTTCTTACCTCTCTGTTGACCACTACATACAATAAACCATGACCTGCTGATGGTCTGCCTCAAATATGTTCTAGAATCCATCATTTTCCAAAATATATGCCTCCTTCAGGCATTTTCTTCATAGTGATTTAGTCTCTCAGCTTTCTCTTTGCCACGACCCCACATCAATCCACCCTCCTTGTTCCTTCTGAAGAAATGCATTCTCTATGTTAAAAAGTGTCAGCATCACGCTACTCCCTTCAGTTTAAAGTTGAAAATCACTTAGGCTCCAAAACAGGAAGTGTCATGACCTCCAAGACCTCATCCTCACCTCATATTCAGCTCTTTTCTTGTACACTTCACATTTTAAGGATACTGAACTCCTCTAGAGTTTCCTGCCCACACTGTACCATCTTATATCTACCACACTTACCATCTCTGTCTTTCCTCATCATTATGCCTCTGCCTAGAGAGCTTTTTTTCCCCCCATTTTTTTAATCAGCCCACTTCTACTCACCTTTGAAGATTCAAGTCTGGTATTAATTCATTCAGATGCACAGTCCACAGATGCATCTGAAGGTGGCTCTTTTCCTTCTTCTCTAAATGCGTTCGTAGTATCGCCCTGGTGTGTTTTGTTGGCATGTCTGTGTCTGTGCTACTTGTCAGGAAGTATGTCCCATTTATTTATTTGTTTATGTAATCTCTAGGTAGAAGCAAGATACTCAGGTATGTGCTAACTTCACTGGAATCAGCATGTTCTAGCATATTTTGCATGTGTCTTTGTACTTTTTCACTATTGTTAATATATTTAAATGTATGTGGTTCATAATAGAATCTAGTCCTTTTTTTAAGTCAGGAACAATTTTCCCAGCACAATGCACATATCATGTACTTAATGAATATATGCTGTGTGAATTAATGAGGAAAAGATTCACAGAATTACTGAAATAATGTGTAAGTACATACATGAAGGCTAAATGAACTGTTTTAGAAATATGGAGTAAGGAAAGAGACTATACTTGGTTCTAGTGAAGTAATTTTCATGGAGAAAAGCAGAATAGAGCCACATTTTTGTACGTTTTTTATTTTATTTATAGTTTTTATTTCTATTTCTTTTTATTTCTATTCTGTGTTGTGTTTTTTCCCTCTTGTTTTGTAATAAAATAATGGAAGACATGCAGGAATCCAGCTGTTTGAATTCAAAAAGGAATTTAGTTCCTGTGGATCACAGTTTATTCCCCAACTGAATGAAAGAACAGAAATAGATTTTGTCTTAAGTCCCTTGCTGCTCAAACTTTGTGTCTTCACTCCATCTCACCTTATCACTTGTTAACTGCCAAGAGGTTCATTTTTTATGGGATTAAGGAAAGGAAACAAATAAAAACTTTACCAAGAAACTTTGAAAAAAAAAATAGAGAAAAAAGAGATGAAGATTTGTCCAGGTCTCTTTACAATTCATGCATTTAATGATCAAAATCCACACATTTAACTTCTTGACAATAAAATCGTCAGTAATAAAGTTCAAGCACTTCTTTCAATTAAACCAACCAGGATATCTGTTTTGAACTAACGATCATAAACTATACTGGTGAATGTTTTTTCCTACTCAAAATAAACTACCCCAAATTTGCAACCAACTGAAAGACATATTTCTCCCCCAAATCTTGACATGTGCTGCAGTGACTATGCTTTGGCTGCATTGGCATTATGATGTAGTCAAAAAAAAGGAAAATATTTTTTAATGGCATAACCTTTCAAACACCTTTAGTTTGTTTTATTTTGTTCCTTCAGAATTCTACAAAGAAAGGCAGATTTTATTCACCCACACATCGGTATCACTTAAGGGTCTGGAACAAAGTTTGCCAGACTGAATGTATTAACGATGCTGAGGACCGACCCTTGATTCATCAATTGACTATGACCTGGTTGCAGTACTCTCTCAGGTTCTGTTTTACTTGACATAAAGGAAAGCAGATGGTTTTCATGTTATTTATTTCATTGCCAACATCCATGGTCCCTCAATATAGAAGGAGAAATGGAAGTGAATCTTCTCAGCAGCACTTTGGGATGGTAACAGGGAAGGGAAATAGGAACTTGTCTCAAAAGCCCGCAGGCCCTCCTGAGGTAGTGTGGTTATAATTTCCCTCCGGTCGGGGTAGAGACAGCACTTCAGACGGCTTGTCCCAGAATGGTGGCTGCAAGCTTAACTGAAGACCGTGAACTCTGGCATACCAAGCAGAACTATACAGCCAGTCCTTTATTTTTTTGGGTTATTCTCAGCTATGTTAACTTTCCCAAGCCATCCCAATTAAACAATTATACTTATTCAAATGTGAAATCAATACCTGTATTGATTTAACACAAGGAATTGTACTGAATTTGTTAATGATCATGGTGATGATATAATATAGATTGGTACTAGGTAAAGAAAGCCAGGCTCTAAAGAGCCCCATCCTCACCACAGCCCAGAACTTCCTGTCCGCACTAGGGATAACATGGTATATTGTCAACAAAACCACGCTGTTACTATGGAGAGCCCTGAGCCCTTCTCATTAGAAAGAGACTTTAGTGCCCAAACCAAGCAATCTTGGAAGTAAAAGAGTATGTTTTGGGAAATGAGTGATGGCTTTTGTAGCATTGGATCCAGAAAAATAAAAATTAAAATATTTAGCACAAATAGATTTGGTTTTTATTTTTAAAACAGAAGTATCTTAGCTGTGGTGTAATTTTTAATTTAAATACCAGATCCATGAATATTATATGCTGTGGCTAAAGGTGACACAAATTAAAGCACCGGTAGGAAGTAAGTGGATACAATGGTGGCAAGATCTTGATTTTTTTTTGTTCACATACCTTCTTTCAAGTTGAATGATGGCTCTGTTTACTTTTAAGCTAATTATCTGAACTTTCTGAGCCTCTGTTTCCTTATCATTACTGTAAGGATTATAGTGACAATCTTACTGGGAAATTGTGAAGATTAAATAATTTAGGATTTCAAGAATATATGAAATAAAAGAAGTCAGGTACCAAGATAATCTGGACTGAAAAGTAACTTTCAAACACTATCCTGTATATTTTTCAAATGTCTCTGTTCATGTAACCCAACACTTGTGTTCTGATTGACTTATTTTTCTTAGCAAATTTGTCCAATATTTAGTGTCTTAAAACAACAATCATTTTATTACATCTCATGGTTTTTGTCTTGTTTTGTTTGATCAGAAATTTGGGCAGGTCTCACTCGGCCATCCTCTTGCTCCCTGTGGCACTCTGTGGGCACTGACTGGTACTCAGCTGCCTGATCGACTAGCAGTAGAAATGCTCCTCTGACCAGATCTTGGGTACCTTGGCAGGGCTGGCTGGAAGGCTGAGCTCAGCTTGAATTGTGGATTGGAGTGGCTACACATGAGCTCCATCCAGATGGTCTCAGGGTAGTTGGGCTTCTTACATGGTAGCTTTTCAACTTTGAGCTAATGTTCCAAGCGACAATGAAAGAAAGTTGGGGAATTCTTAAGGCCCAGTCCAGGAAATTGACACTATCACATCTATAGTGTTTTCTTTGTGAATCAATGATGGAACCAGCCAAGTTCATGAAGAGAAAAATTAAACTGTCTCTCAGTGGGAGGAGTAGCAAAAATATCATGGTCTTTTTAATATCCTAGAGTCTTCTCACTGGTTACAAATTATTTACATCCCTCCCATATGCAAAATAATCTCAGTTACCTCCAAGGACCTCCAGAGCCTCATTTTATTACATCATTGGTTTGGAGTTCAGGATCTTGTCATCTAAATCAGTTCCAGATACAGATGAGCCTCCTCTGTTTCAGTTCTTTCAGTACTATTCAACGTGATCAATCTATTATAATAAATCAAAAACTAAATTTTAATTTTTAATTTTTTAACTTGTACTAAGATTATCTAACATATATACTTTGCTGTAAGTCACAAATTCAGTATAGCATTGGCACAAATTCTAGAATGGTGATATCTATAACATTTACAGGTGTGCACTACACCCCTTCTGTGTGTTTTCTTAGGTTTGGTGCCTTGAATACAGTCTCTCATGAACTGACAACTACAGAGACATTTATTTGCCCCCTCAGCCCCAATACATCCAATATACAATGATTAGACAGGCTTAATGTAACTGTAATAGAGACTTCCATTCAAAAAGAGAAAAAAGCAAGAAACATATGGTCATAAGTGTTTCATAGTAATTTTGAAATCTAGTGGGCACATGCTGCAAGTTTCTTAAATAGGATCCATTTTTACAGCCTGGATCCTAAGTGAAGACCTCTCTGTAGGATCTTCACTTCACTCTCTGGGTTCTTGATCCTACCCTCTGACTTGGGTTTGTAGTTGAGTAGGTTTCTCAGCCTGCATCCTATTTATAGAAATTCAAAGGTACAAAAGCTCATTTCATTTTTTTTTTTAACATGGTACAATTTTTGTCCTCCTTGGTAAAATTTACTTTAAAACTTTGTGGGATTTCTGTGAACTGAAATATCTTAATTAATTAGATAAAAGTCATACTAATATTTCATCTCAACCTAGGCTCTTCTATACTTTGTGCTGAGAGTCAGTTTACTAGGCAAACAACACACTTAAGATTCTTAGAAGCCCAGCTAGGCCTGCCTTTAAGTCTTTTTGAAATCTCGGTAAAGTTTCTTCTGGCCTCTGTGTTAAGATCCTAACCTTCCGTCTGTGTTTTAGGACATGCTCTGGATTTCATCTCCACCTCGAAGCCATTTCTTACTTGAGGAGCTTTTTAAAGGAGAGACTAGTCATGAGAAATGGTTCTAATTAGATTGTAGTAATTTTAGAAAAATTTTATATTTTTCTAAAGTCTGCTTGAAATTGAGTATTTACCTTTTTTTGGCATATCTTATGCTAACTGTACCTCCAATAACTGTTCAGCATTTTCAGCATGGAAATTTTAGCCTAATCAACAGGTCAATCAGATATACTTTCTTTTACATATGACTACAGACAACTGTGTTAGCAGACACCTGCCCGTTTCTCTAGCCTTCCAGTCACAGTGGCCTCACTGTTCTTTCAGCTTTTACAACAGGGATCTTCTAGGCCCTTCTAGCTTCTGTTTGCCAGGTGGTCTCAAAGCCAGCGATTTATAGTTTAGTTTTAGTTAAAACAGCATTACACTTTCAGGTAAACTATGTTGTATTAGTGATCTATTGATGAGTCATAAGTTATTGTAAAATAAAGACTTAAAACAATAGTTATTTTATTATCTTTCAAAAATCTGCTGGTTAAAAATTCGAATTGGGCAAGTTTTTGGCTCTCACATCATTGACTAGCATCACTCTGTGCTGTTAATCCAGCAGGTGGGCTGGTTTGGAGATGCCCATGGGACTTTGTTCCTACATCTTGCACCTTGGTGGGGATTCCTGGAAACTCAGCCATCCATAATAAATGAAATCTTATACAGTGTTGGTAATACATTTGAATTTTGGATATCACTCCATTATAGAACTGTCACAACGTATTTTAGTTTTCTCTTATTTGTATCCCTCTTAGATTGTACATTTTGCAAAACTGGGTCTATACCTATTTAGTTAAAAATTATATCCCCAGAGATTGGTAGAGTGTTAGGTCCAGGTAATTATGTGCTAAATGAATGAATAAGTGAATAAATGACTGTGACTTAAATTGCAATGAATTCTAATGCTTATTTTTCCATAGTTGGTAACAATATTTATATTACTGATTTTTTAAAAAACGTAATTGGATTTTGGAGGAAATACCATATTTAAAGATAACAAATGAAAAATGCAATTTTTCTAAGAATAAGAACAAGAAAAGAGCATTTGTAAGAAGCAGTTACTGTAGGGGAGGCAAGCTTTACCTCTATCCATCTTGGGTTTCCAGCTGGGGCTTTTTAACAAAAATACTGGTTAATAAGAGGAAAACAAATTGTTTATTAATGCTTGGAAAACATCACACAAAAGAAATCTAAAAAGAGGACTAACTCAGAGAGATGGCTTAGAACTCTGGCTTTTACAGCATCTTCTACAAAGAACAATATATCTATAGAATAATGACAGAACAAAGCAAAGCAATTTTAGGCTTCCAAGCATGACAAAGTATGGGAAGGTTAATTTATGGGAGGAAACTAATGGAGTAAGGTTTTTAATGCAAATGGGATAAGCATCTCTCTCCAGTAAAAGGAGAATTTATATCACACCTTTAGGCAGAAAAAGAAGAAAATAGGGCTTTTCCTGGCTTTGTTGCTTCATAATACTTTGAGCTGAAAATAATTTTTATATCAAAGTGGCATATTTTGGGGAGGCATATTCTCCTATGCCTCATTCATTTTTAAACTTCAGTTGACCCCTGAACAACACGGGTTTGAACTATATGGATTCCCTCACATATGTTTTTTTTTTAATAAATATAGTGTCTGTATTTTTATTTTATGGATCTTTAGATTAAGTTTGGGGAAAACTTTTTGTTCAATTAGAGATTACAATATGTGGAATCAGTTGAACTGGGGTTTGAGTCTTGATACCATCTAAACTGGTTCCACATCCTGCCCTTGAGTGAATACTTTATCAATTCCTTTGTTTTTGAGGCAGAGAAAGCAGTTTGAGGACTTTCAGTTGAATGAGAGGGTGAGAATTCTTAACCCCCACACTGTTCAAAGGTCTTCTGTAGTCTTAATAACTCTTATGCGAGTAACTTTTTTTAAAATAGGTTTTATCCAAGGAAATAAATGAATCTTTGCCTTGTCTGCTCCAGGCTCATCACTCTGTTTGGAAGGAAGCTGGGTTCTTGTTCTGAAACTTTGCTTTCAACGTTAAGCCGTGATATTTTTACTTAAGTCCTATGTTGTATATTTGTATGACTTTTGGCAGAAACCAATGGGGATTATGGCAGGGAATGCTAAATAAAAATAGAAAACAAAACATAAAACTGGTACTACACTGCTTGTTTGAACCCTAGGGTACATAAACTATAAGCAATGGCAGGTTTATGCCATTAAGTGGGTATAATGTGCATCTTGTGGTTAGAAGTTCTGCATTTGTATATGGCTGGAAGCACAGTTACGCAAATAATTTAGGTCTCAATTCTTTCCTTGATAACACATGAATTGAGTTAGAATATGCATAAAAGTTCTCCCCCAATCATAGACCCTGCTGTGCCCTTCTCTTTTACAAGCACAAAGGGAAGTCTAAAGCTAAAAGGGAGTGCAGTTGGATTTTATAAATGATAATTAGCATCATCTGTACCATGAAAGTTATGTATTTTGGAGTTGAAAGGCTACTATGATCTAATAGTATGGAGGACAAAATTAAGCTCTGTTTAAAAAGGAGTTAGGTATGCAAATTTGGGGTGCTGCCATGAGCTTGAACAGATGTTTGAAAATTTAGCTGAGTGTGTTTATTCATTCTAAATATGTTTATATAATGTATTGTTTGCTATTTTCTCAAGCACATTTGCATGGAAATGTATGTATGGTCCTGATTCTGCCATCTTTAATCATGCAAAACTGCCACTGGCTTCTGGTGGAATTATGCACGTGTCAGTTGTGGCAGGATCAGACCCATGGAGAAGGTCTTGCAATCAGTGGAGCAAATGTGCCTATTACCACTGCGTGTTCTGTTACATAGCAGTGCCTGCAGGCAGAGATTAGCAAGAACTCCGTAGGTCTGGAAAGGAGATTTCCAGATAGTGCTCTGAATTACTGAAAGAAATTTAATTATTAGTTAATATATACTTGAGTTATTTCAGGTAATTAATGCCATGCTAGTTCTCTTCTAAATCTATTTCTAATGCTAAATTTCCCTCTTACTTTCCTTCTGCACACACTCCACAGACATCCCTCCAATGCATCTCTATTAATGACTTGAGTAGTAGAAGAAACACTGATTAACCATCAAAATACTTAGGTGGTTATCTCCCACGTATTATGTATAGAGGGCTTATAGCAAAGAAATGAAGGAGTTGCTTTATTTAGTTATTTCTTCCTCATATTTCAACAGACTCTTAGTCTGGTAGTTTGAAATTTTTTAGATCTCTGTATAGAATTTTTGAAGGCTAGATAATTTGCGTCATTCAGTAATGATTTTAAGTAGTTGCAATATATGTATTTTTTTAATTTTTGGCAACTTCATTTGCTCGATAAAAATTTTTAGTACCTTCTATGTATCAGACCTTTTTTTTAGGTTTCAGGGATACACTGGTGAATGAAGGAGGAAAAAAGCTTGCCTTCATAAAACTTATAATTTTGTTAAGAAGAATAAATAAACAAGCATTAAGCAAATTAAGATCAAGCAGTTATTATGGTAAATACTGTGAAGAAAAAGTACACATGACCTTGACAAGAATAACCAGGAAGACTTAATTTGTATTATGGCATCAGTATAATCACCTTTGAGTTAGTGAAGTTTAGTCTGAGACCTGAGAGACAAATTTAGATTTGGGCATATGGAGAATAGGTCTAATCTTACAGGCAGATAGAATGATACACGTAAAAGTTTTGAGAAGAGAAAATGCTTGGAGAATTTGGGGGACTAAGGAAGCAAATGTGATTTCTGAGTTCACTGGAGTGATGAGAATAGCTATCTGTGGATTATGAGACAGGAGCCTGATAAATGCCCATCCTTATGAGCCTGTTCCAGAGTCTGAATTTTGCCTTAAGGCAATGGAAACTAACCAAGAAGTTTTCAAGTAGAAAACTGGCACAATTATATTTTCATTTTCAAAGGATCTTTGTGGCTTCTGTGTTGAAAACCAATTTGTGTTTTACAGGAGCACAAGTAGGAAAACCAGTTTGGTAGATGTTGCTATAATGATGATAACTTAAGCCAGTATAGCAGAAATGGTCATGAAAAGAAGTAAATTGATTGCAGGAAAATATTGAAATAAAAGTGAGCTGAACACAGTGGTGTCATGAATGAATAGATTAAGAAATTCAGAAGAGTTTATGCTATCAGCCAATATACTGGTTTAAGCAACTTGGTAAATAAATAGGGGTCTTATTTAGTGAGAAGAGGCAAATGGGGATGAAGAGGTCAAAGTTGACCGTGGTTTGAGAAGTCTTTGCTGATATATCCACGAAAAAGTATTACAGAGAAGCTGGATCTGCAGGTCTGGAGCGTCATAAGGGTGTTTAGTTGGACATGTAAGGTTTAGAGTCTTTGGCACAGGTCTGGCTATGGATTGGCTATGCTAATCAGCTGGAGGGAAAGGACAGAGAAGAATCATGGGCTGTTTAGGACTGAATGATTGTGTCCCTATAAAATTCATATGTTGAAGCCTTAACTCCCAATGTGGTAGCATTTGGAGGTGGTGCCTTTGGAGGTAATTAGGTTTAGATGAGTTTGTGAGGGTGGTGTCCTCAAGATGGGATTAGTGCCCTTATAACAAGAGACTAGAGAGCTAGCTTTCTCTCTCTTCTCCATGTAAAGACACAGCAAGAACAACCCCCAAGAAAGGGTCTTCACCAGGAGCCCAACAGGCCAGCACCTTGATCTTGGACTTCCTAGCCCCCAGAAACATAAGAAATGAATGTCTGTTGTTTAAGACACCCAGCTTATGGCGTTTCATAACAGCCACCTCAGCTGACTAGGACATGAGGTCAGCACTGATTCCTGGGAACTCCAACTCAAAGTGATACTTGTCTTTTCATAGAACATTTCTAACACCAATGTACATCCCATTAGCCATATGTTTTATAATTTGTTCCTACTTTCTATTATTATAATATCTTGCTAAATTTGTCTTTCACTTAAATTATCTCATTGCTCTTTATTATGTTAAAGTTAATTTCTTTTCCAAAATGCCAAAATTTAGTCATTCTTTTCATTCCATCTGACAGTTATTTTTTCATAATGAAGCTTGGGTGAATATCTGTGACTACATTTTACCCATTGCCCTAATTTGTTCTTTTCATTAAGCATTTTACATTGATGAATCTTTTTAGTCACCCTTCTCGCTTCTGTATTTCAGTTGTCCATGTAGTTTTTTTTCTCTACCTAAATAGCCATCTTAATTTAATCCAGAAGAAAAATGCCTATGGATAAGAAAAAAAATCAAAGCATATTATTGGACTATAATACAAAGCTAAATAAAAAACATAAAATATTGAAAATCATAGCAAGCAAACTAGTAGTTATAAAATAAATAGGTCACAGGAAAATAATGTGCAGCCCAGGGAATATAATCAATATTTTATAATAGCTTTGTATGATATCTACAAAAATATCAAATCACTATGTTGTATACCTGAAACTAATAATATTATAAGTGAAATATACCTCAATAAATAAATAAATAAATTTTAAAAGGAAAAATAAATAAATATAAATAGCCACCCTAAATAAATAATTCTCTGAGTAAGAGAAAATTAACATTAAAATTTTTAAGTGAGAAACAGTAAGACCCCTGTAAATGAAAACTTATGAGTTCTGACAACATTCCCCCCAAATATGCGTATTTTAAAATTAATATTTTAGAAAAAACCCCAGAATATTTCCCTCTCCTATTTTTGTGCTTCTAAGAAAGAGGTGGGAAGATTAATTCTGAGAACTTTGAATTAATATTATTTAAATAATAATAAAGATTTAAGGTAACTTCAGCAATATTTTAAAGGCCTGGATTATCTATATATCTGTCCATCAGTATGTGTATCTTTTCCTGAACTCGGTCTTTCTAGCCAAGTCAGCATTTGTGCTATTATAATGTAAATATGTTCAAAACAATTAAATGTGAGAGTGTCTGTAAAGATATTTTTTTTAAGTTCATTAGGTTAATGAGACTCTTGGTTTCCTATTATAATCATAGAATAAGAACTAACAGTTGTTTACTAAACCTTTCAAAATAAGGAAGACCATGTGATTACATCATAATCAATATGAACATAACTCTGAAATGCTTATGAACATAGAATAAAGAATGGTGTTTACTATTATTTTTATTTCAAATAATTATATAAAGCAATTATTTCTAATAACATCAGTGTATTATATTTAATTTTAACCAAGGAGCAAGTATGTTACTGAATTATTTAATGAGACTCTAATTTTATCCCCAGATGGATATATTAGGAGACAAAGGAAAAGTCAACTATCCTGGTTAAGAAGAAAATGATTTCCTCACTGGGTTGTATAAACAAAATATTAATGTGTTTTCAAAGCATGGGATTAGACCTTTAAGTGGTACTAGTTGAGAATACCTACATCCGCTATTAATGTAGAACTAGAATGTGGAACATGGATTCATCATTGCATATTGAATTCTTGAATTAACACAGGCATGTCCACTCTGTATCAAATAACATGCCTCTTATATGCCCTCTATAGAGTAGATTAGATTAGACTAAAATAGACAAAATCTAGCAATTATCCCCAGGTTTTTACATTCCAAAGATCAAACAGAGTTGAGTACTGGTAAGCCGATAGTTGTGGAGTTGAAAATTACAACAGAGCATAGAGTCAAAAGGTAGTGCTGAGTCTAATAGACTCATACAATTTATTTCTGTTCTTTTTGTGTGAAGTCATTTATAAAAAATGACTTAATTTAGTCTGTTATCCTTGGCAGCTACTAAACTCCCTGTTGCTCAAATAAGGGATATTCATGTTAATTTCACCTTCCTCAGCTATTTCATAGTACAACAACATTCTCCCTTTGCTGTCAATAATTTTTTAAAAAATCTGTGATGCTGGAGAACAATGAATACCACTTTAGATGTTTTTAGGATTTAGTTTAACAAGGAGCATGAAAAAGCATAGAAATAGAAAAGAACAAAAATGGGTTGAATTGTAGGAGGGAAATGGAACAGGATACAGAAAAAAATTTGAAAAGGTAGTGCATAAAACTATAAACCATTGATGAAGAAAATTAAAGAAGACTTTAAAAAATGAAAAGATACCCCATGCTCTTGGATTGGAAAAATCAATATTGTTAAAATGGTCACACTGCCCAAGGCAGTCTACAGATTTAATGCAATCCCTATCGAATTACCCAGGACATATTTCACAGAACTAGAACAAATCACGATAAAATTTATATGGAACCACAAAAGACCTAGAATTGCCAAAGCATTACTGAAGAAAAAGAAAGAGGCTGGAGGGATAACTCTCCCAGACTTCAGACAATACTATAGAGCTATAGTAATCAAGACAGCATGGTATTGGTACAAAAACAGACATACAGACCAGTGGAACAGAATAGAGAGCCCAGAAATGAACCCATAAACTTTTGGTCAACTAATCTTCGACAAAGGAGGCAAGAATATACAATGGAAAAAAGACAGTCTCTTCAGCAAATGGTGTTGGGAAAACTGGACAGCAGCATGTAAATCAATGAAGCTAGAACATTCCCTTACACCATACACAAAAATAAACTCAAAATGGATCAAAGACTTAAACATAAGACAAGATACAATAAACCTCCTAGAAGAAAATATAGGCAAAACATTATCTGACATACATCTCAAAAATGTTCTCCTAGGACAGTCTACCCAAGCAATAGAAATAAAAGCAAGAATAAACAAGTGGGACCTAATGAAACTTACAAGCTTCTTCACAGCAAAGGAAACCATAAACAAAACAAAAAGACAACCTACGGAATGGGAGAAAATTTTTGCAAATGAAACCAACAAAGGCTTGATCTCCAGAATATATAAGCAGCTCATACGACTTAGTGAGAAAAAAACAAACAACCCAATCCAAACATGGGCAGAAGACCTAAACAAGCAATACTCCAAGAAAGAAATACGAATGATCAATAGGCAATGAAAAAATGTTCAGTATCACTAATTATCAGAGAAATGCAAATCAAAACTACAATGAGGTATCACCTCACACCAGTCAGAATGGCCATCATTCAAAAATCCACAAATGACAAATGCTGGAGAGGCTGTAGAGAAAAGGGAACCCTCCTACACTGCTGGTGGGAATGCAGTTTGGTATAGCCACTGGAAAACAGTATGGAGATTCCTCAAAAGACTAGAAATAGACTTACCATATGACCCAGGAATCCCGCTCCTGGACATATATCCAGAAGGAACCCTACTTCAAAATGATACCTATACCCCAATGTTCATAGCAGCACTATTTACAATAGCCAAGATATGGAAGCAGCCTAAATGTCCATCAACAGATGACTGGATGAAGATGTGGTGTATTTATACAATGGAATACTATTCAGCCATAAAAACCGACAACATAACACCATTTGCAGCAACATGGATGCTCCTGGAGAATGTCATTCTAAGTGAAGTAAGCCAGAAAGAGAAAGAAAAATACCATATGAGATTGCTCATATGTGAAATTAAAAAAAAAAAAAAACATAAATACAAAACAGAAACAGACTCATAGACATAGAATACAAACTTGTGGTTGCCAAGGGGGTGGGGGGTGGGAAGGGACAGACTGAGATTTCAAAATGTAGAATAGATAAACAAGATTATACTGTATTGCACAGGGAAATACATACAAGATCTTATGGTAGCTCACAGAGAAAAAAAAATGTGACAATGAATATATATATGTTCATGTATAACTGAAAAATTGTGCTCTACACTGGAATTTGACACAACATTGTAAAATGATTATAACTCAATAAAAAACGTTTTAAAAAAAGAAAAAGTAATGCATAATAGAACAAAGGTTAATGTGATTAAACGGCAAGGGAGAAGAATGCATGTTATTCTTTCACAGTTTTTATATAATATAATATAAAAAATATGATTTGCGTTTCCAAGATTAAACTTTCTTCCTCAAATTGTCAAAATTCTGAAATCTGGTGTCTTCCTTGCACCAGCTTTTCCCCTCATTTCCTCTTTTTCATTTTTAAAAAGTGAAGTTTTAAAAAAATGAAATAGGTTGTTAGATTTTGTGAATCAGTAAGTGCGCTCTGGCTGAAGATGATGTTGTTGGAGTAAATCAACTCTGGCTAATCCCTGATAAAATATTTGGCATACTAGCCTAAAATGCACATAGGACATTTTGCTCTGGGCGTTTTTGGAGTTAATCTTTGATATCTACTCTGTGGGCTTTACAGAACAAAATTTTAGCAGCACGGAAGCATTGTTACTTTTCTGTCGCAGATAATGGAGTTAAGTGGCGTGCCGTAAAACACAGGTTCCCTGGCTTTGGATTTCATTAACTTTAAGTAGAAATCTTGTGACACGTAAGGTTTTCAACTTTTTATTGTGATAATCAAAAACATTTAACAGTTGTCAACTTTATATTTTAAAGAAAGTTTATTTTGGGAAATTCAAATGTTTAAGTGAGAGGAATGAAATAGAAATTGAAAGCTTTAAAGTTAACTCATTTTTATATACAGTCTAGAAACTAGGAAAGATAGATTTATAAGCTGAAAACTAGAATAGTTCTTTATACTGGATGGCAGTTGGCCTTGTATTGGGGTTAAAATTGTCAGGTAAACTATTGGACTCTAGTTAAATATGAACTTATTCAGTATTTGGGACATATTTATACTAAAAGTAATGTTGTCTATCTGAAATTTAGATTGATCTCAGCAGTCTCTATTTTTATTTGCTAAATCTAGCAATCTAACTAGAGTGTGTAACTTATTCACATACCCACAAACATTTAGTTGCAGTTAAGCACTTGAAAGTAATCATCATAAAACACAAAGCAGAACTGGACATACCAGCAATCAACAGACTTGTGAAATGAGTGACACTTTTCCTAAAATAGTACCTCACTTCCCCAAACGTCTCTCTTTACACACATTTCAAAGTGGCTTTTCATCAGATTGGAGGGATCATGCTTTTGAAGGCAATAACGTGAGAATTGATTAAAACTAAGAATTTATATGACCAAGTACAAAATAATTATATAGCTATGTTTTCAAATCTATCAACAATAAATGTATATAATTATGAAAGAAGTGTTAAAAACTAATGATAAAGTGACTTGCCGCACCAGAATTAAAACATTCTGATACTGACTTGTAGAACAGAGTAGAGAATCAGAATATGAAAAAATGCTCCACATCATAAACCATCAACGAAATGTAAATCAGAACAACAATGAAATATCACTACACCTATTAGAATGGCCAAAATCCAGAACACTGACGACACCAAGTGCTAACAAGGATGAAGAGCAACAGGAACTCTCATTCGTTGCTGGTGGGAGTGCAAAATGGTGCACCACTTTGGAAGGCAGTTTGCTGGTTTCTTACAAAACTAAACATACTCTTGCTATGCCATCCTGCAGTCGTGTTCCTTGGTATTTCCCCAAAGGAGTTGAAAAATTACGTTCACAAAAAAATCCTGCACACGGATACTTACAGCAGCTTTATTTATAATTGTCAAAACTTGGAAGCAATCAAGATGTCCTTCAGTAGCTGAATGGATAAATCAGCTGTGGTACATTTAGACAGTGGAGTATTAGTCAGTGCAATAAAGAAACCAGCTATCAAGCCATGAAAAGATATGGAGAAACTTTAAAGGCATATTACTAAGTGAAAGATGCCAGTCTGCCCATGAATGCATAGTGTATAATTCTAACTATAATATTCTGGAGAGGAAAAACTATGGAGAAAGCAAAAAACCAGTGGTTCCAGGCGTTAAGAGGGAAGGACAGATGAAGATGCAGAGTACCGAGGATTTTTAGGGCAGTGAAACTACTCTGTATGATACTATAATGTCGTTTACGTTTGTCCAGGTCCGTAGAGGGCACATCCATCAGAGAGGAGGGAAGCCAGAGCCTGGAATATGAGCTCAGGGAGATACCTGGAGGGGAAGGAAGCACATCAGGAAGGGCTTTAACAAGGGCCAAAAAGACTGGCATTGTCTCTGTGAAAAAAGGGCAAGCACTGAAGAATGTCCAGCAGAGCAGTGACATGAGCCTACCTATGGTTTAACAGGATCACGGCACACGGGGAGAAGAAACTGTGCTTTGATAAGATAGCAAGGGAAGGTGCAGGGATGCAGGTGGCCAAGTGAAGAGGTTATTTAGAAACCCAGGCAAATGAAGTTCTTTTGGACCCATGTCATAGCAATAAGGAAAAAGTGAGAGATGATCAAAATTTGAATACATTTTGGAGGTAGAAAAAATGTCTACCATATTAAATTTGGGGAGGGAGAGAGAAATTGAGAAGAATGTCCTGTCAGAAGCGTAGTACTGTATTCGTTTTGGAATCAAGTCTATTTTTATAATGTGTCTAAATCTATGTTTCACAAGCTTGAAAACATATAAAAATGAAATCTGGAGTGTGACATGGTGTTTAGATGTCTAATTTGAATGATATGACTACAACAGTTGAGGAAACGGAAGACGTTTAAATGGTGGAATCAGAAGCCTTTGAAGAGTGGTGATGGCAGCTTCCCGATTTTTATGACCTGTTATTTGAAAAATGTGCCATAATTATTTAAAACTGTCCCATAAAACAAACTTAAGAACAATGAGAAGAACTTATATGATAGCAGATTTTGGCTCAAAATAATGGGGAAAAAAGGGATAACATTTCCACAACAATGAAACAGCCAGATGGCAAGCTCTCTGCTCTTAGCAGTTCACACTGAATGTGGATGGTTGTCTCTCTGGAATACTCTGGGATTGGAAGAAACATGAGATCTTTAACATCCTATTTTTCCTAAGTGAGTATGAATAGAAAATATCTTTTATTGCCTTCACTGTTGTTCCCAAGTCATTAATGGAACACACTTAGGTCCTTGGCTGCCAATGAATTTGGAAAATATACCAAATTATTTTCAGCAATAAGTAACTACAATGAGATCTACTACATGTTTGCATGATTTCTGGTTTTATCAAATGACTCAGGTTCAATGAACTAGATTAGACTATCTTTGCTTGATTCTTAGTGATTTAACAGATAATCTTTTTCAGAAACCTACACAAAAGTAGGATAATTTCCACCCAAATATAATTACTGTTGCATTTCTTTTCCCAGGTGCTGTTGTTAAGCAGGGTTATGCCTTCTAGACTCTGTCTGAAGAAATCTGTTTTGTTAGTTTTCTCCAGTCAGCACTGTTTAACAATTTTGATCAAAGATAAATATTATCTGAAGGGCATTGTACACTTTGTTCTCCATTTTAAAATGTGCAAATATGAGAAACTAGTTCTATTTTTTGCAATTATTAACTTTTCCTTGAATGAAAAGATGATGACAGCTAAATTTCATAACACCTGTCAGTTAGGAATTTAAGAATGCCTGAAGCAATCTGAAACTACTTGAGCTGCTTTGGGCTATTTTAGAAAATAATTTGATACATTTTTCTGTGCATTTCAGAGGGTAGGACCCTTTTCCTTCATGGCTTGAATTCTTCCATGAGTACATTGGTTTGGAGTCTGGTATGAAATACGGAAGAATAGATAAAGAAATGAGTAATTAATAATCATCTGCTTTCTGATTTCCTTTTATTTTTTTTAATTATCAGACTTTGTTATAAAATAAACATACATTCAAAAAGCCATTGCTTCCCTTATTTTCAGGATGCTCTTCATTATATTCCTCCCTGAGCGTCTTGCTCTGCACTGAGTTTTCTTTCTTTAGAATCAGGACTCTAGTTGGCTGATCAGGGAGGACTTCAGGCATTTTTATCAGCTTGCACTTTGGCAGGACAGACTGCTGTGACAGGTAGAAAAAAGATACCCCCTAAATGCTGATCCTTCTTGCAAAATTGGTTCATCATTTTGACAGACAAATCAACCCAAACGGTAAGAAAACTATTTTTGGATGGTGCTAACTTTTTTTTTTTTTTTGATGGCACATACCACCATTGTTGTCAAAACCCGGTTGGAAACATAAACACACACCTATTGTATACCTTTGTTTTACTTGTCAGAGTCAGAATAATTGCTGTTATATGGCAGCACATTCAACTAGCCTCTTCCATTATCAAATTTCTCACAATACTCAGAAAGTATTCACATAAATAATAATTCTGCATTTATGAGTCAAAATTTTAACCCTTTCTACAACTGCAGAATTCCAAACAAGAAACAGTAAAGGAGCGGGTTATACACCTTATCCACTAAGCACAGATGCTTTTTAAAAGAGTGGAGAGGAAATTTACCTTTCTTTGCCTCCATCTTCTCATCTGTAAAATAGGGATAGTAGTGATAATACCCTTGTGTCAGTCACAGAGAAGGAGCACATGAAGTACCATGTGTGAAAGGGCCCAAAAAAATGAACGCATCTTTATGAATGCAAGTTCACTTGCCATTATCATTATATTACTATCTATTACATCTCTCTCTTCACAAATCCTAGACACAATTCCTCTGAAGACAAAAGAGTCTTTCTCCCTGGGTCAGTCATTGAGCCCATATTTATTGTGCCTAATATAGTTAATAAAGGGAGTTAAGGAATTAGAGAAACCCTAGAAGACAAGGTACTATAACCTAGCAGCTAATATGTGTTAAAGAGAGGAGGGTAAACGAGAGAACTAACTCAAGTAGAATTAAAGGGAGAATTGAGGTGCATGCATGCATACAATACTTGTAGCACCAAGAGTGAGCATTTGGAGTGGCTGTCAGTGGTATGTGTGAGAGAGGAATTGGGAGGAACCAAAGAACCAGGACTAGAGGTGATACAAGGGGGGTGGGCTGTACAAGGGTAAGACTGGATCCCTTCCTCATGTAAAAGTTCAGTATTTCATTCATCATGATTTTTTGGTATTAACTTTTCAATAGTGCATTGAAATAAATACAATTTTTGTTTATTATAATTGAGATTTTCAGTGCCTCTTAGAAACTTTGCATCTAAGGCTCACACCTTACTTGCCTCACCCTGGTCTTTGCCTGCACTTGGCAACAAAGATGGAGAAAGGATTTTGTGATGTGTATAGAAATTCAATCTCTGCTTAGCATTTTCTCCATAGACTTAGATCAAATAAAAGAAAATTTGTTTCAAATAAGTTTTGGAGGTCAGACTGCTGCTTCTTTGATGTGTCTTCATTAAAAGGTAGAGTCATAGGCCAGCTTGGTTTTTATTGTTGCTGTTTTGTGTTTTCTTTAATTTATAATGAGTTGCATACGATATACTAAAAAACTCCAACTCAGAAAGCAGAGGAAAACCAAATGTAGGCTTTATTTTTAAGTTGTACTACATCTTTTGGTTAAAAAAAAAAAAAATAAGAGAAAGAAAAAAGGGAGGAAGGAAGGAAGGGAGGAAGGGGAAGGGAGGAGAGAGGGAGGAAGGAAGCAAGGAAGGAAAGAAGGAAGGAGGAAGCAGAGAGAGGAAGAAAGAAAGAAAAGGACAAAGGGAGGGAGAAAATTCTTCTCGACATACTCATCAAGACTAGATTTAGAAATTCGAAAGTAGTTAACGAACCTAGCCCTGAATTGGAAGTTTTTGTGTTCACATTTAATCTGATGAGAAAAAGAAATGAAAATGGATAACAGAATTTGAGCAATTCTGTACCCAAGCTCCACCTCTTTTTAACACAGATGTTGAAGGTTAAAATGGAAGCAGCTTGTAGGTTCAACCCAACTTCTTATCAAATCTTGCATATGCTTCTTCATGAGATGGTTGATAACATTCTAAGAGATGGATAAAAGCTACCTAGGAGATGATACTTCTCAAGTTCTTTACATTTACTCTTTACCTGTCCCCTAGGAAAGAAGGTGAGACTATTAACCCTATTTTATATAGAGAGAATTTCAAGTTTGAAAAAGGTCAAGTTGGTGGTGGTCCTGGAGCTAGAAACTATCAAACCAGTCTTGAAGCCTAAACCTTCTGACCCCAAAGACCATGACCTTTGTTCCCATAACTTCATTGTAAATTGAAAATATTGTACGTTGAAAATGCATTTAATACACCTAACCTACCTAATATCATTGCCGAGACTCGCCTACCTTTAACGTGCTCAAAACACTTCCAGTAGCCTACAGTTAGACAGATTATCTAACACAAAGCCTCACTGATAATAAAGTGTTGATTATCTCATGTAACTTACTGAATACTCTACAGAAGGTGAAAAACAGAATGGTTGTCTGGGTACAGAATGGTTGTAAGCCATCAATTGTTTACCTTGGTGATGTGGCTGATGGTATCTGCAGCTCACTGCCACTGCCCAGCATCACGAAAGGGGATCATACCACATGTTGCTAACCTGGGAAAAGATCACATTTCAAAACTTGACGTAGGTTTCACACTGAATATGTATCCCTTTTGCACCATTGAAAGTCAAAAAATCCTGTCAAGCCATAGGAAGTCAAGGACCATCTACACTAAGTTAAATACTGTTTTAGTTTACTAAAGCAAAATACCATAGACTGGTTGGTTTAAACAACAGAAATTTATTTTCTCACAGTTCTGGAGGCTGGAAGTCCCAGATCAAGGTGTTGGCAGATTTGATTTCCCCAGGACCTCTATCTTTGGCTTACAAATGGCCTCCTGGCTGTGTCTTCTCATGGTCTTTCCTCTGTTTCATGACTCCCTAGTGTGTCTTCCTTTTCTTATAAGAACACCAGACCTATTGGGTTAGGGACTCATCCTTATGACCTCATTCAGCATTTGCTACCTCTTGAAAGGCCCTGTCTTTAAATCCAATGGGATTGAGTGTAAGGGATTTGGCATGTGAATTTTGAGAGAACGTAATTCAGGCCATAAAAAAATGATACATTGCTTAGTTTGTTTCAGGTGTATTTTTATACTGGTGTATTCACATTCAGGTATTTCATATACAGGTCGTCCAGGAATGAAATATTTTCTACCTCTTCAGATTATGAAATATGCTTTATGAACTTACCATCTGAAGACATTGTATCTGCTACAGGCGTTTTGATTGTTTCATACCAAATATGGTTAAACAAACATTTAAGTCACAAGGAATATATGATGTCCTATGCTGAATGTAATTTCATAATGTCTATATTCAGCAGAGAAGCTTGAAACAAAAATATATGACATTTTGAGTCCAATGTATCCTTTTGTTAAAAATGCTCTGTATCACTCCTCATAACATACTCACTTACCCAAAAAGTATACACCATTATCTTTGTTGTCTGAAAGTTCCATACTTAAGAAAGTTTTGCTTAGATATGTCCACGTTCAGACTCATGCTATTATTTTATGATGTCAGTGATGTGTGACATGTTAAATTACATAACACTCAAAGCAAGTTTATCTTGACATTTATGAGTAATGACATTTACAGAGAATAAAAAAATGGCTTATTGTTTTATTTTCTCAGATTTTAGAAACATTAATAGGGGCTTCTAAATCAATATGAAACTGAGAAACACAGACATTTCGATGTCGCAAAGGCTAAATGGATTTAGTATGCTTTAATTTCCAAAACATTTGCTGCATCGCAGATTGTATACAAACAAGAAAATTGCGGCTTTTTAAAATACATACAAGCAACAAATGTACCAATGGAAGGCCCCATAAAAGCTTTAATTTGTGATAATCTTCAACATATGTTCAGCAGTGTCTGATTTTAAATGTCCTCCAAACACAGCCTTATCTAAGTTTTGTATTACAGTTTGCCAAGTTTTGTATTATGTTTCTTAGTCCATTAGAAGAATTACAATTTTTAAAAAAACTAAATAAAAGTGTCCCTGGGTGAGCCAATTTGTAAAAGATACAGAGAACTGATTTTCCCAGAAGCTACATAATTCTCTAGATATAAATTAGGTCACTTTGGAAATAATTAACTCTTGCATAGATGCATAAAATAAATAGAATCTTAAATCTATAATAAATAGATTAAGCATAAATCCAAAATAAATGAAATCTCAAATCAATGAAGCAGTTAGTAGGCATACTATACAGAATCATTTGCACATAATGGAAGCAAATAGATGTATTTGTTACTGTTCTAGTTAATAATACTTATATTTTCTATCCTTGCAACAATCCGTTGATGTAGAATGTAATATCCTTATTTTAATGATAAGATGTCAGGGTAAATACGTTTCTTAAATATCAGCTACATAGCTTGTGAAAAAGTGATTTGAGATTCAAATTTAGGTCTATCAGACAGCAAAGGCAGTGCATCTTATGTTAATTTTAATATTTTGTTCATGATTTGCACTGAGCAGATTGATTCAGTAGCACTATAACATGTCACATGGCATAACATTGGGTCCCCTGTTTATTTCAGAGGATCTGACTGACTCTCTGGGCAAGCACCAGCTTTCTAACCAACAGCCCTATTTCCTGTCCCCAGTTACAGGAAAATTAGACTCCCCAGGAGAAAGAAAACAAATGTGTGTAAAACAAACAAAACAAAATAGAGAAGAAACAAATGCTAATTTCTATTGCATTTCCTTGGCTAAATAGTTTACTCAAAGTGAAATGCTGCTCTCGGTTCAGTGTCCATATTAGAAATAATTAAAGCTTATATAGTCAATTCATGTACTGCTTCCATTCACAAGTTTTTTCCTCTCAAACGCATATATCTCTTTCTTGCTCTGCCACTCCTTGGTAGCTAAAAAGTATATTTATCAGTATGAATAGCTATTTTTTGTTTAAATTAACTGAACATTTTTTTCATTTATTCTTTCATGTCTAGAAAACATGATCTTTGTATTAAATTTGAGCCTTTAATTCAAGGACATTATGCTCTTATCTTATTGTCTAAAGAGTATTATGAAATCAGTCACTAAATTATTAGTTTTCATATATAACATTAGAAGGAACTATCTATTATAGAAACATGAGTCTGTTTCTAAATTATCCTGTTCTATTTTTTATTGCATTAAGATGAAGTTGACTTCTGCCACTGTTGAATGGTAAATGTATAAAACCTTCCTGAGAAACCAGGATCCTAGTCAACAAGTGGTCCAAATTTTACATGTTATAGACTTAAGAAATATCCTCAAAATGACTTTTGCGTTATCTCATTCTGTAAGGAATACTGATTCTTACTTCATTTAGAATTAGTAATTCCTGTCTGAGAAGGCAAGAAAAATTGCATTTTATTGTTTGTTAGGAGAATTGAGTAGAATGATACTAAAGTTTGGACAACATGAATGTGGCTTGTGAGTTTGGAGAAGGTAATATTACCAGACAAGTAATTCATAAAAGCAGAGCACAATGCAGGCTTTGAAGAGACTGACTGTTGTGAACCAAACCTGAATGGCTCCAATGTTCCCGAGTTGCTGATTAGGACACATAAGGGTTTTAGATCACAATAATGGCATTTTGAAACAAATTTGCCTTTATACTCTCTGGTCATGGCCTTGGGATATGAATCATTTTCCAAGCAACATTCCAAAATAAGGGAAATGTTCATCACAAGATGAAAAACAAAATATAAAATGAGTGAAATGATGGGAAGATGTGCATGAAATAAACATCAGTATGTTGTTTATGGCATGTTTTATGGTTACTAAAATATAAACATATAGGTTGGAAAATATGCACCCAAATGTTAATAACTCTGTGCTACTTTAAGTAGAATGATGTAATAGAACTGATGATTGAGAAATGGTGTAGCAAAAGCAAGAAGAAAAGAAATCACAAGTAGGATAGGGGCTGCTGGAAAAATCTCCTCATGAATTCCCTGAGCTATATGTTTACCACCTCTGAGTTAACACTCTCTACTTTTTGTCCATCCTTATTAATTGTCCTGGCTATTTTCCTCTGAATCAGTGCCAAACTTATGTAATCAAATATAGAGAAAAAAGACACAACGTGAAATTGCAGCCGAAGTGGGAAAATGCAAAACTCATAGGAAATAATAAAAAGCTAGAATAATGTTGGCAAGTCATCCATATTTACCTACTGACTGGTTGATAGATTAACTCAGAATATATGGGTCTTATCTCTAGTTCTTATGCCAGCTGTCTATTGGGCAGATTGCATAACCTCCATCAACTTTAACATTTTCTTCTGTTACAAGAGGGAGTTAAATTTATGGTCCTTGAGTTTCTGTCTAGTGAAATATTTTATAAGGTTTTCAAATAACTCTATGGATTGACATTGATTCGAAGTGCGATATAACAGGAAACAGTACAAAGTCTAATCAAAACTGGTACGGAGCCTCTAAAATGATGAACTGTGAGGTAAACAGAGACGTCTCTCTTGTTTCCTTTATTAAAATATTGCTGAGAGGAAAACAGAGGTGAAATCTAAATTATACTTCCAAGATAATAAATTTTAACCAGAAATGATTTAAGACCCTATTGAGGGTAGAGAGAGAGAAAATAAATAAAAGAGAAGAAAGAATGATGCTAGAGAAAGTAACTCTGATGCCATACATTTCCCTAATAAATGATTTTTCTCGAAAATTGTAGACTGGTGAGTGGGTTGAGATAAGAATCTCATAAAAAGTTCTACTGTAAAATTAGACAAATAAAAATGAATACCACTGACTAATTTTTTCTGAAAATGAAGAAAAATTTTATATTTTGTATGCATTAGTTATGCTTTGAAGTATTTAGGGTATATCCAGTCTGGACTTATTTTGAACACTATATATATATGTTCTATTTTGGAATACTGGGACATTTATAAAGATATCAACACCAACTACATGGTCACTAACTGTTCTCCATGAAATAGTATTCAAATCCTTCAAGAAAATAGTTGTGAAAAAACACTTGTTACAGGAAAATAAACTTGGATATAATAAAAACAAAAGCTGTTTCATCATAAGCTCAGTTTAGTGGTGTCTTACGATTGTCAAAGGCAAGAACCACTGTCACACACTATCCCGTTTTCCAGCCCACGTACTGCCAAACTGAACTCACTTCTATATTCAATTCCTCCTCTGAAGGAGGGACCAGAAATCATCCTTGTCCTCAGGATACTTTCATGGTGGTGAACTCCCAGCTACTTCCATTGAAGTGTCCTTCAGTGTCGTCTTGACCTCTAGGCTAAGGAGTATTTGGGCCCCTTTTGCTACTAAGACTCTTTCATTTTGAGTAAGCTTTGGTGTTATTTTTGACTCACCCCAATCTAGGCTGAAAAATCAGATGATTCTTGGTCTTGTAGGCACCACAGTATTTGTGAAATTGGTGAAATTTTCTGCACATTTTTCAAGGCTAGATTGCATATTTATTTTCTCCATTGTCATGTATTCCTTGTATTTTTTGTTATCTTTTTATTCTTATGGCTATGTATGCTACATACTATCTTTACCTCTGATAGACTTAAAGTAGTATACACAAACCAAAGACACACATACACATTTTTGTTGCTTCCCAAATTAATAATCTCATGTATGTCTCTTACTTTTCCAAAACTGCTTCTAATCTCTTGAAACTTAACTTGTGTGTTCAACCTCACAAACGTATAGTGGAACAACTTGCTGAAAAAGTAATAATAGTCAAGATGTATTGAATCTCACCTTGTGTGAGGATGTGTGCTAAGTGATGCCATCTCCAGTTGTCATGTGAAGTCAGTGAGGCTTTGGTTAAGCAGGCGGCTGGAGGTCAGATGCCAGCAAAAGCAGTGTGTGGATTTGAACACAGTCTGTTAGACCACAAGCCAGCACCTTCCACTCCTCTTCAAGTGTAAATCTGTCATTTTGTATCATTCTGTGTATAGGTATTTTTATCAGTTGAGAAAATCAGAAATCTGTAATTTAGACCTAAATTTAACTTTTCAGTATTTTTGTCATTCATTGTGAATGTGTGCTTCAGCAGATACAGTTTGTTCCATGGGCTGCATGTATGAATTTGATCAACAGCAGACAACCTGTCGACTGTGTGTGTGGTTATCACCCAGGCACTACATGTATGAGAGCTCCACTTACCTGCACTGTCGCAGCGCTGGTCACTGTGACCAGGATGTGGCTCCAATCAGGCACAGAAGACTTTTCCCCTCATTTTCCTTGGATGATCTTTCCATCACCTACTTGTGCTGGGAAAAGACAGACAAGTCAGAAGAGAGACCCGACTTCTAGGAACGCAAATCTAGTAGGAAAGAAAAGACAAGAATGTAGGTAGGGTAGGGAATAAAACAAACAAACAGAAAAATAAAACAACAAAAATGCAGTGGAATAGTATAGTACATGCCCTGTGGGAAAAAAAGGAGTCCCACTGCCACCCCCCACCCATCACACCCTGCCTTAGGTATCTGTCACAGCAGCATTCGACACTGCTGCTCTGCCCCCCATAAATGTCCTGGCGCACCCTAGTCCTGGATGCAGAAACGACAGCAGAAGCTCTCAGGAGGTGTTCCTGAATTGCATGAGGAAATATTTCCAACCATCCACTTTGAACTATCATCTGAGTCACAAAGGCATCAATGTTATTTCATTCCACCTACAAACCACCATCCTAAATAAATACATAAATAAAATGCTAGACTGAAATAAAGTGATTAGACTAAACTAACACAGTCTATCTTGGTCAGTCATCTTTGGTTTGATAAACCACCTGGGAGTGTTTACCTCACCCTAATCTACCCCCAAAACACTCAGATTCAGCCACAGGAGGCCTAGTAATCAGACCTGTGAATGGGCAGCCGGCACCCTCATACACATCAGATTGCATCATTCCACTGTGATGAGGGCTCAGCTCTCCACCCACTCCCCTTGTCTTTTGAATGTTTTTGTCATAGCAGTGTCTGCTCTCATTATCATGCTTTAAAACGCATGCACCTTTTGTAAAATTTATTTGTATAGCAAAGTATTACACTAGGGGTGACCCTCAAAGCTCTCCCACTGGTTTGACATACTAGTCTCCTCTGTGTTCCTCTCGCAGGGCCCTGTGTGTAAGCCAACTGTATTGTTTACGAAAATATACTGAAATGTTAATTGCCCTGGATTTCTTTCCTTTGCAAAGTAGGCTGTTTGAGAACAGTAACTAGCTTCATCCATCTTTGGAATTTTAACACTAAGCCCAATGTCTGTCACATACCAAGTACCCTAAAAAGCTTGAACTAACCATATTTTGAATGAATTTAGACAGAATCACTCCATCTCACTGATATTTCAGAGGGTCCTCTCAATTTTAAATTCTTGCTATGATTTCTGTGTAATATTTCCAAAATTGGTGACATCTCTTTGCTTTAGTGAGAAAAATTCTACTCTAAAACCCCAAGTTCTATAATAAACAGCTGTTCAAGAGAGCAGATCAATGAACCCAGTGAATGAGCTGCTCCTGGTGTTTCCCTTGCCAAGCCACCTACCTTTGGCACACCTGCTGTGTTTCCACTCCAGTTCTGATTGAGATGTGCCGGCACAAACTATCTCCTCTTACTGATGCCCAGCAGTTAACAGTTATGCCACGTAGCTTGATCTTGTTTTTCAGTCTCCTGTCCTGCTTGTAAACTTCAGGACAGCATGTGCTGAAATTGACTGTCAGTGATATAAGTGTAGCTTCATTCACAAGCCATAAAAGCATATATGCTGTTCTCTGCCTTCTGGAATTGTATTTCTTTCTCACCTTTTTTTTTTTTTTCAATTATTATTAATTTGGGGGGGGGGTAGGTTTATTTATTTATTTTTAGAGGATGTACTGGGGATTGAACCCAGGACCTCATGCATGCTAAGCATGCACTCTACCATTTGAGCTATACCCTCCCCACGCTCTCCTTGTTTTTTAATGTCATTGTTAAACTTGCTCATTCTGTGGAAAAAATATGAGCAATTGTAGTGAGTTTATAATATTTTCCATAAGACATTGCTTATCTCATATGATAATGTTTTTTGAGGGAGAAGAGAGCATTTTCAATGGAGATGATTGTTAATGTTTTTAAGTAAAGTCTTTTGAAAAAAAATGACATTGGAAAAGATGCCTCCCTCACAGAGTCTGACCATCTATTGACAATATAACCAGAGACTGAGAGGAGAATAAAGAACTAGTGGGATAAAGAAAACAGTTACTCTTTAATGTAGCAAATACCTAGCTAACTTCCTCTAATTAGTTGTGCTACTTTGTTAAGTATGTAGCAGAGATACAATGCAATCATATTTCCATTTCTTTTTGCAGTTTAGAGACAGATAGTGTAAAAGATTCTCACAGGGTCCAGAAAGGCCTCCTGGGTCCCTTCTAAACTCACTCCCCTCTATTCCCCTACTTCCTGCTCACCACAAGAGTCCCACCCTTCCTGGATTATACGTGGTCATACTTTCTAGGGCTCTCAAAAGCTCCCATTTTCTCCAAAGTATATTCACCTTTCAGACTGGAATTACTACTACCCAAAAGGACTATGGTAAATCCAACTTCCATGCCATCTAAAGCATCAACTTTAGTCACCATTAATAACTTAAAATCATGAAAGAGTTGTTAAAGAAAACAATCTTTCTCAGGTTTAAATTCAGAAAAGTCTCTTTCTGAATGCTAATATTTCATATGTTGAGCAGATTAAAGAAACAGCACTCATCAAGGCAAACTAATGCAACTATTAACATTAAACATGTAAGGCTTGACTCACAGACATAGAAAACAAACGTGGTTACCAGTGGGAAAGTGGGTGGGAAGGAATAAATTGGGAGTTCAAGATTTGCAGATACTAGTTAATATATATAAAATAGATAAGCAAGTTTATACTGTGTAGCACAGAGAACCATATTCAATATCTTGTAGTAACTTATGGTGAAAAAGACTCTTAAAACAAATATATGTTCATATATGACTGAAGCATTATGCTGTACACCAGAAATTAACACATTGTGAACTGACTATACTTCAATTATACATATATAATTTTTATGTATATAACTTTTGTGTATATATAATTGATATATCAATTATATATATTTGCAAAAAAAAAGTATGTCTTGTGTAATATAATAAGATGAAAATTCACGTGTCTCCCATTTTACTTTTTTAGTGGAGGAAACAATTTTCCTGCCTCAGATGAACTGTCGGCAAGCTCTGTGAATGTACAGCTCAGTCCAAGATAAACAGGTAAGATATATTCCCCCTTTAGTGTCTCTGGGTTTTGGTTGTTCAGCTGAAGAGAGTATGATTGCAGTTAACTCCATTAATCTCGTCTGCCACTTACTAACTGGTATTTCAGACCATACCAGGGTAAAGGCAGGGAGAAGCCTGGTGAAAGTCCACATGTTCTTTTTACTTGTCTACCAGCAGTCAGCTTGAAGAAGGATAATATAAAAATGTCAATCATTAGTTTGTAATACTCTTTTGAAGTATGCCTAATATTTATTGAATAAAAAATTTAAACAGATTATTTCAAAGGATTAATTGTTCCAAACATTTTATTAAAAAAAAAGTTTCCTCATACATTTAACAAATTCTTTCCTTATTTTACTGTCCTCCATGCAACCATTATCAACTTAAAGAGTTACTTTCTCTGAGACTCTTTACCCTTACGTGAAACTTACTGGCATGTGGCCTGTGAGGAGCTGAGAGATGACTTGTCTGATTGAAGAAACAGACAGGACTCAGCAAATCATAGTCAAGTGGAACCAAATCATGGAGCATCTCAGAAAAGGGAAAACAGCTCAGATTTAACAGGCAGGCAAAGAGAAGCCGTTTTATACATTCAAAGCAGGAAAAAGTTCAATCTTCTTTAGTAAACAGAACTCATTTTTGAGCAGTTATCCCTTTCATACTTAGGAAAATTTACACTCAGTAATGATGTTAAAGTTGTATTAAAACAAAGATGTTGTAGTATTTAAAAAGTACTGGAAAGAAATCAAAGACCTTTTATTAATAATTTGGTATGATACCTAGTCAAAATATTAAAAGATGTTATGATAAGAAGTAATTTATAGAAGGTAAGTGCAATGCCCTGATGTTGATTATAAAACATATGAATTATAAAATCTATTTTTTCTTTTCTATTATACTAATGTTTCAAAGATACAGAAGCTATATTTATAAGTTATAAGGAATAATTATGAATCTGTTCCTACAATTAAATAAGCTTCTCCTGGCTCCTATTTTTCTGTGACTATAAAGCACATATAAATCTACATAGTAATTTACTGTACCCAGGAAAACTAATACTCACACAGACACGTACATCTATATAATTCAGTTCCGACATCTCATGTTGTATTTGTTTTCTTTCCAAAACCTTGCCAATGATAAGATTAATATTTTTTAAGAATCTATAGGAAAATTTGAAAGAGTTTCATCCTTCAGAGTTATTGTCCCTCATTCTTTGTGTCCTGTTAAAAGGAAGTCCAATTTTATATCTAAAAGAGACCCTGAATAGAATAGTACCATTTCAATTTGTGCTTGATTTTTTTGTTTGTGTGTATAATGGCTACTTGTTTATTTAATTGATTTTCATTATTAAAAAGTATTGTGATGTGAATGTTCCAGCAAAGGATAAAGAGAAAATTGTGGCTCATTCCTGGAATATGTTTTCACAATTCCTGGAATTGTTTGAGATCCATTGCAGAAGTCAAGTGGTTAGCCTTATACGTCCATGTTTACAACAGAGAAGACAAAAAGTCTGTGGGTACAGTAATGGGTCCAGGCAGAGCAGGAGATCTAACGGTGGCGAGATGAACCATTCATTTTGGTTGGTTCTCTTTCCCTCGGAAATAAATCAAGGACACCATCTGTGAGAATGAAAGGAAAGGGCTGAGGTGGAGACATAAAGAGACAAATAGTGAAGAGACAAATGCTTTTTGAAAATGGAAGAGTGTTTTAACTAGAGAAAATTAGAAGTCTCCTCTATGCGTGATGAGAAGTTGTGGTGATAGATTTATATGTAAGTAAGTCAGAATGGTCACCATTTCACCTTAAAATGCTCAAACATGGACACTGAGTATGTAGAGGTCACTTTCAAGATAAATGTAACAGAGAGAGAGATAGACAAGGGAGTTGAAGTTATGGGCAAAGGCATGATTGATTTTAGGAGCCTTGGAATCCTAGATGAAAAAGGAGGAATGTGGAGCTGTGAGAGGGAGATGGGCAGGCTCCATGGACTGGAGGCCCTTGTGGGACAAATAATTTTTATAAATTTGTTATTTGAATTAAGTTTAGCATTTTATTTTAATTTTACCGACTTTTAGCTATGACTGCATTAACTTTTTATTTTATTTTTAGTGATTGCTTTAATGATTGTACTATGCATTCTTAACTTGTCAGAGTCCATTTAAAGTTCCTGTTATACTATTTTATATAAAATAGAAAAAACTGAAACAGAGTAGTTACAGCTCTCCCACCATTTGTGTGTGTGTGTGTATATTAACCACTGTTGCTTTAAATAATTATATAATTTTAAAAATTAAGACAAAAATATGTATTAAAAGTACTTTCCCACATTTTCCCTTTTTGATGCTCTTTATTCTTGGCTACAAATCTGAGTTTTCATCCGATGTCAGTATTAGTCATACTAAAGAACTTCTTTTTGGTGGGGGGAGGTAATTAGGTTTACTTATATATTTATTAGAGGAGCTACTGGGGATTGAACCCAGGACCTCATGCATACTAAGCATGTGCTCTACCACTCGAGCTATACTCTCCCCGCCTTAAGAACTTCTTTTAATGTTTCTTGAAGTACAGATCTGTTGGTAAAAGTGTTTCCCAATTTTTATCTTTAAAATGGCATTTTACTTTGCTTTGGAAGAATATTTCTTATGGATGGTGTTTGTTTGATTCTTTTCGGAACCTTACAAATATTGTTGCATTGTCTTCTGGTCTTCGTTTCTGCTGAGAAGGCAGGAGTGGTTTGTATCATGAAGCTTCTATATGTCATCTGTCAGTTTTGTTCTTGCTGATTTCAGAACTGTTTTCTTCCTTCCTGTATTTTAGTAGTTGAACTATTACATGTATGAGAGTAGTTTTCTTTCTATTTATCTTTATTGGGGTTTGGTTGGAAAGTTTATGGTTTTCCTCAAATTTGAATTTCAATTTTAATTTTTTTAATTGCTTAGACTTTTTTTTTTTTTTTTTAAGTTACTCTAAGGTTTTATATGCTAATTCCAGTATCTGGAACTTCCTCTGGTTGGCTTCCATTGAAAGTCACCTATCTAACATCCCGAAACTGCAGTGTGTGGGTAATGCTAGAAGTACACAAGGATCACTCTAAAAGACTTTGGAAAGCAGTGCCCTGGACATTTGCTGATAAAGAACATAATTTACACTAGTGTTGAGGAGTTGAGGAGTTGAGGGGTTTGGATTATCAGAGAAGAGTGGGATTATTTGAAGACATGTAAGGGAAACTTAGATTAGTCCTCTTGATATTGAGGAGAAATTTGGATTTTCAGGGCTAATTATCAGTTCTTTCACTCAATTGCATTTTTATCCAATGTTTATAATTTAGAAAACGTACTATTATAATTCCCAATGACTGACTGACTTCATGGCATGGAAATTATGACCACATTGTCTGACTTAGTCACTAAAGCATTTGAATTCTTAAGCAACAAAGACTTTACTCTGATGTAATTGCCTTTAGTGGGAAAGAAAAGGCAACTTTGTGGGAGAAGCTTTGTTTTCAAATAAAACCAAAGTAATTTACTTTGAGAAAGTTATTTACCAACATATATTTGAACAGCTTCAAAAGTACAATTCAGAGCATATTTTGATGGAAAAGATTAAATGATTTTTGATCTTTTAAGTAGATAAAGTTCAAGTAATTAACTTACCTAATTTAGCTGTTGTCATTTTCCTTGGGAACTTTGCAATCTTGTCTTTAGAGAGGGAAATAGATTTCTATACTTTTTTCTTCTTTCAAGGTCAGCTGTTATAAAAATTACATAAAAATATCTATGTGTGAGAGAGAGAGCACATTTGATTTCAGCCCATGAATAGAATTTTATTATATTTCAAATACTGAAACATTTAATAAAACATACAGTCATATTTTTATAATATAGAAGTTAATTTTATGAGGGAGATGTTATGCTTAAATCTGGAGAAGATCATTAAAATTTGATGTATATGCTTCCAACTTTATAAAGTATACAAACGTGTGTACAGTTGTGAACTTTTAACAGGGCATATGTCTGTTAATATAATACACAAAAACAATAAACTATTTTGTACAAATGTATGAAAAGATAAGTTCCTTACATTTGAGAGTAGAAAACAGATGAAATTTCAAGCCATAATTGCCTAATTAATGAAAGAAAAATTATTTTTTTAAAAATTAACATTATTCCCATTTACCGATGTGTTTTATGTCTGTTTCTAGTTAGAAGTGTGCATGCTTGCAGATAGTATTATCAATGTATACCTATTTTATCACTAAACATTTGTGGCTTTAATTATAACACAATGAATCTTCTCTCATCTGAGAAGTGCTGGTGCAATATTTCTCAGTACTTACCTTGTACACCATAACAAAGAAACAAAATTAAACACTCCAAACCTTTAGATTTTACTTAAAGAATCTACTCTAAGTCACGCCATTTAAACAATTGGGAAATTGGAAATAGATGCTGTAAAAGTGGGCAAAGTCAGTTGTTAACCATTTGAATGAAACAAAATGAATGGTATTATTAACATGTTTTAATGCTCATCAGAGACAAGAGAGAGATTGAAAATATTTAACAGCTAGTCTGACAAAGGCACCAGCCAATATGAATCAATCTACCTGATTGGCACTACTGTGGCGAACAAGAGGAGGAAAGCCCTACGAGGAACCAAGAAAAAAAGAGGGACAATTGAGTCATCGAAGGTGAAAGCAACTGAATTGTATAGTGTTAATTGCTTTACTATCAGGACTTAAAAGGCAGTGCACAATCTTTACCATATCATCCATCAAAGACTGGCAGTAGAGAGGTGGAATGTATGAAAATTAAAAACCTGTTTGTTACCAGAAATCTGCAGGCCTGAACAACATCCATCAAAAGCAGAGAGATACAGGAAGGGTAAGCTGGAGTTGGCAGAAATAAATATCTGCACAGATTATTAATGTTTGTTGTTAAATATGAAAGCAATTCTATTTATTTTCCTTAATATTTAATTTTTTGTTAGTTGAGAACAGCAAATATAAAAAGATAGGGATGTTCATTGAAAATTTGTATTTTAAATATAAAAAAAATAAGTTGTCTATAAAACATGTCTTGACTAAAGAAAAAAGTGCCATGAAATAGTCATTCATATTTCAGGAAATCATAGAAATAACAAGTGCCTCTTCTTTTTCTTTTCAAAAAATTGCTCTTGATTTTACTAGACTTAAATTTAAACTTTTTGATTGCTTTTGTTTTGAGAACTAGGACCATAATATGGATTTGACATCTTGCTCAAGACATTCAACTTTCTCCCATAAATGGAGGCAATTGAAGAGCAAAGTGATCCTGTAGTAATTTGAAACTAATGAATTGGGGAGGAAGAGAGATGGAAAGGACTGCAAATTGAAAGATAAAGGACTTGAGACAGGTGAACGATTTGTCACCTTTATTTCTGTTTTCATCACAGATGTAGCCTCTCACCTCTATAGGAAGTTTAATGATGAACTGAAATGAAATACTAATGAAATAAAAGCAAGTGAGAAAACACATACGCACACACACACGCGCACACACCGCTTTCATTTGACTAACAGAAGTTCAGCATCCCTTTATAAATTGGTACCAAAATCTAAAGGCAGAATTCTTACAAAGAAAAGCTGTACAAATTTGACCTAGCCATCATTTTCATATGAATAAATGATGCTAATGCACCCTTGGTAGTTTTTGAATCCTGTCTTACGTATGAATGATTCTATAACAGAATTATGTGAACATATACATGATTCTGTAGCAGAATTATATGTGGCATCATTAGACCTTAATATCTGTCACTAATCTATATGCTACACTGTTCAAATTATCTGCAAAGTAGTATTGTATGTGAACGTGAAACAGAGGACAGATCTCCAGTAAGAAAAAGCAAATCTGTAATATTGGAGACAGTATTTTGAAAAGATCCTGTTGAGGGAAACTTATACTTCCTCCGTGTAAAGAGAAATTAAAGCATTTATCTAGAACACTCTCCCTGTGTTAAGACAGCTCCCCGAACTTCAGGAAGTAATCCAGTGTCAACAAAGAACACTAAATCACAATCTTTTTCATGTGTACACTGAATACTTCACAGAGATGATTTAATATAATTGGATATACAGCAGCATTATTGCCAGTTAATTATTTGAAACTGTGTGTAAAGAAAAAACTCTTGCCTGCCATTCTAATTCTGCAAGGATGAAGCCATTAGCTACTGCAGTTTCCCACCTACAGTGCCCCCTGAGGGGAATTCAGGATGGAGAAAAACAGGAAACATTCTGTGCTTTGGCTATACTGCCCTTTAGACAGTTAGAATGCATATCTCAGAAAAAATTTCCCCAACTAACACCAATTTCTTGCATCTTCCCTTGCATAGGAAAAAAAAACCCACTAAAATTATTAACTTTGAATGTCTGTGTTCTTTGTGACTAGGAATAATCTTTTGATTCTAGACTACATTTTTCCCAACAAAAAGTTCATGTATATCCTGGCTCCTCCTTACTTCTGCAGAGGAGTTCCTCAGAGCTGTCTGAGAAGCTGTCTCCTGGACTACAGCCCTCAGGAAGGTCCCCAAATAAAACTCTCAGTTGGCAAATGTAATATGCAGAAGATAAATAATATTTTTTAAATAGCTTGGAAATGACCTTATGCTCCTTGTTTGAAGTTTTTTTGCAAACTATCTATCTTGTCTGACATGTAGTACGTGCTTAATAAATGTTATTCCCTTCATGTTACCTGCTACAAGTAGTATGAGTCTGCAGCCTCAGGTTGAGTCTTCAGGCTTACGCCCTCACGCTCTTTTCACCTAGTCTGAAGTATTCAGCTTCTCACATCCATTCATCCATGTGTTTATTCAGTAAAATTTATGGAACAATTTATGTGCCTGAGACCATGCAAGCCTCAGAAAATAAAATAAAATAAACTGCTCCCTTTGTCTTGAAGCTCTCATGATCTGATAAAAATCTGAGGGAAAGTTCATTGGTCGCCTTAAGTTACTGTTTTTGTTTATTATTATTACTATTGCTATTTTATTATTTTAAAAAGGAGCTAGGTCATATGCTGAAATTAGGAAGTCCGGAGTTGAGCAGGAGGATTGAGGAGAGTGGTGAAAGTCTGCGGTGGTGTTTACAGGGAGTGAGCGAGGGCTGAACATTAAAAGAAATTATACCTAACAGTGTAGATCCAGGTAGAAAGTATCTTTAAAAAGATTCATTTCTTCAATGTAATAATTTGCATTTACTAGATTATTAATGTCAGACTGGTACAAAATCAGTAGTTTATGTGATTAGTGAATATGGGAATTATATCAGAATTAACAATAAAGCATGTTGATTTTCAAGTGATTTCTCCCCAGACAGGATTAGCCAGCACTGGGCCAACAGAGTTAGAGTATTCAGCAGGCAGAATCCTCACAGGCAGCAGAAACACTTTTAGCACTATTTTGTGGAAAACAATGTCAAGTACCTGCAAATGACCTCCCCTCTAAAATCGGGCACCCCACCTTGTTGGTCTGCGATTTGCATCCTTCGGTGCCCTGCCTCAGTCACTGCCCCCAGCTGAGAGTGTCCCTTCACTTCCTTGTCTAAGGGCTCTAAGAAGAGTGTTGTCTAGGTTTCTACCTGTAATATCTGCTCCAGCATTATCCAACTTCTTGGAGAAGTTGAAGGTACTTCCCCAAAAACCAATTGTGGTTGTTACTAGTGGTGTTTTGGTAGATAATTTTCCTAAGTTTTGTAAGTGTCAGATTTGCTACTCCAATCTTATTTTCCCCATAAGCTTTTCAGCCTGAATAACAGCAGGTCACGTCTGAATTGCACACAGCAGTGACTGAATCAATGCCTCTGGGCTCCTCTGACCCACACTCAGATATGTTTTGGAAGTATCTGCAACTCATTATCTTGCAGATTGGAGTTTGTGACGAAAACCTTGTGAGTGTCACCATTCACCATTCAGCAGATAGATTTAGGATTTTTGACTGGAGCATTTCCAGGCACAGTGGTACGATCCATGCCATTTGAGAAACAGTTATTGAACTGCTATTGATCATTAATTGAAACCACTCGTGTGACTGAAAGATATAAAATAATCTTGTGCATCGATTCTTGGGTAATGTTAGAAAAATGCTGTAACAAGGAGCACAGTTCCCGAAAGAGGAAATGGAAACGGTGTGTATGGGAGTGCACTGCAGGAGGAAGGCAAGGTGGCTCTCCCTGTGAGCTCAGAACCACCTGAGGAGCTGCCTTATCCTGTTGCCACAGTTTTTAGTTCTCAATTTTTCAGGAATTTATTTAACAGTAGAAATACCAACATCCTTAATGTGGAATTAAATTATAAATATAACTATAAATAAATATATACATTTTAAAACCCACAGATGACATTATAATATACTGTTCCTTACTGCACTTCAGAGATATGCTTCTCAAAAGACATCTCTTTTCTCACCTTTTATCATCTCCATGTTCATCCTCAATTCTGTCCTTTCACATGGCTTACTATCATATTCCTCTTTAGCTTGTGAACAATAATGGGATGCCAGAGAAAAAAAAGAAAGTAAGTTTAGTATTTTCCAGTGGAGTTTACAGTACTACCTGCAACAATTGAAATCCACTTGGAAAATATTTTGTCCTATCTCCAGTGCCCCTGTGCACTCATTGTACTCATGCTCTGTTCCAAAATGTCACAACTCTCTGCCCGCCGAAGCAGACTGTTTATAAATTGTTCAGTAGCAATCTGGGGACCTCAGATACATAAACCATCAAGCCTCCTATTAGCTCATTTATTCTTAAACATTTTCTATGTTAGGTGTTGGGAAGACTAAGAGGTTAATGAAAGAAAACATGTATCATTGACATATACATATTGACATATTAACTTACAAACATGATGTGAATTGTAGGCAATAAAACCTGTTTCACCTGCTTGAGTAATCTAGCATTCTGTGACATGCAAAAGCTAATAAATAAGCCATTTAATTTTCTCAAGTTTCTACAGGCACATTGACAAATAGTATTTGCTATTATTTTTTTCTTTTATTTAAAAAAAATTATTTGCATGCAAAATATCAAAGGAGATATCAGAGCTTCACCAAGAATTCATTTTTTTTCTTTCAAAGGGATAAGAGAAAGTAAACAGAACATTTCTTATGATTAAAATTATTACGGATCTAACTGCTTTGATATATAGTTGGGCAGAGAAACAGAATCCCGCCAGATTTGTCAGGATGATAAAGAGTTTTATATGTCAATGATACTTCAACACATCCTGCTACACTGAGAAGAGAGGTATATTTGGGGAGAAAGGAATTTCAAATATTAGGCAAACTCTTAATTGGGCAACAGCAAATTCATTTTTGTATGTAATATTCATAAACTTTTCCAGAAAAGTTAATAGGACAAATGATATATTTATTTGACACAAATTTTTAAAAATATATTACTGTACCTGGAAAAGAAATACAGATCCTTTTTTATGATTCATTTGGCATAGTAAACCACCAAATGTAGTGTAATTTGAAAGTCATTTTATTCTGAGACGTAAACCTCAGAGCATTAGCTATAGGAGAGACATTTTCATTTGAGTCTCTGACTCACTTATATGAGTACTGTTCACAGCACCTAGGAAGCTGATCTCTACATCTGATTCTTTTTATTTTTTATACTTTATAAAATAAAAAAACTTGCATGAAAACATGCATATTTAAAGCAGCTGCAATTTGTCCACTAGTTAACTGCTCCTTTATTGGAGCATGTCTAATATATTTTAGGGAAATATTAATCAATAAAATGGAAAAGAGATTTTTAATGATTTGTCCAAAATATTATGCTTATAGTATGCCAAATTTCTAGAAGATAGTTATAACTTCTAGTTAGTGCCTGTAAACAATTTAACTAATGATTTGTATAAACTTTTATTTTCTTTCTCATGTATGGTAATTATATTATTAATGTGGATTTATGTTATATTGAGACTCAAACTAATCTAACATTTATTTTCTGGGCCTTTTTAAAAAAAAATAGTTGGAAATCAAGACTGAAAATTTTGACCTAAAATGAAAATTTCTTCCCGTCATTTCTTTTTCTATTTACTCTTAATTTTTTAGAGAAGACTTTTGGTTAAAGACTGAAAGCAGCTCACAGTGTTCCTTCAGTAATAGCTTTTCATTGCATTATGCTCCAAACACCACACAATTAACCTATTTAAAGTGACAACTCAAAGCTTTTTTTTTTCTTAAATTCACAGGGTTGTGCAACCATCATCAATATATAACCTCAAAATTTTTTTATGCCCATTAGAGTACCTCCCTTCCCCTACACCCCTGACCCCAGTCCAAGACAACCACTGAGCTCCATAGGTCTGCCTATTAGAACAATTTATATAATTGTAACCTTACAGTAAGTTGTCTTTTGTGATTTGCTTCTCTCATGTAGCATAATGTTTTCAAGTTTCCTCCACATTGTGTTTCATTCATTTTTACTGCTGCTGAATATTCCATTGTATGGAAGTGTTACATTTTATTTATCTGTTCCTCAGTTTACTGTTATGAAGTATGGTGTTATTTTCATGCCTGTGCAAATGTTTGTGTGGATGTATGTCTTCCTTTCTTTGGGTATATACTTCAGTGTGGAATTGCTGGATCATGATAACCCTATGTTTAACGCTATCAGTAACCCTATCAATTTTTGAGAAACCGACTAACTATTCCCCAAAGCAGTTGCACCATTTTGTTTGCATACCAGCAATGTAAAAGGGTCCTAATTTCTCCACATACATTTGCCATCCTCTGTCTTTTCTACTGTCGCCGTCATGGAGGGCGTGAAGTAGTATCTCACTGTAGCTTTGATCTGTATGTCCCTAATGACTAATAATCTTGAGTATCCTTTGATGTGTTTGCTGGCTATTGACATATCTTATTCGGAGAAATGTCTATCCAATTTTTTTGCCAATTTTTTTCTTTAAGTGGGTGTTTGTCTTTATTTGTTTTACTATTGAACTGTTAAAGATTTTTTTAATGTCTTCTGGAAGCAAGTCCCTTTTCAGATGTATGATTTGCAGATATTTTCAAGATACTGTGGATTCTCTTTTCACTTTTTTAATGGTGTCCTTTGAAACACAATAGTTTTGAGTTTTGATATAGCCCAATTAATCTACATTTTTGTTGGTGGTGGTGGTGCTTTTTGTATTGTATCTAAGAAACAATTGCTTAACCTAAAATCACAGAGATTTATTCTTATATTTTCTCCCATTAGTTTTATCATTTAACTCTTACATGTAGGCCTTTTATCTATTTTGAAAAAAAATTTTATATGGTGTTAAATAGGGGTCTCTCTTTGTTCTTCTGCATGTGATTATCTAGTTGTCTCAGTGCCATTTCTTCAAAAGACTAGCCCCTGTGACTTGCAGAATTGTTTAGGAAGATTGCCAAAAATCTGTTGGCTGGCCATAAATTCAACAGTTCAACTCTGAATTTTATTTCACTGATCTATCTTTATGCCAGTATCACACAATCTTGATTATTGTAGGCTTTGTAGTAAACTTGGGGATAGACGTGAGTCCTCCAATTATGTTCTTCTTTCCAGAAATATTTTAGCTATTCTGAGTCTTTGCATTCCCCTCTGAATTTTAGGATCAGCTTGTATGTCTGCAAAAAACAGAACAAAACAAAACAAAAAATCCAGCTAGAATTTTCAATAGGAATTGTGTTGAATCTATAGATCAGCACAGAGAATACTGCCGTCTTAACAATATTAAATCTTTTCATCTTAATTATGGCTGTCATTCCACTTACTTAAGTTTTATTTATTATCTTTCAATGACTTACAGTTTTCAATAGACAAGCAATAATTTGTTAAATTTATAGCTAAGTATTTTATTCTTTTTGATGCTATGGTAAATGGAAATTTTAAAATTCCATTTTGGAATATTTGTTGTCAAAACATACTTTGTACATATATCTCTAAACAGAGACTAAATAATCATATTTGATATGTTAGCAAGTAGAAAAGATAAAGAGTTATTTTCTTTGTTTTAATAGGAGACATGACACCTAGAAAAGGGTAACAGTGTCAGTTTAATCCCAGGTCAAGATTTTTATTTATTCAATTGTTTTAGCTTAAGTCTCTCTTAGTACTAAATAGCATCACTTCTCAGTCATTGTAAGTCACATGAAGGTGACAGAAATATCTAGTGCATGCTAGAACAGAGAAAGTAAAAGAAGGAGAGATTAAAGATATCCAAGAGTCAAAAGGTTTTCCCCTTAATAAAATAACAAAATTCCCATCCTGTGTTTGTCATAACATGTCCACACTCCATGCTACATGATGAAGGTAAACAGGTACCATTTATTTAAACATAATTGAAAACTAGATTATAATAAATCAAATTAAACAAATTCTCAAGCTATAGGGATGGCTACTCAACAAGGGACTCTAATTTTTGTGTTTTCTAAATAATTTTTCTTTTGCTTATCTAGTTATTTTCTCCTTTGTTTCTAGTGGTGGATATTTATCAACATTTCAAAGTGAAAATTGTAATGAAACAATAATTAAAACCATCTGTTACTAGCAGAGGAAAAACCAGATGGAAGATTGGAATAAAGTAGCCCCAAAGAACACTATTATATAGAAAAATTCACTATGACAAGGGCGAGGTAAAAATGAAATTATTAAGATAAAGTAGGGTTATTTAATACACAGGTTTGAGATGTTTGGTTAAAATTAAGAAAATAATAGATTTAGTACATACCTGTCAGCATACTACAAAATAAGGAGCAGATGAATTAATTAGAGTAAAAATATGACATTCATTACTATAAAATGATAAAATGGCCAAGTATAAAGCTGAATATAAAGACTAAGGGAAAAAACACCATTTTCTAAAATTGAGAAAAATTCAAGAAATTTTTAACAAAGAAATCTGGAACCATAAAAATATGAGTTCTGCTTTTCCTCCAATTTTTCCATAACAATAGCAATGAGAAAACAGAGGAAATATTTATCTCAAATATATTCATTTTTCAATGAGCTTACAACTAATAAGAAAAAAATAAGACTCCTGAACAGATTGGAAAAAAAGCAAAATTACTTAGTTTACAAAAGAACAATATAAAGGATAATAAGTGCTTAAAATAATTTTGACTGTAAAACATTTCAAGAAATAGAAAAAAAAAAACAAGATGAAGTCTCATTTATTTGTTCTATTAACTAAGCAATTATATGTAGAAAAATTATTATACCCAGTATTGATGTCTGTTTTACAATGTTATAAAATTATAAAATGTTTCAGAATATAAATATAGGAACATACAGGGAGTCATAAAAATAGTCTTTTCTTTTTATAGAGTAATTAGTAGAATGAAAATTGCTCAAAAGAGGGAAATTATTCTGAATGTTATCATTGTAGTCTTTAATAATTAAAGAAGCAATCATAAAACAGGCATATATCCACTCAGATGAAAATTATGAATACCTATTAATTACATAATGATAACAGCAATGATGTTAAATATGTATAGGTATACTGTAATTAAAAGATACAAAAATCTAAAAAAGATATGAAAGTTTAGGTCTTGAAAATATTTTTAAATGCCTATACAGTGGGTCTTGAAATTCTTAACACATTTTAGCAAATCAAATCCAATAATACATAAAAATATAAAACATCATGATGAAATATGGCTTGTTTCTGGAATGCAAGATTGACTTAACATGCTTAAATTTAATTCAATGGAATTTACCCATATTAAGAGACTGAAAATAGCTCAGAAATGCTATTACATACCTATTTGAATATCTACAATTTAAAAGATTGACCATGGCAATTGTTTATGAAACTGTATGAATATATACAGTTTATGAAGACATGGGTCAGATGGAAAGCTAATACATTGCAGATAGGAATGTAAAATGGTAAAACCATTTTGGAAAATAGTTTTCTACTTTCTTAAAATGTTAAACATATACCTGCCATAAGATCTAGCCATTACCCTCTAGGTATTTTTCCAAAGAGATAAAAAAGCACATGTCTGTGTGTGCAGACAATGGAATTTTATTCAGTGCTACAAAAAAAAAAATGAGCTATCAAACTATTAAAGGACATGGAGAAAACTTAAATGCATGTTACTAAGAGAAAGCAGCCAATTTGAAAAGCTGGAAGCTACAGTATGGTTCCCATTATATGATATTCTAAGAGACGAAACAACAGAGATAGTGAAAAAAAAAAAATCAGTGCTTTCAAGGGGTTAGGGGAGATGTTGGAATGAACTGGAGGAGCACAGAGGATATTTAGGGCAGTGAAACCACAGTGTATGAAATAATAATGATGAGTATATGCCATTGTATATTTGTCCAAACCCACAGAATGTACAAAACCATGAGGAACCCTAATGTAAGCTGTGGACCTTGGGGGATGATGATGTGTCTCTCGATTCAGTTTCATCAACTGTAACAAATGTCCCACTCTGATGGGGGATGTTAATAATGGGAAAGGCTGTACATTTTTAGGGGCAGGAGTTATATGGGAAATCTATGTACCTTCCTCTCAATTTTGCTATGAACCAGAAGCTGGTCTTAAAAATAAACTTAACATCTCTACAAAGAATTATAGACGAATTATTCCTAGCAGCTTTGTTTGTGGCAACTAAAACTGGAAACAGCACAAATACCTGTCAAGTGGTGAATAGTTAAATCCATAGAATGTACTACACAGTAATATGAACTATTGATATAAGCAACCAAATGTATGTATCTCAAAAAATTATTCTGTGAGAACCCAATCGTCCCGTACCCTCCAAAAATAAATCTAATATGATTTTATTCATATAAAATTCTAAGAAATGCAAATTAGTGGTTGTCTGTGTCTGGGGGTTGAGGGGCCACTGAGAGTGATTATATTTAGGGCACGAGGAAACTTGAGTGACTGATGCATCCACTGTCTGGATTGTGGTTTGCTTCACAGATGTGTGTATATGTGTATATGTACATATGTATACGTTGTTCAGCTTAAATAAATATAGAGTTTTTTTTGCATGTCAGTTATACTTTAGTTAAAAATAAAACAGAATTGGCGGAATGGGGAGAAAAGTAAGTGAGGGAGATTGATAGGTACGAACTTCCAGTGACAAAACAAATGAGTTACAGGGATAAAGTGCACAGCATGTGACATGTAATCAGTAGTTTCTTCGTGTCCATACAAGGTGACAGATGGTAAGTAGACTTCTTGTGGGGAACATTTTGTAATGTATAGAAATAGTGAATCGCTTTGTTGTGCACCTGCAATTAACATAGTGTTGTAGGTCAATTACACTTCAGTTCAAAAATAGAAAATAATTAAAAATAAATTAGAACAAAACAAAAAAAAAACAGTGAGGGACATATGACCATTACTTAATGTTCTAGATTCTGAACTTCCTCTTTGCCTAGAGACCGCTTATGGAGTTAACAAAATTCCTTTTTTTTGGCTCCCAGAATGGAAGCAGCACTAGCCTCTGGTTTCAGGATCTTGAAGTAAACTTGCTGTGTTCTGTGGAGTGTAAGACTCTAGCATTCTCCTTATTCTGCACAGGCCAGATGGCACAGCTGTAAATTAGTAAATGACAAGAAAGCTTGGGAAAGTCTCACCATGGGCATACTGAGCATTAGTCCTCAAAAGGAAAACAGAAAGGTGGGAACGAGCCTTTGTCTGGTACAGTCCTGTTCCTGAAAGTGAGAAAACTGCAACTTGGACACTCACTATTTTAATTAATTCACAGAAATTTGTACAAATGCAGCTGGAACTGGTGAGAGGAATTGGAAGTTGTTCCTTGTTAGTACTGCACACATCCTGTCTCACGATGCAGGGCTTGAGAGAATGACTGCCTAATTGCCCTTCTGCGGGCAGGCGCTGTGGATTGTTGCCTCAGTGAAAAGGAATTGATGATGCTGAATTGCATCAGAAAATGGAAGGGGTTGCAAGTCAGAAGATGCCCTGAAAAAGGAGGTGAAGAACAAACAAAGGAATAGTTGAAGTTATCGATACTGTGTCCAGAGGATAAATGAATGCTTCGTTGATGGGTTTGACCAAGCGCCCTGAACGACAGAGATCAAGTTCATCCATCTCCAGTTCTGAAATCGTCTGACCACTCTCTCATTTTTTGAGCCATGGCCTAGTTCATCAGACTTTGGAAATTATAGATGGCTCTGCCAAGTGAAAATCTGTAGACTGTGGTACAGCCCTGGATGTTACTGGGAAGATCACTGCCTTCTGAAGAACAAGCATTTGATGAAAAAAAATTTGTCTGGTTTTACGAAGTAGAACATGGCTATCAGAGACCCAGCCTTCCTCCCTCTCTTACTTCATGGTAATTCCTGGGGAAGCATCAGGATCTTGGGAAGGCTGTACTTACGTGCCAGGGATCCTATGGTGGAGGGGTCACGTGCTCACCGTATTCTCCCCGCAAAGCAGAGCAAGACTGTGGGTGCAACCCAACTATTGGGCATTCAGTATCACTTTGTATAAAAATAATTCATTCAGAATCAGTGTTCTAAAAGTGTATGTGTTTTTCCATACTTGAAAAATTGAGCTAAACAAGAGGAAATATTTAATTGCATAACTTTTGGCATAAGTCTATTAAAGGTACAGAAAAACATTTGTCACTTTCTCTGATCTTGTACTTATTATCATTGCACTCATAATAAGGAACAATATGAAACTTTAAAAAAGGTATAACAGGAGAGTTCTCACAAATTAGCTATTGCTGTTACCAAGTATTTCAATTGTATTTCCCATACACTCAAACTGAAATAATTGTTTATTTCAATAACATGATTTAGTAATGTCTTATGATTGTTTTATTGATTTAAAAAAATGTTCCTGTAAAATTGAATACCAGTCAGACTTTACTTGCTAATTATAAGCTTAAATTTCTTGGCAACTTAAAGAATTAAAATTATATCATGCTTTCCTTAAAGTCTTTGAAATTGAATTTATAATCGATAGATACCTTTGTAAAATGTGTGAATCACTGATGTAAGGCTGTGTATAAATAGTGTTCTGCATACAGTTATATGGTAAAATAACAAAATAAAAATAAGATACATTATGTCTCACTCTTAAACATTGGTTTAAACATACGAAATTTAACATTGATCTATTACAAATCAATAAATTCAATAGTAGATTTAGATAAAATCTAAATTGTTTTAACTGGTCAAAATAATCTAAACTTCACATAATGAGAAAACATTATTATATAGACTATTTGAAAAATTAATAGAAGCATATGATTACTCTTCCATTGTAAAACATGAATTTCCCCTCTAAATAACTTAAAATATTTCGTATTTTGGGAGAGTTTTCATTTTATTTATGGACTACGTATCGAAATTATAAAAGGATACATACAAGAAGAATTTTCCATCTTCCTGCTATTGTAGACCCAACTAGTGAAGCATTTAGTAGACAGATACAAATAACAACAAAGAGACAAAATGATCCTTTAAAACCACAGAAACTAATAGACTCTGGGGAGACAATGCAGAGCAGTCAAAACCTCAACCACTCAGTCACTGTGCACACATCTCCCCACTGCCCAATACAGCTGCTCCCAGAGTCACAGCAAATGCAGCGGCTGGACTATTGGTCATTCCTCTATCGTACAGATATCCCTTTCTGTTAAGTCAACAGATTGGCCATGCTGCACTAAAAATTAATAAATAAACAAAAACTAAAGAACAAAATTTTTGGTAAGGCATTCAACCCTCACTAATTTTTTTTCTGCCTCTTGTACCATCAGGCTTTTGCTTAAGTATAGGTGTAGTATCAGTATTTAGATTCCTCCATGTAAACTTAATACTGGTATGTTTGAGTAGAAGAGATAGATAATTTGTCATTTAATATTTAATGAATTCCCATCCTATTATGTAAAGCACAGATATATATATATATATATATATATATATATATGAAAAAACTGATGTCAAAGGTTTATATAAAAAAAAACATAAATTAGTCCATAATGAGTCCAAGACAGAGCTGTATAAAAAGAAGCAGATATTGTGATAATAAGTGAAGAATATGTACATATGTCTTTAGGTATTTATACATATAGGTATATGAATATGTTTAAATGCATCTTACATATATGATCAATAATGAAAAATTAAAACTCTGAGAATATATTTCATTCTATTCACTGATTAGAGCAAAACCTATTCTTATGGTTTAAAATATATATCAAATCCACCCTCAATGACTATAAGTTTATTTATTTTAAACATTTTTAAGAGAAATCACAAAATTATTTTATGAGACAGTATTCCATCCTAAGCCACCGTTTAGTGACTTAGCCCTGTGATTTGCATATTTCATATCACAAAATATCAAAGGAAAACATAGCATGGTCACTGAGCTAGCTACCCAGAAATTTAACTTCTGTATTCTCTTTGAACAGTGTTACTTGCTGTTTTCCTTTGTAGCAATTTCCGTGAAGGGTTATTTTTTTTTTTTTAATAAATAAGAATTTTTAAAAGGATGTTAATTACTTCCAAAGAGGAAAAACAAATATTAAAGGAGTTTAGCTACTCCCACTGAATTTTTAGACATGAAAAATCCAAGTGGTATTTTGGGAAGACAGCCAATATGTGTTATAAAGAAAATGGGAATAATTAAACAGAAGAAAGACCTATTAAATGATGGATCATATGAATGACCTACATAAATATGCTGTAGCATTCTAAGAGCATGAGTTAAATTCTTGGGTTTTATAATATTTCTGATTATTGCTTCTTTTTTGATAAAACAAAACAAAATTTGATTATATAATAATGTTTAGATTTCAGTAGTGGGATTCCACATTGTTAGTTGGATTTCACATTTTATAAGATGAAAATTTATCGGAAACTCTTCGCTAATAACTGCAGCTCTGCGACAGAATACATCTTCCCCTTAATTACACTCACCACGAGCTGTGCTTTTAGTCCGCAAAGCAAGTGTCACAAATCTATTTCTAAGGCTGCATTGTTTTGAGCCTCGGTTCCTGTGTTCACATTGATGACTGTGCTGCTGGAGAACAGGAAGTCCTCCTCCTCTGCTGCTGCTTGGAATTGCTCTAATTTGTTCTGGTAATGGGCGCCAGATGTCAGAGTATAGAAGGAAGCTGGAGCAGGCAGGAAGATTGCCATTCTGACCTTCTATTGAATTCCAGAGCTCCTGCCCTCTTTTGTCTTCTGTGAAAATCAAATATTCACAAACATACTGAACAAAGTGGGGCAAGCAGCTTCCCTGCTGTGGAAGCTGTCACAGCAGAAGAGAGATGGCTTCTTGGCACTATCCTGGAAGGGCGACACCTGCCAAAGTCCTCTGAGCTGCCTTGTGGGGCCGGTGGGAGGTAGAAAGAGATGGAAAGGGGAGAAAGAAGGAACGTGCATCAGCCACATCCACAGAATCATCTCCCGTGTACTGACGGCTACTTCAAAACTGCATTCTCCCCAGCTGGGTCTTTGGCATGTCCTTTCAGTGAAGATGAAAAATAGGTCTGAGGTGTTGTTTTCCTTTGCCTTTTATTTTTCAGTAACCACAGGGCTAAACTTTCTTTGCTTGTATAATGCATATCTAATTTATTGCATTTGTCACTCCATTTGTCTTGGTAAAGTAGGTTTAAATCTGAAAAAGTCTCTGCAGAGTAAATCAAAGTGAATTTAGTCAGATGCCTGCTGCTGTTGATAAGAGTACAAACTGGTGATAAAGTCGATCAACTAGTACGGGATTTACATGTCTGAACGTTTAAATCACTTTTTTGTAAACTGATTTTCTACAGGTTCACAGGGTTCCATGCAACTCATTTTCTATTTGTAATGAGGTTTGTATTCCCCAAATTGTCAAATTTTTGTTGATTTTCTGCACAAAAGGGGGATTTTTGTTTCCAAGTTGTGTTCCTACAGGAAGTGTCTTTGTTTTCTTTTGTAAAGTTATAGTTAGGGGAGAGAAATACCATCCTTTACTGAGGGGAAAAAATGCATTTTGTTTTCCCAGGAAAAGTAGGGTATGATAGAGAAAAGCAATTAATTTTTTTGTTCTGTTTAACAACTCTTTGTCTTTCAAGCAGCACATAAGAAAATTTGAAAATTTAAATAAAGATCTAAAATTATTTTTAAATTGTAACTATTCATTATTTGCCTAGTAGAGCTGGGGAGTTTTAAAATTCTAAAATTTAAAATCAGTAAGAAATGTGAGCCTCTGGAAAGTCCAATTATCCTTATTGGCATCCCTAATTCTGATTATTGATAATGTGTATATATATGTTCACTTACTTAGTTTACCCCCACAGTATCCAGAAGCACCTTCTTTAGTTTGTCCAGAACCATCCTGTAAGAAACTGAGCCGTGTGCACGGCAGAGTGATGGGGTGACGGGGCTGTCTCAGAATAGGGGCAGGAGCCAGAACAGTTCTCAGTGATGGAGGTTCTTCCCTTTGCCAGTGTAACTTGTTTGATCTCTTTCTTGCTTGTCTTCTCATCTTTAAAATAGGATTAGTATTTCCTGTTTTGTAAATATTTTACATGATATATTTGAGAAGACACCTGAAACACAACAAATGCTCTAATAAATTTTATTGGAAAATATATTGTATTTTAGTGCATTAGATTAGCAATCTCAGACCACTAACTGGATTTGTACTATTAATTTTGTATAGTTTATAAAGGTTTTTGCTGGCTGTAAATGTTACATATATAATTACTTATGAAAAATGATATAGTGTTACACCATTTCTTGACATCTCTTAAGGTATGTTTAACAGAATCCACTTAAATGCCCACACCCAGAGCCTACATTATCTCTTTGGAATGCAATCATACGACTATGAGAATCCTCCAAATTTAATAGCTGACAGAGCTTTCTAGACCCAAAGATTTTAATCATTCTAGCAATAAGGGAAAATCAGCTGGAATAAAGTAACACTGTGGTGTTTCTTCATAGGCTCTGGTTTGGACTGTTCGGTTCTCCCTGACTCTTCTGCACAAACACCACAGCACTGGTGGACTGACTCTTCCCCGCTCCCTGTTTTCGGGCTTTGGCAGTACTAGGTATTGATTGAGCAACTGGTCCTCATCATCCTGGATTTGAGGTTCATTTTTTAACTTTACTCTCAGGTAATGACAATGCTAATCATCCTCTCCCTGTGAGAGATCTTGCTGTTCCAGGGTTCTCTGCCTGCAGCAAACGGACCAACTTCCAGTAGCCCTAATGTTCGCTTTTATAAAGAGAATATCCATGTAGTAGATATGATTTTACTGTTTTCCTTCCCATTAACAGTCAGTTCTGCAGGGAACAGGAGAGCCAGAGGAAAAGACTGTCTCAATGTAATAAATTTGTTAGAACTTAATAACTACATTTGGAGAGACGCCATAGATCTTTAGGGTTGTTTATACATAATGTAATGCACAGATTTACAGAAATACTCAGGGTAGTCATTCCACTTGGTAGTGTCTTGGGTAATTTTTAAAGTGACATCAGGCCGTTGTGGTAAAGGAAGCATTTGGGAGTCGGCAGAAGTTCTTTCGTTTGGAAAGAAGACGTTTATTTATTGCCTGCCTGATTCTCCAGGTGCTACTTAGCTCAAATAGCAATCCTAAAATGAAAATTTCGACTAGAAAATATTGACCATTGTTCTTCTTCCCTCTCTCCTTATAGTCCTTTATCTCTCAGCTAATTGAAAAACAGAGAGCAGATATGGAACGTGAGCAGTAAAAATAGCTCATATACAGAATTATAACTGCATAGCACTGACAAAAACATAGCAGTTTCTTCTGCTTCAGCTTGCTCTGGTTAAGCACAGAGAGATCAACCGTTAACACTGATTCCTGAGTTCTAAAAAGGGATGAGAATACTTTATTAAAAAATATAGTCACTAATTAAAATGGAAGAACATACCATATTATGTGTCTGAGAGCTGCCTAATTCAGGAATTCTTTAAATGATGTACATAACAGAAGACACAGGTAGAGATGAATAATGTGATGGAAATGAACTGCTCCTACACAAAATCCTGGGTAGTGGAATGAACAGTGAGCTTTGGATCCTGGGCTTAAAGCATGTGCTCTTGAGCACATTACTTGGTCTCTGGCAAAAGTTTCTTCATATGGAAAATGAGAATGTTCATCACCATTCTGCCCTTCTCACACAATTTGTTAGTATCAATGCACACAATGAATGCCAAAACTTTTAACATTTTTAAAAGAATGTGTTTAGTTTCTATAGCAATACTAGTTTTATATAGGGGGATATTTTCTTTGTGGATGAGATTGAGGTATTGCACCTGTCAACTAATTTACAATTAAAAATGTCACAGGGAAAACTTTTGTCAGATAATCAGTAAATAATGAAAGTATTTTTCTCCACTTCTAGTGGGAAAAATATTCCCTAGCTAATCTGCCCTTAACGATTACTGTGTTTTATTTTATAGAATACATTTTTTTATAAACCTTGTTTCTCATTGCCCTTGAAAGGTCTTACTGCCATCTGTTATTTTTTTTTCTGAAGGCAGAAGTATTCTTATGATTTGAGGTCTTTCTCTAAATGAACACACATACAGAAACCTCTCTCACTGCAAAGCAATGATGGAGGAAATTAACACGATTGGATAAAGGCTCTTTTCCCCCATCTTAGAAGGCTTTGTTGTAATGTGCTTTCATTGTTATGAAGGGTTAGAATCACCTATTAACATTTACTAATAATAGTTTTGTCAGTAGTTTATCAATCAAGTGGATAAGGCATTAATATAAAATCAAGCAATAATTCAATGTTGCATTTTGCCAGCCGTTTTTACTGTAAAACAAATGTGTGGTCTTGTTGGAAGATGTGAATAACAGGCCTGTCCTTATGACCACAGGACAGGCCCATGACACTGGTTAGCTAACAATAACACTTCTCCCTCCCCGTTGCCGCTGAAATAAACCCAAAATGAGTGTGTGACAGCTGCATTCCTTTTCCTGAATTTTCTGTAAAAAAAAAAAAAATCATTATAACTTTCTCACGATGACCTTGGAAAGTTAACATAGCAATTGTTTGTGGCAATATTCACTAACCTTCTCATATACTCATATACACAAAAATACACATAAACCTGCCTGCAGCAAAAGAGGTCAAGGATAATGTCCATGGAAACAGAAATAAAAAAGGGAGTTCTAGCTTCGATTCCCAACGCAAGGCTAACTTCACCTCTGCCCTTCCCTTAAAAAAAAAAAAAATTAATCTTATCCTAGTTGGCTTTTAATCACTAGCAAAGGAAATCCTGAATGGTGTAATTCTACACAAGAAACTCCACCGGATGCTTAGATAAACAAATATAAAATATAAGGACTGACTTCTAGGTGTTGTGCTAATCAGAGCAGTTGTTTTACAAAGATGTATGTGTGCATGTTCTGGTGTAAGAGATAAAGGGGAGAAATTTCACAGTGATCCTGAGGAATTAGAGAAAATACTGAGACAGTCAGAAGCCTCTGTGGAAAACATAGGATTCGATTTAAGCTGAGAAGATGGTAAACATTAAGATTGGATTAAAAGGAGAGTCATCTTATTCTTGAAGCCATGACAGTTAGGAACGTATTCTAATAAGAGTAGAGGATTAGGTACGCTTCACAAAAAGCCATGACAACCCTGGCATCTGCCACCATAAGGAAAGCCTGATAGAAAAAAAAAAAATATTCTTACACAAATTTGAGGTCAGTAGGACACTTCCTTAGGAAAGATCAGTCTCTGTGGGGACCTGAGGCTCTCAGCACAGCCAGAGAGCTGCGGGTATTCACTTCAATCCAGAGAGAAAAGGCAGAGAAGACTCTCTTCTGGGCAGGTACTGACCGGGAAGGCACTTGGACAATCTTGGCTGTCCTCGAGCATGGATACAAGCCAAGCTTGCTGTACCAAAGGGCATCCAAGAGCACCATGGTACAAGGCCAGAGAGCAGGCAGAAGGTGATGTGCGTTGACTGGAGTGAGCTAATCAGGACTGAGGGACCCAGGTGGAACCAGGCATGTGGGGCTCCAGCTGTGTGAGTGGGGCTCCAGAATGAGACTAGCTCTTTTGGTTAGTCATGGTTACTCCACCGAATTGTTGAGTGTCAACAAATCATTTAAACTCATATCCCGCATTTCAAATCTGAGATTCTGAACCTTGTGTTATCTCAAATAGATATACTTGTAGTGTTTGAAAATATTAAAATTTCTCTGTTATATTCCTGTTTGGGAATATGGGCATGTCTACTTATCAACATGATATGTATACATATAATAGGTGTGTAAATATATAGACAAAGTCTGGAAGTCTTTATAAAAATATTAATAGTAGTTACTTATGAACTGGGATTTGGGGTTATTTGTACTGTATTCGTCATAGTTTTCTGTACAAGGTAAATGTTTACAATAAATATAGTTTATGCTTATAATCAGAAAATACATTTTTTTCTCAAATCGAGAAATAAAATTATTTTTGGTGACCATAATTAGAATTAATGCTGTGTACTTGGATATCTTAAGTTTGCATTCATCCATAGCTATTTTTTTCCCAATAACTTTAGAGTAGGGATTCTCCAATATCCACAGTAACAATATATCTAAAACTCCAGAATGTTATCAAGCACTGAGTAAGTTCTGAGTAAGTTCAATTGACTCTAATTCCAAATCAAACTGTATTTTCAGATAAAACTAGTTGCTTTTTCTCCCAATTTTAGGTTGATAGCTTGAAATTGCATAATCAAAATTGATATGTCCAAAATACACGGAGTCCATTTATCTCTCCTGTGTTACTTCACACAAAATTATCCCTCCCAGTCCTCTCTGCAGCAATGACTAACATCTGGAACAGGCTTTCTCTGTCTTTCTGCTTTATTGGAGCTGCCATTTCAAATCCCATCTAAAACCACATCTTTTTCTTTCGACTTCTGTTATTGCATTCCATAATTGCATTATTTAACTCTGTCAAATGTATGGGGATACAGTTTTCTATGAAAATGGCTTGTGCACAAATACAATGCAGTAGCACACTATTTTGAAGTTAATTTCCTAGAAATGATTGCCCCTGGGTTAGAAATAGTCTGTGTTTGTTGGTATTCAGTAAATCAGCTATATACATCAAGGCAGAGAAAGGAGGGATTTACTCCTTTTTCTTTCCACCTGCCTTTGGAGCTGGGACATTAGTCTTCTCTTGCCCTTGAACTGGAATTTATACCACTGGCTCCCCTGGTTCCCAGGCCTTTGGACCCAGACTGGAATTGTACCACCAGCTTTCCTAGGTCTTTCGCTTACAGATGGCAGACTGTGGGGCCTTGCAGCCTCTGTGATCATGTGGGCCAGTTCCTCATAATAAATCTATAGATAGATAGATAGATAGATAGATAGATAGATAGATAGATAGACAGACAGAGCAAGCTCTCTTTATATCTGTTAAAAAAATAACAACAGGCCCCAAATAGAGTCACTTTGCTAAGTCCCGTGTCATCAAACAAACACATACTATCTAACCTAATTGCAGTTTTAGCCTTGTCCAAGAGTATAACCTTTAACCAGTCAATCTGCAATTACCTGGTCAACACTAGTGAGAAAATCTGCCTAATAGGTCCCCCTGCCCTCAACAAAAGAAGGTGATCTTGCCTGAAAAAATGCACCCTTTGCTAGATATTTCCTTTTCCCACCCTCTTCTGTCTATGAAAGCCTTCCATTTTGAACACCTATTTGGAGCTCCTTTCTTGCTAGGTGGGATGTTGCCTGATTCATGAATTGTTGAATAAAGCCCATTAAATATCTAAATGTATTCAGCTGAATTTCGGGTTTTTTCAAATATTTATATAGATATAGATATATAGGTTATATTTCTCTGAAGAATCTGACCTAATACAGCTTGTCTTAAAACAACAACAACAACAAAACAGAGGGAGAAGATGCTTGTTTAATGAAAAGAAATCTCAGAACAGAAAAACCCCACAGAACTGGGAAGGTATAAACCAAAATGCAAAGGCAGAGCAGGAAGACTATTTGGAACCACTAGAGAGAAAAAATTTTAAAATGCATCAATATGAGCAAGGCAGCTAGAGAAGCAATGAGATTCCTTGTACACAGAGACATCCTTGCCAAAGGATGGCGAGAGATCGCCTGTTCTCTCCTCCCTTTCTACGAGTGCTTTCAAATGTATGACAAACTTTCTCATCCTGACCTACATATTCTACGCTTGCTTGATTTAGGTGTTTTCCACCCCCCCTGCTGTCCATGCTTGAAAGTCAGTATTTTCTTCTGTTTTTTTTTCTCAGTCATTGATTGTTTTCTTCAGCTGTGACAAATCTATTATTTGTTCATTTAAGTTCTGAATTTAAATCGTTGTATTTTCAAATACATCATTTCTAATTCATTTTTTTAATATGTATTCCAGTTTCTTGGTGATTTTGGCATTTTATCATGTATTTTATTCAATATTTAATACAATTTTAAAGGCTTTTGCTAATAAAGACGTAGATTCATTGAGAGTTTGTTTCTATTGTCTTTTTAAAAACATCTTGATTATGTTTTGATTGAATAGTCTCTTAAATGCGAGATCTTTGTACATGAAAGATTTGTAGACTCTAGATGTAGTTACCTTCCTTCAGGGCAGAGCTGACTGACAGGGAGCTTGAGTGGGGATGTGATACTGTGATTTATAAGTAAATATATGTGTTTGATTTTTGTCTACTTTCTGACATTAGAGCTCCTCAATCCCTTGATATTTCCTAATCGATGTAAGCTGTAAAGTTATCTTATTCTGTTAATTAGGCGACTTCTGGACACTGCTTAAGGATGGGAGCTGACTTCTAGTGGAACCAATCATGTGATCTGAGGGTTGCAATTTTCAGTCCCCCCTCCCTCGCACTCCCCCACCAACCTCAGCAATTTCTAAGGAAGAGTGAGGGGCTCGAGACTGACTTCAATCACCAGTGATTTAATCAATCATGCCTATGTGATGAAACCTTCATAAAACCCCAAAAGAATGGGTTCAAAGAGCTTCCTGGTTGGTAAGCAGGTGGAGATTTGGGAGAGTGGTGTGCTCAGAGAGGGCATGGAAGCTCTGGACCCTTTCCTTATACTTTGCCCTATGCACCTCTTCCATCTGGGTCTTCCTGAGTTATATCCTCTTGTAATACATGTGTGAGTAAACATTAAGTAAGTAAACTTTTTCCTGAGTTCTGCGAACCCCTCTAGCAAATTAATTGAACCCAAGGAAAAGGCTTCGGAACTTCTTATTTATAGCTAGTAGGCCAGACATGCAGGGAATAGCCTGGACTTGTGATTGGTATCCTGAGTTGGAAGGAGTCTTCAGAATCTCCAGTTTGTACCAGTGGGTCTGAAGCACAGACGATGATCTGGTTTTGTGACTGGCGTCTGAACTGGAAGGTGATCTTGCAAGACTGAACCCTTATCCTGTGGATTCTGATGCTATTTCCAGGTAGATAGTGTCCGAATTGAGAAGAATTGCTTGGTGGTATGGGGAGAACCCCCCAACACATGTTGGAATTGGGTCCAGAACCCTAACTGGGAACAAATCTCAGTTTATTCAGGGGTTGAGTTTGTTGCTGCCTATTATGCAGTCTTTGTATATATTAACATACCTCTAAGTCACATCGCTCAAAGGTTAGAGCCCTTTCAGAGTACCAACTGAGAATATGGGATAATTGTCAGTGTCCACCTTTCTTAGAAGGTTCTGGATCCAAATTTATTTTTTCAGCACTATGAAATTAAAAATAATTCTCTGATGATTTTCAGCAGCTTTCCTGCTTGGCTTCTTGGCCTCTCCCGTTACACAACTGAAGAATCTCAAATGCCTCCAAGATATCAAATATCAGGTACATTCTCTGAACCTCTCTGCTCTCCATGTTCTTACTCTTTCAAGCCCTACTTGTCTTGGAATCTGTCACTCCAGTGTTTGTCACTACAGCTTGTGAGTTTGCTAAAAGCTCTGCTGGTTTCTCTGCCCCTTGGAAATTACCACCTGACTGACCTTTTGGACTCTCTCCCTTTATGCTATGTATTAGAAAATGCCCTGAAAAAAAGAATTGTACAGAATTCTGGTGTGCTCACCTCACTCGGCTTACTTTTTTCTCCAGAATTTTGATCCCTCAAGTCCTAGATGGCTTCCATCACATTTGCTTTTATTTGATGCATTTATCTAGCTTTTATAATGGTTCTCAGAAGAGCTACTCCCATCATCGCCAGTGGTACACTAGACTAAAGTAATTATTGCCTGTGTTTTTAATAAGAAAGGTATTAGCAAAATTCCTATCCTCCAATTTCAGTTTGAAGCAAAATAAAGTAGCAATATGAAAATCAAATAGTAGCTAAATGAAATCTCTAACTAACATCTCTATGTAACACATTATCAATATCTAATACCTCCAGACTTCTGGGGTTAATGAAATTAAAGAACAAATACGCAATCTGGTTGACATTATCCCCAACAAAGCTTACAAACAAATGATTTGCAGTGAGTCGACATACTGTCAGTGCAGTTTCCACCAACACAGAAAGTTCTACATGTGCATCAGTAAATACAAGTTCTAAAAAGTTAGTAAGACTGTTTTCTTTAGGTTTTCTGCAACTTTTGTCTGTTTTAGATGGTCTATAAATACCAAACACCTATCAATCAGAAAGCTCCTTTATGACGCCTTATTAAAATGAAGAAAGCCAAACCTGCACATGTGAGAGGGGCTGCAATTTTAACTTTCATTCAATGTCAATTTAATTTCAGTAGCCTTCCCACACCAGTTTATGGTTTGTACAAATTACAGCATTGATGTGTTTGCTAGGGTAATGGTGATGATATGTCATTAATTCCCCAGAGCGTATCATATTTTCTGAACACATGCTATAGGGAAGGTCACATTGAATTCATCCATTTTGCACTACTGAAAATAAGCCATCACCACGAAGCTACTATAATAGAGGAAGGAGACAGGGCAAAACTGTGAGTGTACTGTCATTGCAAGTTTATTTATTTCTCCTGTAACTCATCACAATTAGTTTGCACTTAGATGATAACTTCACAAAATGAGGTTCTGTTAAATTATGATAATTAAAAAGTAGGAGAAAGAACAAAGAACACTAGCTAATAAAGTTTTCTCAGTGTGTTAGGATGTCTCTGTACTATGATAAAGAAAAGATAAAGTGACCACTTGTCACTTAGCTTTCAGTCCCAACACTAACAGATTTCCTTGCTGTTTTCATAACTCTGCTAAGAATCTCTGCTGGTTAGAATTTAAATAGCACATGCGTTTGAAATCCGTGATATATTGTGACTCAGAAATTTAGGAAATCCTTGTTAACTTAAACATAGGTCTGGTCTAAGGTCAATAAAGAGATTTTGTAATGTAATATTCACGCTAAGATATCCCAAGGACATGAGCCAGTGTAATTCTTGCTAAGAGTCGTAAGTGTGCCCTTGATTCCCCTAGTGATTAAGTAGCAAAATTCTTGCTTAGGTTTCCCAGTCAAGATTGAGGTGTGCGACCTTGAGATTGCACTATTTCTCACATCAGAAATTTCAGTCTTGGCCTCCAACTTCAGACTTCAAGGGTTTTCCAAAAATGGCAGTGAATGAACAGCAACAGGGTACCTATTTTAGGTATGAGCGATGTTGCTTAAAGCTGTATTTGTCAGTGACTCTGCTGTGATGAAGTTGCTGTCAGTGTGGTGGTAATGGCTCCAAATATTCTTTTTGCTGTTGTAGGTTTTTGCTTGTCATTATTCGTTCCGAAATCTTCCTTAATATGAGAGAAAGGATAATTAAGTCACTTCAGCACTCTTCTGCCATGAATCCATTCTGTACCACCATGGATAACTGTTTTTGAGGATGTTAAGGATTTTGCTGGGTCATGGGTGCTGTGGACATGAACAGTCTTTGGGCTCCTGTTTTGTGATGGCCAAGGTTTAGTTTTGCACTTAGGTTGCCCTGTCTTGGCTCGAGCATTCCTTTTGGCCCTCACCTAGGGAAGTCTGTCAATTACAGATAGAAACCTTTGTGCTGATGTCTCTTTGAGCACCATGGAGAGCTCCACGGTGATGCAGGGATGAATGATGTCGTCAGCTGAACCACCCAAGCCAACAAGGCCAGGCAGAGAAAAAGAAATGAGTGAATAGTGCCTGGTGTTTAGCAGAAAATAGAATGATACAAGTGAAAATGCAGTTTATCTCAGAAGATCCTAGCTGGTAGACTCCAACTCCCAGTCTTGAGTTGGTGGTCAGGCATCTGGTTCTGGAGGATCAGGTTCTGAGGGCATGGTTAAAGCAAATCAGTGCTGGCTTTTACATTTTTTTAAATGGAACCAAAAAAGCTTTTAGTAAAGGACTAAATATTGACAGTGAGATAAAACCCTTCTGGGTACTCCGTATCCCATGAATTACAAATTTTCCACTCTGACTGCTGAGGATACAATTTATTCCTAGCCCTTGTGAGTCCTGTGTTCCTTGTGGGTGACTATTTCCCTGGCATCATATTGGTCCTCACTTAAAGATGAATGAGACCCTCCAGTCATAAAATTACAGCAACCATAGGGCTCACCTGGGTTTTTCCTGTCTCTCAGGAATCACTGTCCTGTGTTGCCTGATGTTTGATACCAGAAAAACTTTGTTTTATAATTTGTCCTTTATTTTTAGTTGCTTTAGATGTTACAATACACCCAGCTCATCTTACTTTTTTTTTTTTTTTGGAAAATGCTCTAGAATACAATTTATCATACTACTATTTTGTCTCTAAAACATTCAAACTTTGTATTTTACCAAATTTTGATAATCTACATTATAAATCCATCCAAGAGCAAGACATATTATTCTTTTGGATAAGAAGTAGAAAATATTAGCCTCAAAGTAATTTATCTCTAAAACCTGCTTTTCAACATACATTTATTTCCAATCCTTCATGTTTATTTTAAGTTAATTCATTCTCATTTGCTTTCTGAAATGTACGAATACATACATTTATTTTTTGAATAATGTTATTTCCTTCTTTGTATTGCACACAACATACTCATTTAAATTTTGAATATAAATAATTCATGTATCTAAATTAAATTAGTAAATAAAGCAGTAAAAGGTAGTCCAGAACTATACATTTCTAAATCTCCTCACTGTTTATAACATGGAATATAAATAAATGGTGTCAGATATTCCATGTTATATGTTGTTTATATGCATCTTAATTTCATATCCACGCTCTAATATGTTTTTTTCCATTTGCAATTGAATAATCCCACTTGGGAAATCTATATTTTTGCTTTAGTTGCATAAATTTACAGTGCATTTTCCATGTTATTTTTAGTATCCTGTATTTTATTTTTTGTTTGTAGTCCTCTATTATCTTCCATTAAACATTCCATCTTATTCTTGAAAATAGTCTATTAAAATGTTGTACACACATGCATGCTTAAAGTTCAACCTAAGGGTAAAGAGAATAGTGCTAATTGTTCGAATATTTAACTCCTAGTCTTTCTTTAAAAAAAAAATAGCTGTTTTATCCCTAGCAAATCCAGGAAGTAAGCTTAATAAAGTACTGTGAGTGTACATTTTGGCATGTGGATCCAACTAGAATCAAATAGAACAGAAGCCAGCTTGGTTTTTGAGAGAGTTGTAATTCCAAAACATCCAACACTTTCAAATTAACATCAACTGTGACTGCTTAAAACTTAAAGTGTCCCTTTGGTCTCCAGGTGCCCAGAGGCAGGAAGCGGGCTGAGAAATCTGCTTAGCACTGATGGGGATATATTCTCTAATCTAATGTAGACACGGGCAGGGAGAATAAAGGATAAACAGATACTGCAAAGAATGTGACGCCAACATTTACAGAGGAAAATTGATTGGCTGTTACTTCCTAGGGAGCAGAATTAAGACCTAACCCTGGAGCGTTTCCCATGCCCAGGGTGAGGGCACTTGCCATGCTTCCGTGGGAGAGTTCAGAACGTATCAAGGACTGCTCTGTGCACTTGGTATTCTTTCCAAATCCAAGAGCGTATTGTGGGCTCTGTATCTATTCTGTGATTACACATTGTTTTAATTTTGAGAAAACTTATCTTTCTAGCATGTAGGTCTCTAGACCAAGAGTAGTCACATTTGGACATGATCAAAAAAATCAGACCTCACTCAAAGTTTTTGGAATCTGAGCTGGAACATAATAACTAGTTGGGACTTCTGCATTTTTCCCTAGAGGACTGAGTGAGTGTGTCTTCATGTGTTAAGGAGAAGACCCAATATTTGGACAGGGAGATACACTATGGTAGTCATTAGGGCTGTCCCTCTAATATTGCTGGCTCTACTTCTAGAAACCTAATAAGATTTCAGTGCCCTGCTGTATTGAAGGCCCATAAAATTTGAGCAGAAGTGACATTTTTCAGGTCCAGGTGGAAATTTAAAGAACCAGTGGACAACCCATCAGTCTTTCTTTACCAGACACTGACAATAGTCATCAATTCAGTACAGTATCTGCCCTGATAACTTGAGTTCTGGAGCAAATGTATACAAAGCAGGGTCCCAGTTTATTCTTTCTATAAAATGTAGGTTTAGGAAAAAGAATTATTTGTTTTTAAGCCACTAAGATTTTTTAAAAAAAATTTTTGAGCCATAGCCTGAGTTAGTTTATCCTGTTAGATATAGTCATTTACTGAAAATTACTTAATATAGGAAAAAGGGTAGATATTTTTGTCCAACATTATTTCCATGTTAATTAATTTGGGCATTAGTCATAGGCTTATAATGATTTCTTATCCAGAACATACCTCTTTAATTATCATTATATTTAGGATAAACTGTTAACATAGGAACCGTTTTTTGTAGGCCATATTAAGGGAGTGTGGAAATTTTGTTATAAAGAGAGGCAAAGCAGAGTGCACTGTGGACTCAAGTACAGACAAGCATCCCTGATCCAGTACAATTTTGCAAAATGTTGAAACAGTACATCTTGCATACGTCTTTCCTCCAGTGACAATGCTGTTTTTACTCACAAAAACTACTTGGCTGGTGCATTTCCCATTTAAGTGTGTTTCTCAGTGAGAAACAATTAGTGAAGCAACTGTTATCTTGTTGCAAAAATTCCTACCAAGGGAGTACAGAACAAAAATATAGCTTGCATTGTAGCAATCAATTTTATTGGTGAAGAAAGCAGCTGCTATTCATTGGTTTTGGTTGAAAATACTTTTGCTACAGATTTCCCTAACAAGAAAATATACTTCTTGGGATTTTCTAAAAGATGTATTGGAATGGAAAAAAGTCAGTGTTTGGACATAAATCAATCTCTACAAGTAAAAGTAAGTTTCTTCCTAGGAACCGGATTTATAATATATAGTGAAAGCAAAAATTTATTAAGACAGATCAAAACAGCTGTGAGCAGTGAGGTTAAGTTTAGTTTTTCAAGAGACTACCAGCTTTTTAATTAAAATGACTTTGTATGTTTCTCTATTAAGATCATATACCAAATGATACTTGAATTGACTGGATATTTAACATTAAAAACTCTTCAGATGCAGTTTGATTTAGTATACACTTGTAACAGTTACATGTGAATGAGGTTGAGTTTTAGTACATTACATAAATCCATGGAGATGTAAATATGTAATTATATCTATATATATATTACATATATAATTATATCTCAAATTTCAGTATTTGTATAAACTAAACATCAGTTCTATTTGAACATGAATGAAAAATGTGCTACAGCATTCATCTTTTTCTCTACACCTTTGAAATTATTTTCTGGAGAATGATTTTATGTTTGATTTTGAATATTCACATTAGATGTAATATTAATATGGAAATACTTGAAAGCAAACCCAGAATGTTAGAAAGCCTGAGGATACATTATGTTGGATTACCCTGTAATGTTTCTCAGTAGGAATGTTCACATGGTCCAATACCAGTCTTATAAGGAGTAGTGTCATAGCTTGTCACATAGAACTGCCTGCATCATGTCATAAGCTTTCACATTTTTGTTTCTTTATTGAATATACTGAATGCCACCAGAGCAATTTCTTTCCCACTAAGTCAAGTGTTCTTTACTTGTTGAGTTTACGTGCAAACATCTAAACTGATGAATTAAGACATTCCTTTTCATATGCAGAAACTTTGGTTTGTATACTTTTCTGAAGTGCACTGTAATCACTTTAATATGAAGTGCAAGTGAAGTTGATAAAAGTACTGTTGACTGCAGAGAACTGATTTGACAATTCTCACTGTCAAACAAAATGACAAATAAATTGCAACAAAAGCAAAAATGTGGAAATAACAGAGCTGGATCAGAAGGGAAAGAAGCATACAATGGCCTATTCAGGAAAGTCTAAGCACTCGTCTTTCTCAAGTTCAGGGAAAAGTTCAAGACGGTTAAATTCTTTAGCATTTCAAAATTTTAATTCCATAGTAAAATTTTCCTTTAAGTAAAGACATATTCATAGCTTAGGCATCTTTTTTCTTGGTCTTAAAGCAGGCTTATGAGTAAACACCCTTGACTGCCTATTCCTCTCCTGCATTAGCAGAAAAGGAGTGTCAACCTAGGTAACACAGTAGAGTTTTAGATAGAAATTGATGATCAGTAGCAGTAGAGTAAAGACAATGATGGTGGGATGTCCCAGTCTCCTGGAGAAGCTGTCTGATGAAGATATATGTAAGGTAGACATTTAATTCATTTTTTTGTTGTTGTTTTTCTATATTAGTCTTGCCAAATTGTATCAAATGTGAATAATGCAAGAACTTTAAAGATATAACTTGAGGTAAAATAAACATATAGTTCCTCCATATGTCCTCATTCAATCATAAAAACAAATATATGATTGATCATATAAATTGTTAAATGAACAAAATCAGTTTAGAGGAAACATGCTTTGGGCAGGGAAAAACATTATAAATATTAATATTTGCTATTGCCATATTGAAAAGTCTTACGTTAGCATCTGGTCCCTTGTTTTTACATTTTAATTCAAAATATACTTACAATACTTTTTGTTTGTTTGTCATGACATCTTTCATTTCTGTCTCAATCACTAATAAACGGTCATTCTTTGATATTGTCATCGTGGTAGAATGCAGATAAAAAAGTATGAAAGCTGAGGGGCAGAATGATTTCCCTGTTTTTCCCCCTCAATACAAAACTTTATGATATGTAAAAATAAAAGCCCCAGAAGCCTTGCATTTTATTAGAATTGATTCAGAGGAACAATAACTAGTGTTTCTCCCCCAGCATCTGGCAAGATTTCTGAGTATGACTTGATAAAATTGCCATAATAGGTAATATGGTAGTCGTTTTAGTCTTTTTATTTCCAAGGATGACAGGTCCACTTACCCACAAAAGCACTTCTAGTGATGCAGTTACTCTGCTCTGCAACAGCCTCTGACACAGTGCATTTGTTTCATCGAAGTGGGCAACACAGTATTTTGTTTCTGCCAGTGATATTCAGTTTTTTATACTTTGTGAGTCTAATTTTTTAAAGAGCAGTTTTAGGTTCACAGCAAAAATGGGAGAAAGGTACAGAGGTTTCCCATATACCTGCTGCTCCCACTCATGCACAGCCTCCTCCATGGCCAACATCCCCCACCAGGTGGGACATTGCTACAATCGATGAAGTGACGTTCACACATCATAGTCACCCAAAGTCCATAGTTTACAGTAGGCTTCACTCTTCCTGTTGTGCATTCTGAGTTTGGGCACATGTATAATGACAGGTCATTATAGTATGTGTGTATATATATATATATATATATACACACATACACACACACACACACACACACATATATATATATAGTTTGCTTTCTTAAGGTGAATTTTTTAAAAATATTGAAACACAGGACTATTTCTTCCTTATTTAAAGTTTTTACATCTTTTGTATTATAAGAATATTGAGTATTTTACTTTCAAAGTTCATTAGGGAAAAAAATTTCTTTCTGTTCCTTCTCCACTGTTATTTTTTTAAACTTTTAAAGCATTGTTTTTCTCACTGAATATTTGCAATTAATTATAGCAGTATGTTATCCTTTGCTATATTTGGAAGAACTGAAGATACTTTCTTAACAATGTGTTCTTTCCACTTCTAGTGTCCTATTTTTGTAGTCCATTGCAAAAATACACATGTTCCAGGGAGGACTGATACAAAAATGAATGAATTTATCTTTTTTTTTTTTAAAGAGTTTTTTGTTCTCTTTGAGAAAAAAAGAGCATACAAAGCGTTGATGAGCTGGATGAAGGAGATTATATTAAAATCTAAGGAAATGTTCAAAAGGAAGTTAGAAAGAGAACCAGTAGCATCCAGTAATTGGACAAGGCATGGGGCACATGGCATGCTTCTATTATGCCAGAGAGGCTAGAACTAGGATTTGTATTGTCAGATTAAAAAAAACAAATCCAGACTTAGATTAGGAGAGACTTCATCCAGAAGTAAGACTGTTGTGGTAAAGAGGGTGCTCCAGAAATATGCCAGTGTCTCAAAATCAAACAGGAAAGGGCTTTTCAAGTTAAAAATTAAGTAAGAAGAGGTGAGCAAAGATTAACAGATATTCTTCAGGATAAATTGGACAGCCATGGGGTAATGACCTGTGGGGTCTGGCAGAAAAAACAACTTGCTGTGGTCAGCTGATTATCAGGAGAAGCTGATAACGACGGATTCTCCGCTTCTTAGGCTTAGAGGCACACAGCGTCAGGGATCTGTAGGTAGGAGAGGAGTCCGACTGCAGTTTGGCTAAGACAAAGTAGAGGGCGATAAATGGACAGTTGTGAACACTGGTCAATCCTATTTCATTATTTTATCAAAATCATTGTTTTTAAGAAGGAAAATGAAAGTTTTAGGAGTTGAAGAGCTATCACTACTGAAATAAAACTAGTTTCAGATCTAAGTACATAAATGTACCTATTTATTATCATTGTGGTTTATTATCATTATTGTGCTTGTTACCATTATAATCATTTATGATTATTCTACAATTCACATGTATTATTATTATCAGTATCCAGGTTTGTCTTCTATCTGATAATTTGGTAAAGAGGATCATTTGAAAGGAAACCACCCATGTCTTCAATTCACTCTTGCCTACTCAAGCACGTTTCTCACTCCTTAATCACACTTGACAAAACCCCTCAATATAGTAGTTAAGATTACATCGCCTGGTATCGTACTTCCTAAGTTTGAATTCTGATGCTATCATTTACTCTCTGTATATCTTGGAGGAAGTTACTTGACTTCTCTAATCTATAGTCTACGCAAACCTAACATGGGAAAACTATGTACTTAATGGGGCTGTTATGAAGATTAAAACAATTTTACAGAAGGAACATGTAAGAGTACTTGAGGTAAGGAAGTGGGTAAGGCTCAGTGGTAGAGTGCATGTTTAGCATGCATGAGGTCCTGTGTTCAATCCCCAGTACCTACAGGAAAAAAAAAGAAAACAAAGAGTAATTGAGGTAAAATTAATACTTGTCTATATCTTCCATATCTGGATGCTTATGTCATTTAGTATATAAATATAGGCAAGTTTCAGGTGCTAGGCTTCCAGTAATTTAATCCAAGAATTAATGGTTGGGCAAAATCTCTTGCAACTAATAACTATAAATTCTAAAATTAGAGTATATATAGAATATAAAGCTATAATGTATGTGTTGTCCAATTTTCTCATTGTTTGTACATAAGCTATTTAAAACATGAATGTGTGTCTGTGTGTGTGTAGTAGACCTTCAAAATTCAGTAAGACATTTGCTACAACATCTTATAAAATATTTTGAAATGAATGGTAATGAAAAACACTTCCCAATATGTGGGAAGCTGCTAAAGCAGAGCTTACAAAACTTTTATTTAAATGTTTGTATTGGTAAAGGATGAAAGTCTAAAATTAATCATGTAAATGACTCATTTCAGAGGGCCCTCTCCTAAAAATGGCAAACTAAATCCAGTGTAAGTAAAGCACAGTAAATGATAAGGATAAAGGTGAAAATCAATAAAATAGAAAGAATAGGTAAATCAAAAGAAGCAAGGCTATTTTTTAAGATTAGTAACATTGATAATCCTCTGTCTATGACAAGAGAGGGAAAGAGAGAGCTAGTGAAATTATCCTTCCTCAAAGACGTTACTGTATTCAGAACTAAATCAAACACTTCAAGTGCTTGTTCTGCTTATCTTTTCATGTCTAACTCCTAACATTTCACAACACCCACCTTAAAATCCAAGTATGCCATTTTTTTTCGGCATTCTATTAAGATGACATTCTCTGTCATGATACTGCATGCATGGTTAACCTTCCCTGATGTAAGCAGACCTGCTTGTCCATCAGGGTCATCATGAGCACCGCATCTTGGGGGAACGCTTTCTCAACTGCCTCCACACACCCATTTGCAGAATATTAGTGGACTAAGCTACATGCTCCCATGGTCTTATATTACCCTGTGATAAATTTATCAGAGTATAAAAAAGTGCATGGCTCTTTAGTAGATGCCATGATTCTTGAAGGGAAAGGCAGTAGTGGGATTTTTTATTTGTTTGTTTCTATCTATTTCTAGCCCAGTACATCACACATAGCAGCGCTCAATGAACAGTCTTTGAATGAATGAATGCTGCATATTCACTTGCACTCCTAAATATAAGACTGTGTGTGATCGAGTGGAAACTGTCGTTTCTAACATCAGATAGATAGAAGCTTGAGGTCTGACAGCAGCACATCCTAACTGCATGACCTTCTCTGTGTTTTAGTTTCCTCATGCCTTACACAAGGATGAAACTAATAGCAGCCAGCATACATCATGATGCCTGACAATTCCGTATCACCGAGAAGAGTCATGGCACCCTTTATCCTGCCGCTGCTGGAAAGGATGCCCTGGAGAATTACCATTTGTTGCATACAACACCATTTACTCCCTTGGTCATAGAAAATTGGACAAGAGGTGTGATTCTAAACAATAAGTGATTATAGGATCATTGCTGATGTACTGGAACACATTGTCCCCCTAGAAGTTTTAATAGGAAAATAGGACGAGAATAGGCATTTACTAGCAGAAGTTGAGAATCTGTGAATTTATGGGTGTAACAATCAACCATAAATAAGATGAATTATAAAGAGCAGAAACTCTGATGGAGAGAAAACCATACACAGAGAGGAAGCTAATGACATCATATAATATTAATTGGAGCTGAGTCATTTCTGGAGACCTAACATGGAAACCATGAGCTCCCACCACTGTCTTCACTGTTATCTTATAACCCTGCCGTGGCTCTTCTTCCTTTATTCCCATGAACGTCTCCTCGAACATAACGACAGTGAATCTCTTTTCCTTACAACCCAAATTGCCTGACGAATCTCCGCTTCATCAATTTACTATAATCCAGAAGATAGATGCTGATTTTTACAATAGCCCTTAACATTTTTACCTCTTTATCCATCATGACCCCTGACATCCTAATCTTAATGTACAAACTAGACTGGTTCTTTAAAATGTAAGTGAGATCACATCCCCCTTTGTTTGAAATTGTCCATTGGCTTCCCATCTCACGTGTTCTAAAAACCGAATAACCCAGAATTGTCAGCACGGTCATAAAATCTGCCACCTTGTGCACAAGTGAACACACACACACACACACAGACACACACACACACACACACACACGTCACCTTCTGCTACTTTCCACTTCTCTGCACTCCAGCCATGAGGATGCCTTGATGTTCCCTGAGCATTTTTGGCTAACAGTTTTGTGTGACCTAAGCTGGTCATCGGCTGGGTGACTTCAGTTCTCACTCCTTCATCTTAGCCATGCATTTACTTAGCCATGTATCTCCTTAGCTGGACCTTTCCTGAACCTTCTGTATAAAATTTTGTGCTTCCTACCCCATGACAATGCTAACTACCACTCTCACTTGCTTTATGCCTCGACTCGGCACTTTTATCAAGTACAGTATATATTTTACTAATTTACCTTGTGTATTCACTGTGTCCTTTAACTAGAACGTGAACTTCATCCAGATAGGGGCTATTTTCCTGTAGCATTCGTGAGTGTACCTCCAACACTAAGACAGATGCCTAAAAATGGTAGATGCTCAAAAATTCCTTGGGAAGGACAAAAAAAAGGAGTCAATAAAGGAAGAAAGGACCCTAGTTTAAGTGCTTATATGCTTAGTTTTACTGCTTTACAGATCATGGCTATTATAATACTATTAAATTAAATTGCTGATCATGTTTTTAAAAGAAGTGTATCTTTTAAAAATTGTTCAAGTTTTCTTCGGTAAAGAGGGAATGTGTTATAGAGAGTACAATACAAGCTTTGGTATAAAAAAGTTCTCTGACCTTGCTCTGCTTTTTGTCTCATATTTACTCAAATGTAAAGTAGAGGAGGGCGGGGGGCACAAAACTACGTGGCAGGAATGTGGTAAGGATTAAATATGATTATGTATGTATAGTTTCTATCATAGCATGGCCACTCCATCTGTACTGTAAAACGGAATAACTGAAACTTCCCACTTCTGCAAAACAGACCTTCCATAATACTCTCTAATATATAAGCACCCTTTTCCTCTTAACCATACAAATATATTCTTCCAAAAAGTCAGCTCTGTTTGTTTGCAAAACTATTTATGCCAGGTTTTGTAATTATTGAAAACATAGTTTCACAAAATATAACAAGTGAAATATGTCTGAAAAGTACAAGCCATTATTTTTCTATTAAACCTAAGATGACTTGTAGAAATGCTCATTAAAAGCAAGGTGTTAAAATGCTGTGGAAGGGTATGAATAAAAGCATTTTAAAAATTGATATGAAAGCTAATCACTGAAACCAAGTAGGGAAAATTTATGTCCACACAAAAGCCTATACACGGATGTTTATGGCAGCTTTGTTCATAATTGCTAAAACTTGGAGGCAACAGAGATGTCCTTCAGGAGGTCAAATGACAAACAGTGGGATATTATTTGGGGATTAAAAAAATGAGCTATCAAGCCATGAAAAAAACATAGAGGAATCGTAAATCAACATTATAAGTAAAAGAAGCCAATCTGAAAAGGCTACTTATGTTATGATCCCAGTTGTATGGCATTTTGTAAAACTTTAGGTAGAACTATAGAGACATTAAAAAGATCACTTGGTTACCAGGAGTTAAGGGGAGGGTTGGGTGAACAGGCAGAGCACAGAGGATTTTGAGGGCAGTGAAACCAATCTAAAGGATACTGTAATGGTGAATATATGTCCAAACATTTGTCCAGATCCACAGCATGTACAGCACCAAGAGTAAATCCTAATGTCAGCTGTGGACTTTAGGTGATAATTATGTATCCCTGTACGTTCATCAGTTACAACAAATGTTCCACTTGGTGGGGGATGTTGACAATTGGAGAGGCTCCGTGTTTGTAGGGGCAGAGGGAACATGGAAATGATGTGTACTTTCTACTCAGTTTCACTGTTCACCTAAACTATCTCTTTAAAATAGTTACATTAAACTGTATGTCTTCACATGTTTCTTTTAAGTCCTTCTTCTTAAGGAACAAACTGGAAGACATAGACACATGACGACTGTGTTTTATAGAAAAACATGCAGAGACCCATTCTTAGGATAGTATCTCAAAGAAAATGCCTTGACACCCTGTATATATAAACATATATATATATACACACACATAAATATATATGTTTATATATACACTAATATATATACAATTAACCTTAATGTATATATGTAAGTAAATATAAAATATTTAAGCTCTGTTTTAAGAGACAAACATTTTATTCAACTATATTAATTCATTGACCCACTGACAGGCAAGATAATGTAGAAAAAGATGATTTTTACCATGTAGATTTTTGTATATTTTATGGATGTGTTTATAACATGTATTTATCTATTAGTCAAATATGTGTAATTTAATTTTAAGTAAACTATGCTATAAATATTAACTTAAAGTTACTACATCACGTGAATAAAAGCAGAAGTTCGTGAACTTCTCCTGTAAATGGCTAGATAATAAGTATTTTAGAATTTGTGGGTCAAGAGTCCCTGTTGCAACTACGTAACTCTGCCATCAGAGCATGGAAACAGCCACAGTTTGGACAATATGAATAAATGAAGGTGGCTGTATCCTAATAAAACTTCTGTTTTTAAAGACAGAAAGCTGAGCAGATTTGTCACATCAGCTTCTGAATTTGCAGATTGTGATTGTCATCTAATTACTATTAAGTAAATGACGAAGATCGTCATTTAACTTATATTAAAACACTACTAATTTCTGATGACTAGTTTTCATTAATTTAAAAATATGCCATTTAAGCGGAATTTTTCTGTTAATAGATACATGCAAAATCTTTCATAAATTGAGAAATGTCTTAACGTTACCACTGTATTTCAGGAAACTTAAACAATAGTCAGGACATCGAGTTGGACCTTACAGCTCAGTTGCAAACAAGCTGTTATGTTCTAAAATTCTCCCACGACCAGCTCTTGATTAAATAACACATTTCATCACATATTCAGTGGAGGTTGACATTCCTCTTTTCCGAAGTGATTCTATTGGATTTTCATTTTGTTTCATTTCATTTCGTTAAGCATCCTGTCTGATCCTTTAAAATGATTTGTGCTTTTCATTTTCAAGAAATGGTTGCTCAGAGTCTTACTTGTCTTTGTGTAACTATAACCTCTAACACAGCATCTTGCAAAAGTAAAGATTATAGATGACTTACAGATAGATGGATGCATCAAGATCCAGAGGTCAATAGTGATAATTCCGCATTTCTGGGGTTCTGAATTCCAGTATTTTAAATTGTTTATGTATTACCAATTACTAAAATACAGTTTTAATCAACAGGGACTTTTGTTATTTCTGTATTTTTTCAAGTCAATTTACCCTATCATAGGGTTTTATGTTGTAGTTTAATTAGACAAAATTATTCCTTAGATGCTAAGCTCCAGAGAGCAAGGTCTGCTCACATGGAAAAAAAATAACAAAACAAAACAGAAAATAAAGGAAAAATAAAAGAAGAAAATGGGAACATATATATGAACATATGCATTTTAGCTATATCAAATTAATGGCTGTTGCAGCTAGGATTTAAAAGATAAATCTAAGACCATACAAAATGTTGCCATATTCAATAAAATGTTTCTTAACTGGGAGCCAAGTTTTACTGAGTTTAAGGAAAAAGAATTTTGGCATTGTTTGAAGTATATGGATTACCTAGTATTTCATTGTTATTTTTATCATTATGCATTTTATTTTATTTTCTTCTATTTATCATTGTAATATAGGCTCATGATTTTAAAAAACAAAATGCATCAAATTGGACTATCAGAAAAGAATAACATCTAAAGAGCACTCATGGAAAAATTATTTTTATTTTTAGCTTTTTAAAAACCTATTTTCCACACATGTCTATAGTGAATACTGTTTGTCACAAACAGGATTCAACAGTCTAGCCCTGATTTGATTAAATTAATCTGTTTCTCTACCAAAAGGTTCTTATTCCCAGGTGCAGGAATGGCTTGATAGTTCTAAGCTTTTCTCTTTGTCATAATTTGTTCAGATTCAGACAAATGATTATCTAAGTTAATAAGAAAAAAATGAAGTTATTGGGCACACTTTGAAAAAAGAAAATTACTTACTCTTGAGGAGAGCAAACAAACCCAAATAACTGATTGCAGTGAGAAACCACTGGGTCCGACTAACCCTAAATCCATTGTGTCACACGTCTCTATCTTTTGGACTTTGTTTGGTTTGGTTTGGTTGTCTATATGGCAGCCAAAATAATCCTAATTGATACAGTGATATACAGTTAATATATTTTTGATTATTTCTATTTTAATATATTAAATTTTTTTCAAAACCGCTTATGAATACAATTTTTGTTTGAGAAGTAGTATGCTCCAGGATTACAGAGATCAGGACGTAGACCTTAGATCCTACCATCCAGAACACAGCTGATTGGACGAAGACTAAATATCTAATTAAAGTCACCTGGATACTCTGTGCTATGATGTAGGTAGACCTAAACTTTCTGATTAAAGGGTTGTCTCAAGGGATGGGTCAGAACCTGAGTAATGTTTGGCTTTTGTCTTCTTTCTGCCTGCTGTTAGATCTTAACTTCATTAGCTGGTCCAGTCTGCCGTTAACTTAATAGATTTCTATTCCTTAATTATCTTTATTTTAGAAAAAGAAATCGATGGCTCTTCAGAGCATAGATGGATTGTAATATTTGAATTCAAATCTTTATTTAGATTAACTCAGTTCAGTCCTGGCTTGAATGCCTCTGAAACTTTGTGCTCTTTCCTCAGCCTGCTGGCCGATGACATTTATAGAATTCCCCCGGACTGCATGTGAAAGCAGATGATTGTTTACTAGAATGTTTCTGTGTAGTTATGAAACAGCATCTGTGTCTTGGAATTGTCCACCCCCCTTTAACGTCTGTTCTGTGGTGTGCAGACCTCCCGTAACCCTTAGTGTAATGGCTTTGGCTCTCCCAGCGCTGTACTTAATTCTGAGACTCTCCATTCTTATACAGCCATGTTCCATCAACTATTCAAAATTTCTTTTCCCTCCTACAGCTGGAAAAGACTTTTCTCCTCATGACAAAAGTGCATTTCTTAAGTAATTTATAGTATTTGTGCCTGCATTAAAATCAAACCTAGTTGGACACTTTACTTAGGTGCTTTAGACCGGATCTTACTTTTAATGAAGTCAAAAATTGTGTTAATGGTATTCTACATAAATGTGTAGTTTCAACATAAACATGGACGTTTTTTACAGAGTTTAATCCTGTCTCAGTGGAGTTTCTACAGTCCTGATTGTGCTTTTACTGGTATTCTAACAATTGGCATAGACAATGCTGACCCACACTTTGCTCCCTTATGCCTTAAGATAAGCCTTCGGGCTTTTTGAACACTAGGCTTTTAGGTTGAAAAGTGTAATTGCAATTCAAAGTGGAGGTGGACGCTGTACCAAGGCAGGAAGCAATATCCCATAAAATGTTAGATTCTTACACAAACGCTAGAAGGTGTATCAATCTAGAGGACATTATGCAAGTGAGATACTGCATTCACAGAAGGATAAATACTGAGTGAGTCCACTTATATATAAAGTGTCTAAATTTGTCAAACTCTTAGCAGAGAGTAGAATGGTGGTTGACAGGGTCTGGGAGCAGGTGGAAATGGGGAGCTGTTGTTCAGTGGGTAGAAGGTTTCAGTTTTGCAAGACAAGTAAGTTCTAGAGATCTGCGGTACAGCACTGTGCCTATAGTTTACAATACTGTACTATGCACTTTAAAATCTGTTGAGAGGATTGCTCTCATGTTAATTGTTCTTAGCAAAATTAAAAAAAGAGTAACTTGCAGGGGGAAAAACACTTAGTTTTGTTTGGTTTTGCTGCATGTTGCAGAGACATCTAACATTTATTTAGCAAATGGTAACCAATGCAATTTGGTTTTTATAAATTCAAAAATGAAGTAAGCATGAATCAGACATCATGTAATCTATTTAGTTCTAACATTAGTTGTATGTAATCCCTTTCCTACTGTCCTCCCATTGTTATGATAAAAAAGAAAATAAACGTGCAGTATACTCCCAGTACTGCAGGGCTCAAGTATATTTTTAAAATTTGGGGCTGTCTCTTCACAACAATCACATATGTAAACCATAAAAACATTAAATTTTATAGACATCACAGTGTTAGACACTGTTCATACTTCTTAACTTTTCTCTGATTTGTTTCAAAAGTGATTTTTAACAAAAAGCAGCTTGGGTAAACAATATAGAGTATAATATTATGTATTTCATTATAAGTAATGATAACTATAAATCTAATTATAAATTTAATACAATAATTATAGTTTGGTAATAAAATAAAGGAAAAGATGAGGATTATAATTTAGACATTGCCCTCTCTTTCTGTATTTTATTTGATTCCTGAGCAGGAAGACTGAATTAAGGAGCAGCCAGAAGGCATAGACACACAGTAAAAAAGCTCTTCTCTTTTTAGTAACTTTTGTGCCTGTTTTAAACTGATCATTTGTTTCATCAGCGAATCCTCAAGTAGAGGGCATGTCCTTTCCACTTGCAGAATTCTCTTACATAAGTTGAATTCCCTCCTTATCACCACAAGCCAATAAGTACTTTATTTTCTTTTTGCTCGTTGTTAGGAAAAATAAAGAAAAAAAAAATCAGCTCATACAACTTGCTGGAGTTGTCTGCATTTGAATCCCAGACTATGAACGGACATCAGAGTGCCCTTATGATGTTTTGCACAAAGGCTCAGTGTTCACGGCTCTACTCAGAAACCCAAAATAGCATTCAGTAAGCAGTGACATACTGAGGGTCTTGGTACTAAAAGCACAAGCGTCTGGGCTCAGAGCAGTGTGGCACATGTAAGGTTTGGTGAGAGGCCTGTGAAGCAAAACTCAGAACAATCTCTCCTACTATTCCTCATGCATTTCACGAGAATTTTGAATTTCAGTTTCTGCAGAACTCACTGAACTTGAAGATACACAGGTAAGAATTTGATAATCAGGCATGTACTGAGTATATAAATTACTTCGTAATGAAGATAGGACCAAAAAGTAGTTGAAAAACTCTTTGCTACTTTATGCTTCATAAAGAAAAAAATTCTAAAAAATTTTAAACTATGACACGTATATTGAACATTCTCTAAAACAAAGATTGGTAAGAGCAATTCTCCACCTCTGCAGTTCAGACTGAGAAAAATAAAAGATGCTGATATTTAGAACATTTGAAAAGTTAAGTTTCTTGGGAGGAATGTAGGACTCTTGCATCTTTTTCTTTCTCCAGGATTTTATTTCTTAATTTTTTAATGTATTTACCTCTGTGCTATGAGATGCTATGAGCAGTAAAGTTACCAATCTTAAAGATATAAGAAAAATATTTATTTACAGAGTAAATATTTTTATAATAAATTATTTCTTAGTTAAATGTTACTATGCAGCTTTCCACATATCTGAGTAAAACTAGATGTTTCTTTGAAGGGCAATCTATTACTAATGTTGAAATATTACTATTTTATTTTCTTCCTCTTGGCAAGTTTTTTCAGCTATCAAACTTTCTATTGACTCTTGAAAATTCTTAAGGTGAGAAAGCTTAAGTAATTAAGAATGTTATAAAAATAATGCTAATAAAAGTGAGATATTGAGCATATTATAAATATAAACCCATACACATCCAAACATGTACACATTAATTTGCAATCCATATATCCACTAAATGAAATAATAAGGCTAATTCATCAAATATCAAATATATAAAACTTAAGAAAATGCAAAATGTGTAAGACATTTAGTATTATTTCACTTCTAATTTTTAACAAATAATTTGATTGAATCATAATTTTAAATAAAAGATTTTAGTGTAAATTTGCCAAAAAGATTTAATAAATCTGTAACTAGCACATGAAAAAAACAAAAGAGGTTAACAACAAAAATACATAAATAGAATGGCAAATGTTTTCTCTAGGTTATATAAATTCATATTTTAGGTTTTTTTAAATTAACAAGTTTATGAGTTTTTTTAAATTAATGTATCTGGAGAGAAGACATTATTTATATAAAATTTTTGCAAATTTAGTAATATATATTTATATTTTGGATCCATTTGCAATATCAAGTAATACAATAAATTAATACATTCATTTAATATTCTTTATTCCAAAGTCTAGATACTTTAAATGTTTAAGTACCACTAGTATGAAAATACACATACTTAAAATTTTTAGTTTGAAAGTATTTAAATTGCAGTATAATCTGAACGTTTCTGTTCACCAAATATTGTAACCAATAAAAATATTTTAAAAAAATAATAAATGTTGCAAAATTTAAAATCTAGATTTATTCAATTTTTAAAAATAACCAGTTTATGAAATCTAGAAATTGTTTGATCTCGTATTATTTATATGTGTTTTCTACTTTACAAAGGCTTTTTAACAATGACTGAAATGAACCAGGTCATTTTGTAAGCTATGTTTGCCTTTTACAGTTTCAATTTTAGTATGCTCTTTACTTGTGCCTTTTGATGCTTAAACACATAGGCACTTTTACACAAATTTGTAGACTCTTAAAGCGTATATTACCCACTTTCGTTTTTTTGTATTGTTTTGTTTTCCCCTTTGGAATCTTTCTAAGGTATTTATCCCCAGGAAGTTATTTAAATAATTCAACTAAATTTTCATTAGTTGAAGATGCTTTAAAATGATGTGCACAAATGCCTTCCATGTGTTCTTAAGAAACCTGGCCTGTCTTTCATGAATTTGTCATAATTTGGCTGCATATAACTTAATAAATGATAATCAGTAAGTAAATAAAAATTGATTCTGAATTTTTTGCTACTCAACATGTACCCTTTAAACATTCTAAGTGTTATAAAGTAGTATTTAACATGTTATTGAGTAGCAATGCAATAGAAATAAATATGTTACACAGTTTAAAAGAACATATTGATCTTTTCATAAACCTTTCTTTTGACTGGGATTTATTGCTACTGACCTAATGTTTGAGAACCATGCTGATGAATATGAGAAAATAGAACTTTTATATTTTGTTGTCATGATGACTTGCTTTAATAACCATGATCTTCCAATATCTGTATCTTTGCTTTGGCATAACAGATTGAGGATGAAACATAAACAAATATGGAACTTAGTAACCTATATGAGTCCTTTCTTTCTTGATAGCTCACAGATTTGAGAAATGAATGAGCTACTTTTACCATAATGACTGGAAAGATGTTTGACCCTTTTTTTTTAAGACTGATTCCATTAGAGAGTTTCTCACCACCATTCAATTGAAAGAATCCAGCTAACATGCTCTAAAAACTCCCTTTTCACAAAAATCAATTTTCTTTTTGAAATTAAAGTTAAGAAATCAAGGGAAAATGGCAGCTATAGGCAGCTTCAACAGCCTGTCCTTCCACATAAACATCAAAAAACTGAGAAAAATTCTCAGAATCATCTTTGTCAGACTCTAAGAGAAACAGTTAAAGGCTAGAACAGCCAAGTGGATGGTTATCTGAGGCTGGGTGGAAGAGGTGTTACTGGGAGTGAGTGCTTAGTGATTATCCTGTACTCATTTTAAGTGTTAAGTACTGTGAAACTAGAATTTTAGTAGCTGTACAACTGAGTGCACTGGATTCCACTGAATTATATATCTTAATATTGTGTTATAGAAAAGTCTGTGTTTTATATTCTTCCATAATAGACCTGATAAAATATGAAATGTAAATAACCCAACATTTATTAAATAAATTAAATTCTGACAAACTCCAAGTCCAGATGGTTTTTGTAATAAATTTATCAAATATTGAAGGAAGAACAAAATTCCTTAAAATATTATCCAAAAAAAAAAAAAAATGCAACAATGCAAAGAATAATATGCCATGACCAAGTAAAGTTTAGCTTGAGAATGCAAGCTTATGTTAATACTCAAAAATCATTCAGTGGAGATCACCATGCTAACAGACTACGGAGAAAAAAACATGATTTCAATAACTGCAGAGATAAGTCCATAGAAATATATAACATCCGTCATGAAATTAGTACCCTGAGGGGGAGGGTATAGTTCTGTGGTAAAGCACCTGCCTAGCATGCATGATGTCCTGGGTTCAATCCCCGGTACCTCCACCAAAAGTAGTAAATAAATAGATAAACCTAATTACCTCCTCTCCACCTGAAAAAAAAAAACTAACAATTAAAAAACAAATTAAATTTAAATTTTAAAAAATAAAAAAAAAAGAAATTAGTAACCCGAAAAGATTCCCCCAAGACTGGCATGTAGGCAACTTTGATGCTTTTTCTCAGGACATAGCTATGAGTGTATACTTGAGTCAAAAAGGCAGAAATGCAGGTAGGTAGCCACTGGCCATCAAAATGGATAGAGACCATCATAACCAGAAGAAAAGCTAAGACACAAATCCTGGGAACAAATCTTTATTTCCACTCAGATATTGGAAACAGTCTACCTTACTTAAAACAGACAAATGAGCAACATAACAATTCGCCTTCGAGAGAAATACTGTGAAAGGTAGTAAAAAATATTCAGAATCATCAAAAGATGTCTTAAAGTTAAAGCAAAACATAATTTTCAGAGACTCTGCCTTGGCATAGCAAGTCAAGTTTGAAATGTTATTATAGGACAGTGACGTGTCAGTATACAAGATCAGTACATTTTATCTGTTTCTTCCTTCTAAGAATTTTCATGGTAAATGAATTTTGTAAATTAGCATGGTAGTTCATTAAAGTGGGAATAATTTTGGTGCATCAGTTACAGCTAAAAATAACCTAGGTAATTTTCTCTAAGTGCAAAATTTAGAAATGTCATTCCTGTGAAAATGAGCAAATTATACATAAATCATAGGAAAGGAAAATGTCGCCATTTTTCTGCCTTTAAGTTGGATTATAGCTGAATTGTTTTCAAGAGCTTGCCATCTATTTTATTCTTAAAAATCTGTAGTGGAGCATCTGTGACCTCCTTTGATAAATAGATAATACCATCAGATTCAGTGATAAATAGAAGATATAACCTGAACACTAAAAAAGATAAAGAGAAAAAGATATGGATGCATCTTTTGTTTGAAATTTTAATGGTACTGTTTGTCATTAAGCAAATACTTTTTGACAGTGCTTGAAATTGGTCTTGAATTAGTAAAGAAAAATGTAACACTTTCTCCAAAGGTGTTAGATGAAAAATAAAAGGGCCACAATGTAGCTTTTCAACTGAATGTGAATCCGCTTCTTCTAATTTGTACTGTCATCTTTGGGGCCATTTAAAAACATTGGTTTCTCTTTGGTTATTTATTTTCTGTCCTTATCCATTGACTACAGAATATAACAATTCTGTAGGCATATCAGGATTTTACTCCAAATTTACTGGCTTATAATAAAGAAGCATATGTGTTTATACACAAGCATGCACATATATACATATACACGTATGTGTGTCTATATATTTGTCTATGAACAAATTTCAAATTTACATATATATACTCATTCGATCATTTTAAAACCACACACATTAATCTGTTAAAATGGTGTGCCATTTTATAGAGTAGATTTACTCAAGTGAGAGTTTTAGATTGGAGGCTGGTTTCATTCAGTGAAAGAAATAACACAGTGAGTATGTGAAATGAGGAATAAAGCATAATTATTTTTATGTGGGACTTGGACACTGAAATGTCTCTTGGAAAGTAGGTTTATGGATCAGGAAAGAGATGCACATGGACTGTACAGACTGCTTTGTGTTGCTCCGCTCTACAGCTGTTAACCAAAGCCACAAAATCAGGAGATAAATGGATAGAATGAAAGAAAAAGGTTTCTCAAGAATGGAACTTCAGAGTTTAAGAAATAGATCAATAAAATGAAACAGATTCTTGAGGTGGAAGAGAAACACAAAAGTGTGTGGAGCTTTGCAAGCCAAATAAAGGGAGAATTTTTAAAAGGAAGCGTAGTTATGGTGAAGGCAACAATGTGCCATGCCACTGTACAGTTAATCTCCAAAAGAAAAAAGAGAGAGAGAAAAGTATTTATTGAATTTTGTTACAGAAATAAAGGGGATCCCTCTTGATCTCCATGGACTGGTTGCATTGTAGTACTAGGGGGAAAGCCAGCCAGATTTGCCCTTTTTCTGTAGATTGGATGTGGAGACAGAGACTGCACGTTTATTCTGTAACAATATTTCCCCTCCATTTCTTTGAGATTACTTTTGGATGTTGTGTCTTTTGAATTAATCCGCTTATTTTCTGATGTTTTCTATCCAATTATCTATATCCATTCCTTGTTATCCTACTTTCTAAGAGATTTTCTCAAACTCACCTTTAACCATTCCCACACCTTTTTTTAAAAAGTGGCCATAAGAGTGGACTGCATTAGATATTCTTCTGACAATGACTAAGGTGATTGATTTAGAGACCCCCAAATATTACAGCTTTTTACTTGAGGATATATGTTTCTTTATTAAAGAAAATTGGAAGGGAGTTAGGTAGATATATTTCAACTTACAAGTTAATAGAATCAACTTTTCTAAATCTATATTTAGTTGTGACAATGGCACTGTAAGGGAATGGTTTTAACGTTCTGATCCTATCTATCTACAAAGTATCTTAGGTCTCATAACTATAGCGCAGTTCTCCTCCTGTCCCTTGCCAACACCTGACATTTCACATAGTAGAAGCTGCACACATTAGCCTTGGGTGTATAAACCTGAAATCATTTGTAGACAGTCTGCAGGAAGTATTTCCTACTTTTTGTTGCCCTGTCTTGGAAGGAACTCTTTCTTCCATGATTTAACAGCATTCATGTTGACAGTCACTCCTTTGATTTTTGATTCCTGTAGTGATGGAGACTGACTAGTAATTCTCTCATGCACTCTAAGAACAGATTAATTAGAGTGCTCCGAAGAAATCTGTGATTATAAATATTTAAATAAGTGACATGTTTTTATGGCATAATACTAACTACCTTTTTTGGACATTTGGTATGTTCCAGGTACAGTTCCCGATCTTTTTCTGTGACTGATCTCGGCATACATAGAGGTCAGGTGGGTTATCTCATTTTGCAGCTGGAGAAACTCCATCTGAGCCTGTTTAAGTACCTTGATTAGTGCCATGCTGTTGTTATCTTTACATTCATGCAAATCTTTACTTTTTATATAGATTCTCATAATGGTTAGCATTAATTAAATATTATTAATAAGGGTTTAAATAAATAATATAAGAAAAAGGACCAGAGGGAAATTATACAGTTGTTTTTATTTAATTCTTTGCTTCATGGCATACCTTTGTCTACTATTACATATTCTTCATCTTTGTTATTTATGAGAACCATCTATTCTAGATATAATTTGGCAACCAGAAAGTTACTACTACATAATCAGGGCTATACAGTAGAAGTCAGTCTGAGAACCAGAGCAAATTATTATCTTGGAGAGAGGGAAAATCAGGGTGAAGTGGGAGATACGGACTTGGAGCATTCTGAATGGCCACGTAGTGCTCCTCCACCTCGCGGAGCAGTCTCCTGATAGGTGTTTATATAGCACAGGGCATGCATGAGACCATCAGCTGAGCTATGGGAAAACAGAAAAAATTCTATTTGTATTGATACTTTACCTCATTCTTTTGCATTTCAATTTTCGGTGTGTTTTATGAAACACCTATATAGGTAAATGTTGTAGAAGTAAATAATTAGTATATAAATACATATATAAATGTTGGAGTCCACGTTAAGCATTTTTTTTTTCTGATGGGAGTATAAAATATGAAAGTTTGGAAACCACTGCTTTAAAAAGAAACCCTGACCAATATCTGCATATATATTTCTTTTCCAAACTGGCATCCATATTCCAGAATCCTGCCAGCACATTGGTTAAGGGTACCCACTCTGAAGGAAACAAGCTCCCTGGATTTAACTCCAGTCCCACCAATTATTACATGGCTAAAG